>NC_057810.1:681162051-681487762 GCF_018294505.1 Triticum aestivum | reverse complement strand
GCTCTGCCAAAGCCACCCTCCCCGCCGTGCCGATACGTCGGCACCGCGGTTCGTCAAGGGGACACACGGTGATCCTCTTGCTCCCACAGTACGCTCTCGTAGACTGCCGTCCTCTAGCCGCGCCGCCACCTCTGGCTACATTCTTGTGGAGGCGCACGGCAGTCAGCGCCGCCACTGCTGGCGACGTTCGTGTGGAGACGCACGGAGGTCAACTTCTCCCACGGTACGCGCATTCTAGACTGAGGCCCCGTTCATGTCAATGTAGCGCTGAATGTTAGCTGATAGATGCTATTAATCTCACTGTTTGTCGAAGTAGTTTACTGTCAATATGCTCTGCTTAAGAAGCTTCCTTGCCCTATTCTGCACTCAATCTGCTTAGCTGAGATGGCATGCCAAGGCCGATTAGTTGCTAAAATATCCTGCCATATATTTTTGGTGACATAGATTGCCATGGTCTAGTAGCCAATCTGTTAGGTGAAATAGCTCTACACCGTTTTATACTCGATCTTTGTTGCTGTGATGGCCTTCGATAGTTCGATGGCTGTGTGCTCGGCCTCATCGACTGCTGAAACAGCCTACCATAATTTAGCACTCAAATCTGTTTGCTGAATTAGCTTTACATATATTTCGTTACTTAGATCTGCTCGTCCAAATATCTTGCCATAGCTTTAGACATCGACCTAGGTATTTTTTTTCTGGACTTCATAAAAAAGCATATATGTTTTTCCTGTAATATCTAGTAGAAGAACTAATTTGTATGTCTAACAGATGGACAAGACTTGGATAACTTCTGCTCGAAGATACTCCGCTGCATATGTCGAGGGGGTTGAAAACTTCATGAACTTTATAAGAGCTGAGTACGGTGGTCCAAAATCAGATGTGCTCTACCCGTGTAGCAGTTGTATGAATTCAGTTACAAGCCCCCAGTCAACTATGAAAAATCATCTACACTTGTATGGGATATCGGTCACATATACTAGGTGGGTTCATCATGGTGAAGCTGTGAATGTCAATGTGATTGACTACGTGGAAGCAGCAGATCACCATCTTGATCTGCCTGATGCTCAGGTGGAAGAGGAGGAGGAGGTGGTGGTGGCGGAGCCAGTGAGTTTGACCAACATTGAATCAATGCTACGAAATGCTCGTGCATTCCGTGAACTTTCACCTGCAGAAGAAAAACGGTGGGCCCGCATGTTGGAACAATGCAATGTTGCTGTCACCCCAGGAAATAAGCTGTCAGTATTCTCAGCTATGGTCACCTTTCTTCAGGTGAAGACATCTGAGCGGATGACCAACAAATCATTCGATGCGATGTTGGCTGCTTTCTGCAAATCTTTCCCAGATGCGTGTGAGCTGCCACACACCTACAGTAAAATGAAGAATTTCCTTCGTGTAGTTGGAATTGGATATGATATGATCCATGTTTGTAAGAATAATTGTGTTCTGTTCCGGAAGGATTATGCCAACTTAAGTGAATGCCCGAAATGCAAATCATCAAGATGGAAAGATGGCGATGGTGTGAAGAGGGTTCCTCATAATGTTCTGAGACATTTTCCAATTACACCAAGATTGCAGAGGTTGTTTCATGATGCTGAAACAAGAGAGGATGTACTGTGGCATTCTAGGAACCAGGAGTACAGAGATCAGAATGTAATGAGCCATCCATCTTATGGTAGTGAGTGGAAAAGCTTCAATGATAAACACAAAGAGTTTGCTGCTGACCCGAGAAACATTAGAATTGACTTAGCTTCAGATGGATTTAACCCATTTGGCCACTAGAGCGCCACATATAGCATGTGGCCAGTGCTTGTTATCCCTTACAACATGCCTCCAAATGTCTGCACCAAAGAATAAAACTACATGATGGCCTTACTCATCCCAGGTCCAAAAAGTCCTGGAAAGGATTTTGATTTGTTCATGGAGCCTCTTATGGAGGAACTTCAATAGCTATGGAAGGGTGTTCTCACTCAAGACCTATATAGCAGCCCACCAGCTGATTTCTTTCTACGTGTTGTTGTAATTTGGTGCATCCATGATTATCCGGCTTTGGGCACTATGTTAGGGCGAACGACACAGGGTTACAATGCATGTGTTCGCTGTGACAGGAATCCGCTATCATACGCAATACTTAGCAAGATCTGTTACATTGGACACCGTCGTTTCCTTGCCAAGGACAAGCCGCATCCTAGAAAATACCGAAGACATGTGTTCAATGCAAAGCATGAAAACCGTGATGCACCAAAGAGGCTCACCGCCGATGAGTTGCAAGTGGAATTAGAGAAGGTCAGGCATATTACACAAGGAAACCATCCTGGTAATGGTAGCGAGAAAAGGAAGCGTGGCACGGTAGAAGAGAGATTATTGTTTACCCGTAGGTCCACTTTGTGGGACTTGGAGTATTGGAAAGATTTGGATCTGCGGCATAATCTTGATGCGATGCACATCGAGAAAAATATATGTGACAGCATTATCGGCACACTTCTTAACATTGAAGGCAAGACGAAAGATACCTTAAAATCTAGGATTTATTTGACACACCTGGGTATCAGAAAGGATTTGCAGGTGCAAGATGAAGGTAAACCACGGGATATG
This sequence comes from Triticum aestivum, assembly GCF_018294505.1. NCBI lineage: Eukaryota > Viridiplantae > Streptophyta > Magnoliopsida > Poales > Poaceae > Triticum > Triticum aestivum. The sequence continues at coordinate 681,485,170 of NC_057810.1, read as the reverse complement.
GCACCAACTGTGTACGTCTTGGACAAGGTAAAAAGAAAAGAATTCTGCGAGGTCCTGTCACGTGTGAGATTCCCACATGGATTTGCTTCCAACCCTGAAAGGAGAGTCAGTGCAGATGGAAACAAGGCACAAGGGTTGAAAACTCATGACTGCCACGTCCTACTTCAAAGGGTTTTACCTGTTATCCTTAGAGGATTGGGCCGCCCTGACTTATACAAAGCAGTTGCAGAGTTGGGACAATTCTTCAGGGAACTCTGTAGTAGAAATATCAGGATAGATGCTTTGGAGCGTCTTAGAGACAAGATACCAACTATCCTATGCGACCTTGAGAAGATATATCCTCCGGCCTTCTTTGATGTAATGGTGCATTTGGCTGTTCATCCACCTGATGAGGCACTACTTAGAGGTCCAGTACAGTATGGCTGGATGTACCCTATTGAAAGGCGGTTAGGCACTTTCAAGGCTATGTTAGGAACAGAGCTAGACCCGAGGGTTCCATTGTAGAGGCCTACATTGCTACAGAAGCGTTGACATTCTGCTCAAAATACATTGAAACAGCTGATCAGCTTAGCAAAGAGGGGGTGAAGACAATCCCGGGCTCAATGTTTTCGATTATTCTGTTCGAGTTACAGGGAAGAGTCGACAAGAGGACAAACCTAAAGATTTGGACAAAATGGTTTGGGATGTGTTGAATAACTGTCCTGAGATACTACCTTATATCAAGTAAGTGCAGTACTGCAGCTTATACATCGTAATCTACTAAACTTGCAGAACATTCTTATATATTTAGATGTTTGACGCGATCACTATGGTGTGCAGCATCTACAAAGAGGAGTTACTGCCGCAAAATCCAAGAAACATTGATAAACTGGTTATGGCAGGATTTGCGAAATGGTTCAAGAACCATGTAAGCTTTTGAAGTGCACTGTCAGTTTTTTTAATATATTGAGTACATAAGATGATCAGTTTGTCTATTTTCTAACCATAGGTTAAGAAGATGCGGGAGGATGGGCAGGCAATTGATGATGCCCTTTACTCACTAGCAATGGGTCCTGATACTCGGGTAAGACATTATGAATCTTGCGTTGTTGGAGATGTGCGCTACAACACCCTTGCACGAGACGAAGGCAGGAAGACAAAAAACAGTGCCATCATGAGCATGGATACGTATGACAAAGAGACAACTGAAATGTATGCTAACATAATAGACATTGTTCAGTTGCAGTATATCTCCAGTTTCGAGGATCATCGGTGTGTGGTTCTGTTGTGCTGTCGTTGGTATAACCTGTTTTCTAGGATCGCAAAACCCAGAGCTGATGATTATTTCAAATCCATCAATGTCAAGGCGGCGTACCAGACCAACGAGCCTTTTATTTTGGCAAATCAAGCAACGCAGATATTTTTCTTGGAAGACACATTTGCACGTAGCGACTGGAGAGTATTGCAAAGGTTTGAGTAGAGGAATTCGTTTAATGAAGTTGCACAACAAGATGATGCTTACACTGCTCCTGATGTACAAGATAACACAGATGTTCCTAATATCTTTGAGAACCATCACGTCAATGACGCCGGCGAAAAGATTGCTTGTCGTGCTGTGGACATACAAGAGTTGATCAAGAAGAAGCCAACGTTCGAGGACGTTGAGGACGAAGAAGAAGATGACACCATGGGGAATTACGATTCAGACTGATACACATGGCGAAGATGTTGACGCTGCTGCTGCGGATGATGATTACATTGCTTTTGTCGTATTTGCTTGTCGGAAGACGTTTTTTTATCTACTATGTGAAATTGTGTTTGCTATGACAACTGAAACCTGATGAACATGTTGTTTAGTATTTTGCGGATGTTGATTTGTGTTTGGTGATTGTATGACAACTAAAACATGATGACATTGTTGTTTAGTTGTACTCATATTTGGCTGTGAAACTTGAATTTGATGACATAGTTTGCTTTTGGACTGCAATTTGCTCGACGTCTTCGAATGAGAACAAAGCTGACCCGACAGGGCCTCTGCTATCTATTTATTTATATGAGCAAAAGGGGATACCCCCTGATTTCCGTTAATAGAAATCATTAGATGTTCACAACACTACGCCCAGCGTGCTACACAGGTTTCATTCAGTACTAGTTTCAGCAAAGTGCTCATGTCGTAGCCACTGAATACATCACGAGTGCTACATACACTACAAATAAAGAGACAATCATCCTACAGAGCACATCAATTTTGCCCATTATCTTCACAAGCTCTTTCATCTCCTCATTGCTGTCAAGGCTGTTCAGCAGCTGTTGCTTGTCCATGATCAGAGGAACTGCATCTTTAACCTTCTGCTCTGCATCTTCCTCTTCTGCCGTTCCTTCAGTTACTTGTCCAACACCCCAACCTGCTGGTATTGGGATTCCTCGGCTAACCAAATAATCAGCGTAGTTGCATTCCCCCACATCAACAACCTCCCAGAAATACAAATCACATGAATCTTCCCTTTTCTGCATGAATCAAATTGGAAGATCATCAACCAAACTATTAAAAAATCAGCAACTGAAAGCAGCAGAACAACACTTAAACATATTATTACCCCATGATTCGGGCATTTGTAGAAGACTCGGCCAGGTTGCGGATTGTGGTTGAGACGCGACGGATGACTCTGCGTGATTTGCAGCAGTGGCACCACACCAACGGCAGCGGGTTGCGATGAGCAATCGGCTACGGTGCGCGTGCCGGCGGGGGTGTGATGAGACCCACATGCGATGCTACGGGTGGCGACTTGGCGCATATCTGGTTGTTGCCTGCTGAAGAGCAGGTGGACGAGCAGCCAGCGGACATGGTTGCTGCGGCCAGAGCTTCTGATGCTAGGCAGAGTAAGTAGAGAAGAGGAGAAGCGAACGTTGGATATGTCAGTTTCATTACTTGTAGAGTAGCATAACACCATATATAGTCATAGTCTAGGTTTGGATTCGAACCAGCTATAGGAGCACGTCTTTCTTTTTTCTAAAACTCGGCAACGTCTCTTTACTGGTACACTAGCTTGTTCTGTACGCCTTCCCAAGTCTTTGATTTTCTTTCCCTTTTTTGCGAGGAAGGAAGGAGTACAAAATTGAGAGTTCCTCGGACTCGAACCCAAGACCTCTCGGTTGAAAACTAAGGGTGCTAGTCACTTATGTGGCGAACGTTCCCTGTGAGGAGGACGGTAGACGAACGCATTTTCCTAGCAGTTTTCTTCCTATATATAAAAAAGTATGCTACTTGGTGTCCGCTTAGTCAAAAAACAATTGTGCCAACCTTGACCGTTCGATTGACATTCAACGTCTGTCGCGTTTCTTCAGTCTCTTATTCCTCGAGCCGCCAAAGCCAAACCAGCACCGGCGGGACGCCTGCTCCCGCCTCCCACGGCTGGCTGTGATCTTCCCCGGCTCCTGTTCGTTCCCGTCCGAGGCCTCACCATCATCCTCCGCTGCTTCGCCGCGGCGGCCGCCCCACCGGTGTTGTCAACATGGTCAACAACCGAGAGGAACAAGGAGATGATTGTACATGGTGAGGATGACAGTAGGGACCCAGCAGCACGCGCAGTAATTTTGTTTTTTCGAGACGGAGAAGGGTATCAACTGGGTTGTGCGGGACCCGTGGCCTGTCTAGCCCATGCTTTTATTTCATATGTTTAGCACATGACCAGCCCAGTTTGTTTTTTCCTTCCTGAAAAATGGCTAGCCAGCTATTTTGTTTTTTGCAGAATAACCAACATAGGCCTACTGCTTTCTACGCCCTGCTGGGCCGGAAATCTTTCAAGACGAGGAGGGATGCATTTTGCCCAGAAAATGGGCTATAAGTAATAAGAAATGGGCTATAAGTAATAAGAAATGGGCTATAAGTAATAAGAAATGGGCTGTAAAATGAAAAAAATACAGCAAACAGGCAATTAGTTCCCAAATATTGTTTTCTTTTGGATTTTGATATTTTAATTTCATTGTTTTTGTGCGGGTAAAATTTCATTGAATTTAAATTAAGGTATATTTAGATTTAAAATTAATTTGAATCTGGCTAGAAATTTCGGGTTGTATGCTGTTTGGGACATATTTGGAGGCTGACTTATGGGTCTACTAGGTTGACGTGTACTTTGGCTTTGTCAACTTAGTCCACAAACGATTCTAGCAGCAGTGATCGTTGGATGTTAATCCAACAGCCGTGCTGCTTCTTCAATATCTGATCTTCTTGCTCCAGCCGCCCAAACCAGCTCCGGTGGGACTGCCTGCTCCCGCCTCCCATAGTCTGTTGTGCTGCCGCACAGGTCGCACCACCCCACCCTACTTCATTGCTGGCCAGGTCATTCCTCTACTCACCCACACCTCCTGTTATTTTCCAGTGACGGCAGCCGGACCAGTAAACCCTCGTACTCCCCACCGCGTGGCAACCATTGACTAGTCTTCCCCGGCTCCGTGTCGTTCCCTTCCTAGGCCTCACCCTCGTCCACCGCCATGGTGCTCTCGGCGCGGCCTGGTCAACATGGTCAACGAACGACATCCATCGGCCATGGACCGTACGCGCAGAATAATGATTCCTCCACCTGACAGCTGGGACCCACCGGAAGGGCCCCCTACTACTCCCACCACTGGCCCAGGGTATCCCTCTACTCACCCACACCCCCTGTTATTCTGCGGCGACGGCAGCCTCACGCCGCAGCTGAACCAATGAACCCTCGTACTCCTCTCAGCGCGGGCTACCACTGCTGCGTCTTCCCCAGCTCCGCGTCGTCCCCTTCCTAGGCCTCGCCGTCGTCCAGACCACCGCCCTGGTGCTCTCGGCGCGGCGTGGTCAATGTGGTCAATGACCGACTTCCATTGGAAGAGTACTATACGTGGAGAGGCTGACAGCTGGGTCCAGGCGGCCGCAAGGAAGTGCCTCCTTATTACGCGCAAAATAATTATTCCTCCACCTGACAGCAGGGACCCACCGGACGGGCCACCTTATTTCGCGAAAAAAACGTTTCCCACCTGACTGCTGGGACCCATCGGATGGGCCAGCGTATTTCGTGAAAAAAATGTTCCCGCCGCTGTCAGCTCGGACCCACCGGAAGTGCCTCCTTATTACGCACAAAAAAATGAATACTCCCCTTGCTAGCTGGGACCCACCATGGTGGGAGGCTGACTTGTGGCCTACTAAGTTGACTGGGATGGGGACCTTTGTCAACTTTAGTCAATATGAATGATTCTAGCTCCAGTGACCGTACGATGTCCATCCAACGACCGTAGTGCTTCTTCAACCTCTGGTTTTCTTGCTCCAGCCGCCCAAAGCAGCGCCGGTCGTGCCGCATGCTCCTGCCTCCCGTGGCCGGCTGTGCTGCTGCGGAGGCCTCACCGCCCCCTACTATTCCCACCACTTGTCAGGCCCTGCGGCGACGACAGCCTCACACCGTAGCCGAACCAGTGAACCCTTGTACTCCTCTCCACGCGGGCTTCCACTGCCGCGTCATCCCCGGCTCCCCGTCGTCCCCTTCCTAGGCCTCATCGTCGTCCACCACCCTGGTGCTCTCGATGCGTCGTGGTCCACGTGGTCAAGGAACGACTTCCATCGGACGTGGACTGTACGTGGAGAGGCTGACAGCTGGGTCCACGGCCGCAACAAGGAAGTGCCTCCTTATTACGCGCAAAATAATTATTCCTCCACCTGACAGCAGGGACCCACCAGACGAGCCATTGTATTTCACAAAAAACATTCCCCCCTGTCTGCTGGGACCCACCAGCTACATCTTCGCACGCAAGGAAGTGCGTCCGAAAAAAAAACGATTCGCCCCCCTGACTGATGGGACCCACCAGCTACATCTTCGCACGCAAGGAAGTGCGTCCGCGCAAAAAAACGATTCGCCCCCCTGACTGCTAGGACCCACCAGCTAAATCTTTGCACGCAAGGAAGTGCATCCGGGCAAAAAAAACGATTCGCCCCCCTGACTGCTGGGACCCACCAGCTACATCTTCGCAGGCAAGGAAGTGCCTGACAGTCGGGACCCACCTGGTCGAAGCGTACGTAGCGTTGTCATTCTGGTTGCGAACATGTACGTACATACTGGTTGATGTAGAGGCGCGCACGTGTCGTAGTAGAGGCGCGCACGTGTCATAGTAGAGGCGCGCATGTAGCATGTACACGTACGTACAGCGGCGAGGGTGCAAGAGAGAAAATATGGCCACGTACGTACATACGGGCAGGGTCTCGAACGCCTACTCGTGCATATGTACATGGCTGGGTCAGAACGGAGAAACAATGTCATCGTCGTGTTCATGGGGAGCCAACCGGCTGGGTCGGAACGGAATGCGTGGTCGTGTTCATCGTGAGGGCTTGCACGGAACAGGCGATGGAAATGAGGCCTGGCGTACCACACAACAGAGGAAACAGACCTCGTATGTTTGCAACAGGGTCCTGTTGATTGGGAGGGGTGTGGCGTACTGCAAAACGGAGGAAACGAACCTCCTACGGTCGAAACGGGGGTCCTGTTGATCGGGAGGGGTGTGGCGTACCACAAAACGGATGAAACGGACTTGTGTTGGAGCGCTACGGTCGAAACGGGGGTCCTGTTCATCGGGAGGGGTGTGGCGTACCGCAAAACGGATGAAACGGACTTGTGTTGGAGCGCTACGGTCGAAACGGGGGTCCTGTTCATCGGGAGGGGTGTAGCGTACCACAAAACGGCACTCCACGGGATACTGTTCATCTCCACCGTCGACCTCCTACAGCCTCCACGGGCTCCTGTTCATCCAGCCTCCACCGGGAGCTACTCCACCGGCTACTGTTCAACCACCCCTCCACTGTCTATTGTTCATCCAGCCCTCCACCGTCTACTGTTCATCCAGCCCTCCACACCACGGGGTCCTGTTCAACCACCCCTCCACGGCCACCCCTCCACCGTCCACTGTTCATCCAGCCCTCCACACCACGGGCTGTTGTTCATCCAGAGGCAACGCCACCTCCCACTGTTCATCCACCCCCCCCCCCCGTAACGCTCACTGTTCATCCAATCGATCGGCTTCAGTTAGCAGCAGTAGTGAAGGAATCGCTCCATTGGGTTCAGTTAACAGCCACCGATCAATCGCTCGGGTTCAGTAACGCGTAGCCTACAGTGCAATCGCTCGGGTTCAGTTAGAGCCCAACGCCTCGGTCGGGTTCAGTTAGAGCCAACGCCTCGCACACAGGCGCGTATGTGTACGAGAGAAACACGCATCGCTCAGCCCCTGACCTCCCACCGTAACTGGCAACTCCCTGAAATTTTCCTCCCCCTTGCTTCTATCACGGTTTTTTCCGTCATGGACGGCCCAAAGAATGTCATGCAGCTGCGTCTCCGGCCCGCCCAGGACGAAAAGCCCATTTTCTGTCATGATTTTTTGTCATAGAAGTAGGAGCCCACCACATCTATGATGATACCGGGTTTTGTCACAATTATCGTCATAGAAGTGTCATATGTATGACAGCAAAAAATTTCGTTCGGCCCAAAATGTCACGGATGTGTCTTTTTTTTGTAGTGATAACTGCCAAGGAATTCTGGGAAAGGCGTCGCCGCAACCCCTATGCGGAAGACCAAGAACCCACTTTGGTCAACTGCCCGTTCTGGAACCGTTTTCAGTTTGCCATCTACTTTGATGTGATCAAGGCTAAGAAGAATCTCTATGTTGATGTGGGCTCCATCGACACGGAAGCTATGGAAAAGGACCCTGAGTACTTTGGCGAAGCCCTTCTGATGTGCTCTCAGCTGAAAATTCTCAGAATCATGCAGTTCAACAAGGACTTTGATGCAGATTTGGTGGCTCAATTGTTTGCCCCTGTCCATCTTGGAACTGATGAAGAAAGGACTCTGACTTGTATGACAAATGGAAAGTTGCTTTCTGTCAAGTGGAAGGCCTTCATGGAGTTACTTGGGTTGGAAGATCATGGGCTTGAGACTCCAGTCGGCTTCCGCCCTCACCGCGATGCAACCTCCACTCACAAGAAAGCCCTGTGGCCCTACTGTACTGTGAAGATTCATCCCGTGACTGAGAAGGAGACCTATGAGTTGTCTGCCTTTCTGGACATCCTTCATCGCGTTTTCTGAGAGACTCTCTTCCCTAGTATCGGGAATCTGGATATGGTCCACTCCTTTCTCGTGGACATGCTTCTCTTCTGCCAGCATGAGAAGGAAGCAAACACTAGCGAGTCCCTGGACATTTCCCATGTCATGTGGTCTGAACTTCTCTCTGCCGTTTCTGAGTGCAAGTGCCCGATCTATGGTCCATTTATCATGTTGCTCATTGAGAAGGCCTGGACACATGTCTATCCTAGGGTTGCGTGGGAAACTGGAGAGTTGGTTTCTCATGAGATCAAGCGTCTGAGGAAGAAGGACAATTGGGGCACCCCGACTCCTAAGTATAGATGTCCATCTAAAGCTGCAGACATGGAGACCGAGGGCGAGGCTGAGGCCGATGATGATGAGGACTATGAGCCCTCCGGAGTGGTGCCAACTTGGGAAAAGAAGATTAAGCGCAAGATGAAGAAACTTTTATGCATGGAGTCTCATGGCCATTACATGTCTCATGTCTCTGAGAAGAAGGCCCGGAGCCGTCACAAGGAGCTCATGCGTCAGTTGGGTGCAACAGTTGCCAGCGAATCTGAGGGAAGGATCATTGATGAGGAGGAGTGGGTTCAGCAACACTGCCCGTGTACCGACACCGAGCAGTTTCCTACCAATGATGGCGGTGCAGACAATCCCGCTGGGATGTGATGCTCGAGATCCTCGGTTTGCTTTCTCCTGGAGCCGTAGCAACGCTCCTTGCCTTTTTGGTGTCTCGACGCCAAAGGGGGAGAGAGTCTAGGGATTTATGTTGTTGCCGAGTTGCGAGTGTGTGTTTGTGGTTTGTTTGTCTTATCTTTCTTGCAACTTTTCTCTCGTCGCTTGATTTGTTTTGTCAGCGCCCGTGAGACCTAGTTCTAGTTCATATGGTGTGAGACATATGCTACCTTATCCATTATTATCTATGTCCCTCAAGTACTTTGGTAATTTGTGAGTTGCTTGCTTATCCGGTTCTATACCTTGCTCACACGTACCCTTCTGCATTTAAGCCATGTTTACTTGTTGCTTATGTTGGACTATAAAATATAGGGGGAGTGTTGATCCTAATGTGTGTGCCTTGCATTCCAAAGGCACCACTAATTAGGTGCACACATTCAGGGGGAGCCCGTCTATATTTTGTAGTTCTAAGTATCTTTACATTCTTGTACTATCCTTGTGTAAATCCCTGGTTGTCATCAATCCACCAAAAAGGGGGAGATTGTTAAGACATATCTCTCTCTATGTAGTTTTGGTGATTGATGACAACACGCTTGCTGACTAATCGTGTGCCTTGAGCATTTCAGAGATTCATCCTTTGGCATGAGATGATTCCTTCCCCTCGGCGTTTTAATCAAAGACGGTGTAGCTCTTTCGTTTCTGTTTTGGTGGACTGGTTTCATAGGAGTCACCATACTATCAAGAGGGGATCCGCTTTGGTAAGGCTAGGGTGGAATCAACACGTACACATCCTCTTCGCACCCTCTAAGTCTTCCCGCTTCGATGGAGCTTCCATTTCCTTCCTATGTGCTTTTTTTGGTCCCAGCGGTAGTACCGCGGTGCCTAGCGGTAGTACCGCTCAAGAGCCACAGGCGGCAGTACCGCTCTACAGCGGTAGTACCGCCTGGGGGTCCTCAGCCATAGTACCGCTGCGGTACCGGGCTCCTACCGCCTCGACTCGAGGGGGTCGCCTCTCGTATCAGATTGTGCGGCACTAAGCAGCGGTAGTAGAAGCGGTAGTACCACTCGTGAGCGGTAGTACCGCCCTACCACTGCGGTAGTACCGCACTGGGTCCGATTTCTGCCCATATTCTTGCCCTCCCAGACTGCACGGCAGTACCGCGAGGGGGAGCGGTAGTACCATTACCCCCTGCGGTAGTACCGGCCTCTGCGGAGCTGTTTTGGGGGGTAACGTGTCACGCCCAATATGCGACCCTATCCAAAAGGAACTCGAAGGTCCCACCAAGGATAGACCCGCATATTGAAATGCTTTTGCAAGGTGGATATCATTACATCAACATTACATAATAGGTAGGGATACATACATAAGGCATACAATGCCACACGAATACAACAATACATCATACACAATATCAACATATGACTACGGATGAAACACAAACAGAAGCTCAAACGACATCCACCCTGCTAGCCTAGGCTGCCGACCTGGAACCTATCCCCTGATCGACGAAGAAGCAGAAGAAGAACTCCAAAACAAGTAACATCGCTCTTGCGTCATGATCATCGCATAACCTGCACCTGCAACTGTTGTGGTAGTAATCTGTGAGCCACGAGGACTCAGCAATCCCATTACCATGGGTATCAAGACTAGCAAAGCTTAAAGGGTAAGGAAGGGGTAAAGTGGTGAGCTTGCAGCAGCGACTAAGCATATATGGTGGCTAACATACGCAAAATAAGAGCGAGAAGAGAGCAAATGGAACGGTCATGAAGCTAGCAATGATCAAGAAGTGATCCTGAACTCCTACTTACGTCAAACATAACCCAAAACCGTGTTCACTTCCTGGACTCCGTCGAAAAGAGACCATCACGGCTACACATACGGTTGATGCATTTTAATTCGGATCTGGTGTCAAGTTATCTACTACCGGACATTAACAAATTCCCATCTGCCACATAACCACGGGCACGGCTTTCGAAAGTTTATACCCTGCAGGGGTGTCCCAACTTAGCCCATGATAAGCTCTCGCGGTCAACGAAGGATATTCCTTCTCCTAGGAAGACCCGATCAGACTTAGAATCCCGGTTACAAGACATTTCGACAATGGTAAAACAAGACCAGCAAAGCCGCCCGGATGTGCCGACAAATCCCGATAGGAGCAGCACATATCTCGCTCTCAGGGCACCGGATGAGCAAGATGACGGGTTGGCATAGACCCTGGTTGCCCAGGGGGCGCCGGACATCGCTCGGTTTGGACCAACACTTAGACAAGCATTGGCCCGGGGGGGCTAAAATAAAGATGACCCTCGGGCTCCGGAAACCCAAGGGAAAAAGGGCTAGGTGAGGCAAATGCTAAAACCAAGGTTGGGCCTTGCTGGAGGAGTTTTATTCAAAGCGAACTGTCAAGGGGTCCCATAAATCACCCAACCGCGTAAGGAACGCAAAATCCGGGAACATAACACCGGTATGACAGAAACTAGGGCGGCAAGAGTGGAACAAAACACCAGGCATAAGGCCGAGTCTTCCACCCTTTACCAAGTATGTAGATGCATTAATTAAAATAAGAGATATTGTGATATCCCAACATAATCCTGTCCACCATGGAGCAATCTTCAACTTCACCTGCAACTAACAGCACTATAAGATGGGCTGAGCAAAAGCGGTAACAGAGCCAGGCAACTGTTTGCTGGGAAGGGTGAAAAGGTTAGAGGCTGACATGGCAAATTGGGAGGCTTGATAAACAGGTGATAGGTAGCACAGCATAGCGATAGAACGAAGCAACTAGCATAGCAATGATAGTAGTGATATCCAGGGTAGCGGTCATCTTGCCTGAAATCGCGCAAGGAATAAGAACGAGTCCATGAAGAAGACGAACGGATGAAGCCGAACCAAGCGTAGACGAACGAATCCTCACGATCGCAACGAAACATGAACTATCGAGAGAAGCACACAACATAGTAAACACACCACACATATACATGACATGATGCTCAACCAAGTATGATGCAAGGCAAGACTACATGAAGTTACTCATGGCAAGAGATGATGCAAACAAGAACAACACATCAAGGCAAGTTTAAATGAGGCCGGGAACAACATATAACAATTCCGGTAAGTCCTCATATGCAAATTTCAAAATTGGTCCAGATCTGAATAAACATTATGTTCAAGTTGTTAAACAGCAAGTTAAGTTGCACCAAGATGATCTACCCGAGATTCTAGTCAAGTTACATATAAAGTTCATTTAGTTCGGAGCTACGGCCTAGAAGATATGAGCAAAACAAGCTAAACATGGCATTGATGCAAAATGCATACAAACATCAAGTAGAACACCTCAAAAACAAGGATGCAACATGAGAATATGAAGCTACATGCAAAACTAGGCAAGTTCCATATAGAGCACACTCAAAACGGAACAAAGGTTCAACACATACACTCTATACAAGGTTAAAGGACAAGCTGTCCAAAACAGCAACTAGGCATATTGCAAGCATCAAAACAATATGCTACAGAAGCTCAACATGATAACAAAAGGCATGGGCATGATGTACAGATAAAGCATAACAAAACATGAACACTGAGCTATCTCCAGAAATCACTAGAACATGCTCAAAAAGACATGGCAAGATTGCAATCAATAACAGTTTCGACTTTGCAGAAATAACATCCGGTTGCAATGTTTAGAGCTATCAAACAACATGCTACAGGAACTTATCATAGAAACTTAAGGCATGGCATGATACTACTAAATGCATAGAACAAAAGTCCTTTACTGACCATGAGCCAAAAAGGATCAGAAGATATGATGGCACCCATGTAAACATGGCAAATGACATGACAGATTCAAACATGGCAGGAACAACAATAAGTAGGCATGTTGGTGAGCTTGTACCACTCACCACAGAGCATTACATGGCATGACAAGGTGACCAACAGTAAGATGACATATTTATTAAGCTAAGCATGGCAAGAGCAAGTTCATTGGGTGCATGGATCACTAGAAAAACACATGGCAAAACTGAACTTAATGTTAACAGGATGACAGCAACATTATTTAGCAACTTTGGAGCATGATTACAACAAGCTACAGAATGCTATAAATGAAACCAGGGACATGGATGGATAGAGCATGACATGTGTAACAAAACATCCTTAGTGAACATCTCCAGATTATGCATAGAATGACTTGTAGCAGCAGGTTTACATAGCATCACAAAATAACAGATTCAGCCTAGCAAAACAGCAACAGCAAGTACCCTACTTAACAAGCTTGATTCACTCACTACAAGACTCACAAAAATACATGGATGGCACCACTGTAAAGATGGCATGACATAGTCCAAAACACATGTAGATCTCAGGCTCATAGGATGCACACACAAACTGCAACAAAAATGACAAATCACCAAGTTATAACAGTTTCAGCAGGTTAACATCATATAGCACTCTTGCATCGATGATTCGGGCATCAAGATGATCTCAAACAAGCATGGCACAATGGAACCAAATGTAGAACATCTCATGACGAACATTTTGATATATAGAACGCACAAAACGGAGCTACGGATGCAGAGTTATGATGCGATGAACAGGGCAACATTATGCAAAAAAATCAGGGACTTAGGGAAAATCGGGGTCAACCTGGATCCGGATCTCGATCGGGCACGGTTTGCGAGGATCGCCATAGCTGCACGCCGGCGAGCTCGGCGGGACAGCGGGACAACGCGGGGGACGAGGGGAAGGGCGGCGAGGACCTGCCGGGAGGAGGCGCGGCGGAGGCGAGGCGGCGCGGTGGAGGAGACACGGCGGCAAGGGCGAGGACGCGGCCTCCGGCGAGGCGGCGGCGGAGGCGCGCCGGAGGGAGGAGCTGGGCGGCGCCAGCAGGAGGCGGGAGGCGGACGGCGGCGCTCCCGAGGCGACGACGAGCGGCCGCCGGCGCGGGGCGAGGCGGGGAGCCGCCGGAGGGGCGCGGCGGCGGGGACCCGGCGTGGCGTCGCGGACGGGCGGCGACACGGGCGGGGCGGCGCCCGCGGGTCACAGCGGCGGCGGGACGGGCCGAACGGCGGCGGATCTGGGCCCGCACGGGCCCCGGATGGGCTCCGCGAGCCGGCGGCGCGAGGAGAGAGAGAGGGACACGTGGCGCGACGCCAGTGGCTGCGGGGCGGCAGCGATTTCGTCCGGCGAGGCCGGACGTATCCGGTGGCGGCGGGGGCGATTTGATGTAGGGTTTGGGGATTCATCCACGAAAAATGGAGGGGAGGACTTATTTATAGATTCTGGGAGCTAGGAGAGTCCAAATGAGGTGCGGTTTTTGTCCACGCGATCGTGATCGAACGGCGGAGAGCATGGAGGGGGTTTGGATGGGTTCATGGGCTGTGGTGGAGAGGTGCTGGGCTGCAAAGAGAAAGGGGGTTCCGGGCTACGCGGTTAACCGTTGGAGTACCAAACGACCTCCAAATGGCACGAAACTTCACAGGCGGTTTACCGGTGGTATACCAAGGCCGCTTGGCAAACCTCGGGCCATTCCGAGATTGTTTAACACCCGCTCACAACAGGATACAAAAGGGGGGACGCCGGAGGACATAGGAGTGCCGGATTGCAAAACGGACAACGGGGAAAATGCTCGGATGCATGAAACGAGCACGTATGCAAAATGAAATGCACATGATGACATGATAAAATGTAACATGCAAGCAAATGAAATGGCAATGACGACGAATAGCTGGCAGACACCTGGCGCATCGAATCTGGGGCGTTACAACACTCCTCCACTAACAAGAGATCTCGTCACGAGATCTTAGGACCGAGACGGAAGGGAAAAGGGATGAGGTGAAACAAGAACGCAAGAGTGAGAAGATTAACAAAGATGAGAGCACTCAGGAAGAATAGAGGAACGACGAGAATGACAAGAATGAAAGCTCACGGAATCAGATAGACTATGAAACCACTCCGGTTAAAAAGGATTTAGGCAGAACTCTGACTGAAACATGGAGGAACAGAACATGAAATTCACAAGATGGGATGGCACTTGATGAGATGAACAACACAATGCTTCCGGAAGAATTGAAATAGAATGAGAAGAACTTAGAAGGAAGGATTGAATAGAGTTGAATATCTGAGAAGAACGAAGAAATGCAAAACTCCATTTCAAAAGAATACGGAGAATTAATTACACTTCGAGATGCGAGAAGAAAAGATACTTGAATTCCACCAACAAAATCTTGATGAACTCTTGAAAAATTAATTAAGTCGTGAAGAACCACCTTGAAGAACTCTGGTGACAAAAGGGATGATGAGATAGAATGAAGGATGAAAGAATAAGATGAGCCTTGCGGTGATTTAGATAGAGGTTTCGACAAAATGACCGAGGAAATTTGAACTCCGGAAAAGAAAAGATGAAAACACTTGGAACTAGAATTTATTCCTCAAGAACAAACTCCGAAGGAAGGGATTACTCACTTGAATGCAATAAGAATAAGATTTATTGTATGCTTATCCTTCATGAAATTAAATTGATGACAAGCAATGGATTTTGCATACTACTTATTCTTCTTGAAAAGGATTAAGGGGGGTATAGCACAAAACTTGAGAAAGTCTTCATGAACCACCGGTAGGATTGGAAAGAACGAATGGATATATGTGAAAAGAACGGAAATAAATCTTGAACGAACCACCGTAAGAAATGACAATGAACAAAGAAAAGAGAAAGAATCGCCGGGAAGAATTAGAGCAATCACGAAGATACTTCAGGGAATTTAGAGAAAAGAGAACGAAGAGATCGCGAAGTGATTGAAGAATACTTGAACGAAGCACCGGAAGAATATTGAGACGACCGAAGGGGCACAGACGTAGAATAATTGGAGAACGAATTCGAAAACTTAGAATGAAGAAATCTTCCGAAATGATGGCCTCCGGCGAAAAGAGATGGAAAAATAACTCCTGACATACTCCGGATGGGTAAGAAAAGAATATCTGAGAAATGGAATAATTCGAGAGGATAGCATGAAGCTAGAACCATGAAACTTCGGGAGAACGGAACAAGATTTAGAGGAAAAACTCCAGTAGAATGAAAAGCGAAGAGGTTGAGCCAACAATGAAAATGATTTGAAACCGATCTTGGGAAGGCATCTGACTGATGGGATCCATTCTTACGTCACACTTTGAAAAGAATTTAGGAATAGCTCCGGGGGAATTAGAAGAGTCAGGTAAGATCCTGGGAAAAAACCTGTGGGTTAGGGCCGACTAAAGAGAAAAGCACCGTTGGAAAGGGATGTTGAAGAGATAGATGATGCACCGGAACAATTGAAATATTTGAATGAGGTGACAACCTCAAATTAATTGGAACACTAACGAATCTCCTGAGAATGTCTTCCGAACTCCGGAATGATTGAATGGCGAGAGGCAAACGAGCAGGGAAAACACTTGATCCAAGGAAAAGAATGTGATCAACCCGAAAAACTTGAATTGAGTCCACCGGAAAAGAGATGAAGAATGCCGCACAAAACGAGAATACACCGGTTGAAACAATTGACGAAAGACAGAAGAGGCTCCACACGAATGAAATTGATGGTCGAAACAGACTCAGGCTCCGGGAAGAAGAGGGTGGGAGGGCGAGAAAACAAAGGCAACTTGGAAGGGGAAAAACTGATGAATATCTTGAAGAGAAAACACCGGTTGAAATCATTGAGGAAAGAAAGCAAAGACTACGCACGAGTAGGATGGATACTCGATTACGGACTCCGGCTCCAAGATGAAAAGGGGTGGGCGGGTGGGAATAAGGAAACAACTGAGGATTGAACTTGGCAACAATGAAGAGGCTCGAGTCAACTTGACGAGTAATGCACCGGATGAAACGAGATGAGAACCAACGACCAGAAAACTAACCACGTGATCCTAAAGAAAATTTGAAGGGGAAGAGAAGTAATTCAAAACACCTACGTCAAGATTCCTGACCAGAGCGACGAAGGGGCTGAGGAGTAAAAAGAATTCCTACTCTTCGATATAACTAGACTCCAAAAACAGTTTTGTTTCTAGACTCGACATCGGCCAAACAACACGATCAATCAAGGGGGATCCTAGGGTCAGTCGAGGCTCTAATACCAACTTGTCACGCCCAATATGCGACCCTATCCAAAAGGAACTCGAAGGTCCCACCAAGGATAGACCCGCATATTGAAACGCTTTTGCAAGGTGGATATCATTACATCAACATTACATAATAGGTAGGGATACATACATAAGGCATACAATGCCACACGAATACAACAATACATCATACACAATATCAACATCCGACTACGGATGAAACACAAACCGAAGCTCAAACGACATCCACCCTGCTAGCCCAGGCTGCCGACCTGGAACCTATCCCCTGATCGACGAAGAAGCAGAAGAAGAACTCCAAAAAAAGTAACATCGCTCTCGCATAACCTGCACCTACAATTGTTATGGTAGTAATTTGTCAACCACGAGAACGCAGCAATCCCATTAACATGGGTATCAAGACTAGCAAAGCTTAAAGGGTAAGGCAGGGGTAAAGTGGTGAGGTTGCAGCAGCGACTAAGCATATATGGTGGCTAACATACGCAAAATAAGAGCGAGAAGAGAGCAAATGGAATGGTCGTGAAGCTAGCAATGATCAAGAAGTGATCCTGAACTCCTACTTACGTCAAACATAACCCAAAACCGTGTTCACTTCCCGGACTCCCCCGAAAAGAGACCATCACGGCTACACACACGGTTGATGCGTTTAAATTTGGATCTGGTGTCAAGTTATCTACAACTGGACATTAACAAATTCCCATCTGCCACATAACTGCGGGCATGACTTTCGAAAGTTTATACCCTGCAGGGGTGTCCCAACTTAGCCCATGATAAGCTCTCGCGGTCAACGAAGGATATTCCTTCTCCTAGGAAGACCCGATCAGACTTAGAATCCCGGTTACAAGACATTTCGACAATGGTAAAACAAGACCAGCAAAGCCGCCCGGATGTGCCGACAAATCCCGATAGGAGCAGCACATATCTCGCTCTCAGGGCACCGGATGAGCAAGATGACGGGTTGGCATAGACCCTGGTTGCCCAGGGGGCGCCGGACATCGCTCGGTTTGGACCAACACTTAGACAAGCATTGGCCCGGGGGGGCTAAAATAAAGATGACCCTCGGGCTCCGGAAACCCAAGGGAAAAAAGGGCTAGGTAAGGCAAATGGTAAAACCAAGGTTGGGCCTTTCTGGAGGAGTTTTATTCAAAGCGAACTGTCAAGGGGGTCCCATAAATCACCCAACCATGTAAGGAACGCAAAATCCGGGAACATAACACCGGTATGACAGAAACTAGGGCGGCAAGAGTGGAACAAAACACCAGGCATAAGGCCGAGTCTTCCACCCTTTACCAAGTATATAGATGCATTAATTAAAATAAGAGATATTGTGATATCCCAACATAATCCTGTCCACCATGGAGCAATCTTCAACTTCACCTGCAACTAACAACGCTATAAGATGGGCTGAGCAAAAGCGGTAACATAGCCAGGCAACTGTTTGTTGGGAAGGGTGAAAAGGTTAGAGGTTGACATGGCAAACTGGGAGGCTTGATAAACAGGTTATAGGTAGCGCAGCATATCGATAGAACGAAGCAACTAGCGTAGCAATGATAGTAGTGAGATCCAGGGTAGCGGTCATCTTGCCTAAAATCCCGCAAGGAAGAAGAACGAGTCCATGAAGAAGACGAACGGATGAATCCGAACCAAGCGTAGACGAACGAATCCTCACGATCGCAACGAACCATGAACTATCGAGAGAAGCACACAACATAGTAAACACACCACACATATACATGACATGATGCTCAACCAAGTATGATGCAAGGCAAGACTACATGAAGCTACTCATGGCAAGAGATGATGCAAACAAGAACAACACATCAAGGCAAGTTTAAATGACGCCGGGAACAACATATAACAATTCCGGTAAGTCCTCATATGCAAATTTCGAAATTGGTCCAGATCTGAATAAACATTATGTTCAAGTTGTTAAACAGCAAGTTAAGTTGCACCAAGATGATCTACACGAGATTCTAGTCAAGTTACATATAAAGTTCATTTAGTTCGGAGCTACGGCCTAGAAGATATGAGCAAAACAAGCTAAACATGGCATTGATGCAAAATGCATACAAACATCAAGTAGAACACCTCAAAAACAAGGATGCAACATGAGAATATGAAGCTACATGCAAAACTAGGCAAGTTCCATATAGAGCACACTCAAAACGGAACAAAGGTTCAACACATACACTCTATACAAGGTTAAAGGACAAGCTGTCCAAAACAGCAACTAGGCATATTGCAAGCATCAAAACAATATGCTACAGAAGCTCAACATGATAACAAAAGGCATGGGCATGATGTACAGATAAAGCATAACAAAACATGAACACTGAGCTATCTCCAGAAATCACTAGAACATGCTCAAAAAGACATGGCAAGATTGCAATCAATAACAGTTTCGACTTTGCAGAAATAACATCCGGTTGCAATGTTTAGAGCTATCAAACAACATGCTACAGGAACTTATCATAGAAACTTAAGGCATGGCATGATACTACTAAATGCATAGAACAAAAGTCCTTTACTGACCATGAGCCAAAAAGGATCAGAAGATATGATGGCACCCATGTAAACATGGCAAATGACATGACAGATTCAAACATGGCAGGAAGAACAATAAGTAGGCATGTTGGTGAGCTTTTACCACTCACCACAGAGCATTACATGGCATGACAAGGTGACCAACAGTAAGATGACATATTTATTAAGCTAAGCATGGCAAGAGCAAGTTCATAGGGTGCATGGATCACTAGAAAAACACATGGCAAAACTGAACTTAATGTTAACAGGATGACAGCAACATTATTTAGCAACTTTGGAGCATGATTACAACAAGCTACAGAATGCTATAAATGAAACCAGGGGCATGGATGGATAGAGCATGACATGTGTAACAAAACATCCTTAGTGAACATCTCCAGATTATGCATAGAATGACTTGTAGCAGCAGGTTTACATAGCATCACAAAATAACAGATTCAGCCTAGCAAAACAGCAACGGCAAGTACCCTACTTAACAAGCTTGATTCACTAACTACAAGACTCACAAAAATACATGGATGGCACCACTATAAAGATGGCATGACATAGTTCAAAACACATGTAGAGCTCAGGCTCATAGTATGCACACACAAAATGCAACAAAAATGACAAATCACCAAGTTATAACAGTTTCAGCAGGTTAACATCATATAGCACCCTTGCAACGATGATTCGGGCATCAAGATGAGCTCAAACAAGCATGGCACAATGGAACAAAATGTAGAGCATCTCATGGCGAACATTTTGATATATAGCACGCGCAAAACGAAGCTACGGATGCAGAGTTATGATGCAATGAACAGGGCAACATTATGCAAAAAAATCAGGGACTTGGGGAAAATCGGGGTCAACCTGGATCCAGATCTCGATCGGGCACGGTTTGTGAGGATCACCGGAGCTGCACGTCGGCGAGCTCGGCAGGACAGCGGGACGGCACGGGAGACGAGGGGAAGGGTGGCAAGGAGCTCCCGGGAGGAGCCCGGGAGGAGGCGCGGCGGAGGCGAGGCGGCGCGGTGGAGGAGACACGGCGGTGGGGGCGAGGACGCGGCCTCCGGCGAGGCGGCGGCGGGGCGCGCCGGAGGGAGGAGCTGGGCGGCGCCAGCAGGAGGCGGGAGGCGGACGGCGGCGCTCCCGAGGCGACGACGAGCGGCCGCCAGCGCGGGGCGAGGCGGGGAGCCGCCGGAGGGGCGCGGCGGCAGGGGACCCGGCGCGGCGGCGGTGGGGACCTGGCGCGGCGGCGCGGGCGGGGCGGCGCCCGTGGGTCACGGTGACGGCGGGACGGGCCAAACGGCGGCGGATCTGGGCCCGCGCGGGCCCCGGATGGGCTCCGCGGGCCAGCGGCGCGAGGAGAGAGAGAGGGACACGTGGCGCGACGCCAGTGGCTGCGAGGCGGCGGCGATTTCGTCCGGCGAGGCCGGACGTGTCCGGTGGCGGCGGGGGCGATTTGATCTAGGGTTTGGGGATTCATCCGCGAAAAATGGAGGGGAGGACTTATTTATAGATTCTGGGAGCTAGGAGAGTCCAAATGAGGTGCGGTTTTCGCCCACGCGATCGTTGTCAAACGGCGGAGAGCATGGAGGGTGTTTGGATGGGTTCATGGGATGTGGTAGAGGGGTGCTGGGCTGCAAAGAGAAAGGGGGTTCCGGGCTACGCGGTTAACCGTTGGAGTACCAAATGACCTCCAAATGGCACGAAACTTGACAGGCGGTCTACCGGTGGTATACCAAGGACGCTTGGCAAACCTCGGGCCATTCCGAGATTATTTAACACCCGCTCACAATACGAGACAAAAGGGGGGATGCCGGAGGACATAGGAGTGCCGGATTGCAAAACGGACAACGGGGAAAATGCTCGGATGCATGAAACGAGCATGTATGCAAAATGAAATGCACATGATGACATGATAAAATGCAACACGCAAGCAAATGACATGGCAATGACGACGAATAACTGGCAGACACCTGGCGCATCGAATCCGGGGCGTTACATAACGGTTGGATTGTTTCCCCCTCTATAAAAGGAGGTCTTCTTCTCCAATGTTGACCTACCTCTTCCCCCCAAAGCTCCATTGTTACTCCAAGCTCCATTTTCGCCCGATCTCTCTTCCTAGCCGATCAAACTTGTTGATTTGCTCGGGATTGGTTGAGAAGGCCCCGATCTACACTTCCACCAAGAGAAATTTGATTCCCCCCACTAATCCCTTGTGGATCTTGTTACTCTTGGGTGTTTGAGCACCCTAGACGGTTGGGGTCACCGCGGAGCCATGGTCCATTGTGGTGAAGCTTCGTGGTGTCGTTGGGAACCTCCAATTAAGTTGTGGAGATTGCCCCAACCTTGTTTGTAAAGGCTCGGTCGCCGCCTTCAAGGGCACCAATAGTGAAATCACGGCATCTCGCATTGTGTGAGGGCGTGAGGAGAATACGGTGGTCCTAGTGGCTTCTTGGGGAGCATTGTGCCTCCACACCGCTCCAACGGAGACGTACTTTCCCTCAAAAGGAAGGAACTTCGGTAACACATCCTCGCCTTCACCGGCTCCACTCTTGGTTATCTCGTGCCTTTACTTGTGCAAGCTTATTTGCATCATATAGGTAGCTCACCTAGTTGCATATCTAGACAACCTACTTTGATGCAAAGTTTAATTTGGTAAAGGAAAGCTAAAAATTGTTAGTTGCCTATTCACCCTCCCCCCCCCCTCTAGTCAACTATATTGATCCTTTCAGAGGTGCCACCCAGGGTCGAGCATGACGAAGCAGTCACGGAGTCCACCTCCTCATGCGCGGGAGTTAGAGATGACATGTCCAAGGATCTCGGTAGTACTGGTGTTGTGGGCTTGGCCTCCTCGGCATCGTAGTCTGGTGGTGGAAGCGACGACAAAGTTGGGCACAGGCCCCTACTGTGCAGTGGGCACGGTCGCAATGGAGGAGTTGCAAGTTCCGGTTTGATGTTGACGTACACCGTCTCTTTCACAGGCTCCATCACCTCATCTGTGTGAAGCATTTGAGCGGTTGGTCCTGCCAGAATCCTGGCCGACAGTGGTGCTGCCACCAGGATGGCCAATCCAGGGTGAGCACCGAAAAGTTTGGCATGGTGGCGACCGTTGATTCCTCGGACACCAAATCCTCGATGAAAGCTATAGCGGCGCTCTCTGAAATGATGGAAACCATGCCGACAACCTCCGAATGACAAAGATCGTCCGCATTACGATGGTGGCAACGAAGCCCGCCAATACCACGACAACAACATTCAATTAGGTGACTTCAACAACCATCTCCCCGAAGAAGACGAAGTAAGAATACCAGTAAACCTCTAGGCATTGTTGCCTACCTTTTCTTTCTTCCCTTTGTTGTTGTTTTTCCAGCGAATTTGTCAACTTGTTCTGCCAAGTTCTCTTTCTCTCGGTTTGAGATAAAGTGTTGTTGACGTGTTGTGGTGAAAACTGAATGAATCAATCAAACCAACTGTATTCCATCAATTATCATAGAATATAATTATTTAATCTTGTAACTAAAGTATAATCCTTCGTGAAAAGTGTGTCATGCGGTTTATCATATGGCAAGCGTCCCAACGCTCTCCACGTCCCACGAACTGACAGATCTCTTCGTCACATGTGTTCCCCTTGTGTATATTCTATGATCATCGAACAATTGATTGGATTGTTTCATACAGTTTTCACAACAACACATTATCAACACTTTGTCTCAAACTAAGAAAGAGAAATTGGCAGAACTCGCCATCAAACATGCTGGAAAACCAACAACAAAGGGAAGAAAGTAAATAGGCAACAATGCCCAGATGACTACTGGATTCTTCCTTCGTCTGCTTCGGGAAGATGGACATCGACGTTGCCTGATTGCATGTCACCATCGTTGTATTGGCGAGCTTCATCACCACCACCGCAATGTAGACGACCTTCGTCCATTCAGAGGCCACCAACATGGTTTCTGTCGCTTGGAAAGCGTCCCTACAGCCTTCATCGAGGACATGGTGCCCGAGGAATCAGCGCTCACCACCATGTCGGACCTTCTTATGCTCAGCCCGGTACGACCATGCCGGTGGCAACACCACTTCCAACACGGATTCTTGCAGGACCAGCCGCTCCAATGCTTCACAGGGACGAAGTGATGGAGCCCGTAGATGACACGATGGACATCGACGTCGCCGACATCGATCCAAAACTCGTACGTAGCTCCTTCACAACGATGGCACCAGCTGCACGAGCAGGGCTCATGTCCAACTCCGCAGCCATCTCCACCACAAGACTACGGTGCCGAGGAGGAGGCTGAGCCCGTGGCACTAGAACCATCGGAATCCTGGACATGCCATCTCCAACTTCAGCACATGAGGAGGTAGACGCCAGACTGCTTCATCAAGCATTAGCCCCGAGTTGTTGTGCGTGGGACACCTTCAACAATGGAGCAAGTAGCTCTGCTGCCCCATCGTAGTTGCCACACCACGACTGCTTAATCGTGTCACATGTCGTGCGGGCTAAGGCTGGCGCTGGTCGTCAGGGAGGGGAGTGGAGCCTAGCGAGTCTTGGACTCATGAATGGGCACTTCGATGGAGTCTCACACGGGACGCGCGCGGCTGTTTGCACCTTGTTGTTGGGGTGACCACGACAGATGGCCGAGAGGTGCCCACTATCGTCCCTAGATTGGATCAGGATCGGGAGCGGTTGGTCAATAGGGGCGAATTTTTTTATCTCGCCACCTCTCTTGTCCGATCGTGCGGTTGGGCTAAAGTTACCCACGCTGGGACAAAAGGCCGGTTGATGGCCTATGAACAGACATGCTCTGTACGAGCATCAGATTTTTTTTTATCAAAACAAAAATAAGGGTGTCCTGAGCCATGGTACTAGGCTACCTAGTTTTAGACTATTGCTATTTTTCGTATTT
This sequence comes from Triticum aestivum, assembly GCF_018294505.1. Lineage (NCBI taxonomy): Eukaryota > Viridiplantae > Streptophyta > Magnoliopsida > Poales > Poaceae > Triticum > Triticum aestivum. The sequence goes on along the minus strand of NC_057810.1, from coordinate 681,460,892 downwards.
CTTTTCCTATTAGATTCTAGGTTTTTCAGTTTTTACACATATGTGTTTGTGTAATTTCTAGCATATCACTGTGTGATGTCTGCACATTTTATATCAACATATGTATAGATGCAATTTTAATTGCTATATGTTAACTATGTTTGAAGAAATGATATGACTACTTCCAAAAAAATACACGCTACTTATGGATTGCATTTATCACAATGTATAACTTTGTTCACAAGCGCGAGGTCTACATCACCATGTAGTGATTATCTTCAAAATGTTTTAAATAGCAAAAGGTTGTGTGAAGTAACATAAAAGTAAGGTCTACACTACTTAGAAGTGATTACCAACATGTGACTAATGCAAAAAACGAATGCACCCAAATTATGGCATTAAGATAGCCATAAGAATAAGGTCTGTCACTTGGTGGTGATTATAAACCACCTCTATGTGTTCTACAAAACAAAGATCTTTGTCATGTTACGCTGATTATCTTTTTCTTGTGTGTAGAAACTCACATTTTGGGACGTTTAGGCTTTCCCTAGACGTCCTTTATATTTGAATCAAGCATCTTATTTTACACACAATTAATTTACATGAGGGTATATTAATGTGCATGATATCTTCATGCAGGGTATGGTTGACATATCCTGAAGAAATTTGTTGAGTTTGCCATTGATGACAGAAACTATCTAACGTGGCCCATGGATGTCTAGATTAACATGGTGACCATTTTTTTAATCTGATCTGCACTATAAGCACACCTGCTCAGGGAGCTCCTGCTATCACATATATGGCAAAGTATGCTGCTTTGCACTTCATTTGACACTACCTTGATCCTGCTCTGAAAGAAGAAGATGTGATGGAGGAAAGTCCTCTATCACTCTAGAACTCGTTAAAGGAGCACTAGGATCGATAGAGGTCGGTGATGTTGTCCGAAGCGCAAAGAGACCGAGCACTTATCCGCTTTTGGGATTTAGGTTTGTTATAGCATACAATTCTATTGTGCATCAAATCAACTATAAGTTGATACTCCGCAATAGTGTAGTTTCGGATGCAGATCTCACGAAAAGACGATCAGGATACTTGTTGAACAACACCGTCATCGGAAATACAAGCATTTTGAGTTGGTATATGCACTTATTTACGCAGAAAACCACAATACAATTCTTGACACGAATAATCTATCTTGTCCAATGGGAACATTGCCATTACCTGAAGCGCATTTCAATTCTCATAATACTCAAAAGTTTCATGGTTCTAAAAAGAACCATAGGAAGTTTAAAGAAAAGTGGAGACGTAATGAGAACTAGAATAGCAATGGAGTTCAAAAGGGCAAGAATCATTTTAAGGAAAATGATAAGGGTAGCACCTCTCAAATTTGCTACAAGTGCGGTTGTACTACTCATTATGCAAGGACGTGTACAAGTCCTAAGCATTTGGTGACAAATATTTCCCATGTGAAGAATATTTCTCATATATGTTCCGAGCACCAATGATATTGGTTTCTTCTATTGAGAAAAACAAGAGAGAGCCATGGTATGTTAATATGATGTTGGATACTTGTCAGATCCCCATAATGCTAGATCGCAAACTGGTTGTGTCTTCTTACATGGAGGTACGACCTTCTTTTGAAAGTCAACAAAGCAAACCTTAGTGCCTACATCCACCAATCACTATGAGATAATTGCTTTATACGAACCATCTCGGGAATGTGTACAGCTTCACACAATGCTGAACTTTCTCCAAGGTTCAAGTGGGACTGGTTCGCTGCAATCAACTACTATTATCTATGAAGACAATCCTACTTATATTTACAAATGCACACAAGTTATATTAAGAGCTACTCCCTCTGTAAAGAAATATAAGAGCATTTATATTTCTTTAGGGAGGGAGTATATCACAGAGCATATTGCTCCTAAGTTGTTTTATCCCCATGAACTAGAAAAGAATAGGGAAATAAATTGTTTGCTAACAAAGTCACTGATTTATTTACCCAGGTCTTTACCAAGTTCTCTATTTCATAAATGTGTAAATGAAATTGGTATGATGCGACTTTGTGACTTGCAAAATTCAGGGGGAGAAATCCTAGACTATAACCTGTTAAGATCGTCAATATTGCACTTTTTTCCTTTGTGAGTTTTCTCTAACGATTTCTCATGTAAAGTTTTTAATGAGAGAATATCAATGCAAGCATGGATGATATATGTTATTTTCTCACTGTATTTTTAGAAGTGGCATACCGTATATTCCCCCTTAATTTCTCCCACAAGGTTTTTGAAGATGATTCCAACTTCCAAGTATGATCGGTTGCAAGGACAATCAATTCTTAGAGGGTGTTTAGGATTTTTTTAATCTTATAATTAAAGGATAATCCTTCCTTGTAAAGCGCCACATGGGGTTGACCGTATGGCAACAGTCCCGATGCTTTCCACGCCCCCACGAACGGATGCATCTGTTCATCACGTCTATTCCCCTTTATGATCATTGATGGAATACAGTTGATAGGATTGATTCATTTGGTTTCCACAAAAACTCTTCAAAAGAACAATTCAAAGTTGTAAAACAATTTGGCACTGTTTACCAAATAAAGTGGCAAAAACGCAAGAATCAAACACTAATAATTTGTTAATTCTCTATTTTGCTTTCCTTCCGGTGAAGACGATGAGATTTTCTCACTTGTAACGATGCTTAAGTCTGTCCGAATCATGTTAGCAATTGCCACATTTTATGAAATCTGGCAAATGGATGTCAAAACTGCATTCCTGAATGGATTTCTGGAAGAAGAGTTGTATATGATGCAACCAGAAGGTTTTGTCGATCCGAAAGGTGCTAACACAATGTGCAAACTCCAGCAATCCATCAATGGACTAGTGCAAGCATCTCAGAGTTGGAATATATGCTTTGATGAGTTGATCAAAGCATATGGTTTTGTACAGACTTTTGGAAAGGCCGGTATTTACAAGAAAGTGAGTGGGAGCACTACAGCCTTTCTGATAAGTATATGTGAATGACATATTATTGATCGGAAATAATGTAGAATTTTCTGGAAAGCATAAAAAGGAGTGTTTGAAAGGAGTTTTTTTAATGAAAGACCTCAGTAAAGCTACTTACATATTGAGCATCAAGATCTATTGAGATAGATCAAGACGCTTGATAAGATTTTCAATTAGTACATACCTTGACAAGATTTTGAAGTAGTTCAAAATGGAACAGTCAAAGAAAGAGTTCTTGCCTGTGATGCAAAGGTGTGAAGTTGAGTAAGACTCGAAACCCGACCATGGCAGAAAATAGAAAGAGAATGAAAAGTCATTCCCTATGCCTCAGTCATAGGTTCTATAAAGTATGCTATGTTGTGTACCAGACCTATTGTATACCTTGCTCTGAGTTTGGCAAAGGAATACAATTTTGATCTAAGAGTAGATCACTGGACAGCGGTCAAGAATATCCTTAGTGAGGACTAAGGAAATCTTTCTCGATTATGGAGGTGATAAAAAGAGTTCGTCATAAAGAGTTACATCGATGCAAGCTTTTACACTAATCCAGATGACTCTAAGTCTCAATCTGGATACATATTGAAAGTGGGAGCAATTAGCTAGAGTAGCTCCGTGCAGAGCATTATAGACATATAATATTTGCAAAATACATACGGCTCTGAATGTGACAGACCCGGAGACTAAACTTCTCTCACGAGCAAAATATGATCATACCTTAAGTACTCTTTGGGTGTTAATCACATAGCGATGTGAACTAGATTATTGACTCTAGTAAACCCTTCGGGTGTTGGTCACATGACGATATGAACTATGGGTGTTAATCACATACAGATGTGAATATTGGTGTTGAATCACATGATGATGTGAACTAGATTATTGACTCTAGTGCAAGTGGGAGACTGAAGGAAATATGCCCTAGAGGCAATAATAAAGTTATTACTTATTTCCTTATTTCATGATAAATGTTTATTATTCATGCTAGAATTGTATTAACCGGAAACATGATACATGTGTGAATACATAGACAAACTGAGTGTCACTAGTATGCCTCTACTTGACTAGCTCATTAATCAAAGATGGTTATGTTTCCTAGCCATGGACAAAGAGTTGTCATTTAATTAACAGGATCGCATCATTAGGAGAATGATGTGATTGACTTGACCCATTCTGTTAGCTTAACACTTGATCGTTTAGTATGTTGCTATTGCTTTCTTCATGACTTATACATGTTCCTATGACTATGAGACTATGCAACTCCCGTTTACCGGAGGAAAACTTTGTGTGCTACTAAACGTCACAACGTAACTCGGTGATTATAAAGGTCCTCTACAGGTGTCTCCAAAGGTACTTGTTGGGTTGGCGTATTTCGAGATTAGGATTTGTCACTCCGATTGTCGGAGAGGTATCTCTGGGCCCACTCGGTAATGCACATCAATATAAGCCTTGCAAGCATTGCAACTAATGAGTTAGTTGCGGGATGATGTATTACGGAACGAGTAAAGAGACTTGCCGGTAACGAGATTGAACTAGGTATTGAGATACCGACGATCGAATCTCGGGCAAGTAACATACCGATGACAAAGGGAACAATGTATGTTGCTATGCGGTTTGACCGATAAAGATCTTCGTAGAATATGTAGGAGCCAATATGGGCATCCAGGTTCCGCTATTGGTTATTGACCAGAGAGATGTCTCGGTCATGTCTACATAGTTCTCGAACCCGTAGGGTCCGCACGCTTATCATTCGTTGACGATATAGTATTATATGAGTTATGTATGTTGGTAACCGAATGTTGTTCGGAGTCCCGAATGAGATCACGAACATGACGAGGAACTCCAGAATGATCCGGAGATGAAGTTTAATATATGGGATAATGTTGTTTGGTCTCCGAAAGGGTTCTGGAATTCACCGGAAGGGGTTCCGGATGTTTCCCGAAATGTTTGGGTACGAGAACACGTTATTTGGTAATTCTCTATTTTGCTTTCCTTAATAGCTACTACCCTCCCACTACAATTTTCATATGGTATTGATTGATAATGCAAATGCCACTAACCCGTGTTGTGAGCATGTGCATCTTGTGGAGGAGAATGCCAAGTTGAAGGAGCAACTTGAGAAAGGCCTTGTGACGTGCATACAAGGTGAGAAGAACCTCAATGACCTTTTGAGCAATCAAAAGGAAGTTGTGGCCAAGGAGGGAGTTTGGTTCGCACCCAAGTCCAAGAACAAGAAGAAGAACGACAAGACCAAACAACCTCTCCCTCTCAAGCAAACTTTTGTGAAGGAGGGAGAGGGTGCTCCTAAGGAGAAGAAGAACAATGTGGAGGGTGATGATATCAAAAGGGGCAATGCCACCCCTTTAACAAAGTCGGCGACTTTAACCCTTCTTATGTGTTGTGCCATGCTAGTGATGGGCATGTTTATGCTAAATTTGTTGGTTCTCCTTATGAGTACATTGAATGGTCTATTTGGGTTACTAAGACCCTTGTTACTAACATCAAAGGACCCATTACAAAATGGGTACCTAAAACCAAGCATTGATCTCTTGTAGGTGTTTGCTTCCGGTGGGGGATCATGGTTGCTCGATAGTGGAGCCACAAATCATATGACCGGAAGCAAGGACTTGGTGGTGGATGTGCACAAGATCCCTTCTATGCCCACCAATGTCGAGTGGGGTGATGCCTCATCTTCTAAGGTATTGGGTCTTGGCAAGGTTGTCATTTCTCATGATCTAACGATCGAGAAAGTCATGCTTGTTGAGTCCCTTGCTTACAATCTACTTTCCGTTCGTCAACTTGCACTCATGGGCTTTGCCACTTTCTTTGATATTCATACCGTGGCCCTCTTGTTGAGCAAGACTCTTAAAGTAGCCTTTGTTGGGCATGTCAAGAACGGTCTTTATGTGATTAACTTTTCCCAGTGACCCACTAAGACTGCGACATGCCTAATGGCTAAAGTTGATGTGGGGTGGCTTTGGCATCGCCATTTAGCCCATGTCAATATGTGATATTTGCAAAGTCTTCTCAAGGGGGACCATGTTCGTGGACTAACAAATGTTAGTTTTGCCAAAGATCGTGCTTGCAGTGCTTGTATCGAAGGAAAGTTACATGAGAAGGCTCACCCTCCCACGACTATCATCTACTCAAAGAGACCCTTGGAGCTCCTTCACTTGGATCTCTTTGGGCCTCCATCCTTTGATAGTCTTGGGGGTAGAAAGTATTGCTTGGTGCTTGTGGATGATTATTCAAGATACACCTGTTGGAAATATGCCCTAGAGGCAATAATAAAATGGTTATTATTATATTTCCTTGTTCATGATAATTGTCTATTGTTCATGCTATAATTATATTAACTGGAAACCGTAATACATGTGTGAATACATAGACCACAACATGTCCCTAGTGAGCCTCTAGTTGACTAGCTCGTTGATCAATAGATGGTTATGGTTTCCTGACCATGGACATTGGATGTCGTTGATAACGGGATCACATCATTTGGAGAATGATGTGATGGACAAGACCCAATCCTAAGCATAGCACAAGATCGTGTAGTTCGTTTGCTAAGAGCTTTTCTAATGTCAAGTATCATTTCCTTAGACCATGAGATTGTGCAACTCCCGGATACCGTAGGAATGCTTTGGGTGTACCAAACGTCACAACGTAACTGGGTGGCTATAAAGGTGCACTATGGGTATCTCCAAAAGTGTCTGTTGGATTGGCACGAATCGAGACTGGGATTTGTCACTCCGTGTGACGGAGAGGTATCTCTGGGCCCACTCGGTAATGCATCATCATAATGAGCTCAATGTGACTAAGTAGTTAGTCACGGGATCATGCATTACAGAACGAGTAAAGTGACTTGCCGGTAATGAGATTGAACGAGGTATTGGGATACCGACGATCGAATCTCGGGCAAGTAACGTACCGATTGACAAAGGGAATTGTATACAGGATTGCTTGAATCCTTGACATCGTGGTTCATCCGTTGAGATCATCGTGGAACATGTGGGAGCCAACATGGGTATCCAGATCCCGCTGTTGGTTATTGGCCAGGGAGCTGTCTCGGTCATGTCTGCATGATTCCCGAACCCGTAGGGTCTACACACTTAAGGTTCGGTGACGCTAGAGTTGTTATGGGAATTAGTGTGTAGTTACCGAATGTTGTTCGGAGTCCCAGATGAGATCTCGGATGTCACGAGGAGTTCTGGAATGGTCCGGAGGTAAAGATTTATATATGGGAAGTCCTATTTTGGCCACCGGAAAATGTTCGGGGTTTTTCGGTATTGTACTGGGAAGGTTCTAGAAGGTTCCGGAGTGGGTCCCACCTGCATGGGGGGACCCACATGAACGTGGGTAGTGGGGGCAAGGCCCCACACCCTTGGTCAAGGCGCACCAAGATCCCCCCTTTGAAGGAATAAGATCATATCCCGAAGGGATAAGATCAAGATCCCTAAAAAGGGGGGATAACAATCGGTGGGGAAGGAAATGATGGGATTTCTTTCCTCCCACCTTTGCCAACGCCCCAATGGACTTGGAGGGCAAGTAACCAGCCCCCTCCACCCCTATATACAGTGGGGAGGTGCATGGGAGCTTCACCCCTTCCCCTGGCGCAGCCCTCTCCCTCCCCAACACCTCCTCCTCCTCCGTAGTGCTTGGTGAAGCCCTGTCGGAGAACTGCGAGCTCCACCACCACACCGTCGTGCTGCCGGAGCTCTCCCTCAACTTCTCCTCTCCCCTTGCTGGATCAAGAAGGAGGAGACGTCCTCGGGCTATATGTGTGTTGAACGCGGAGGCGCCGTTGTTCGGCGCTTAGATCGGAATCAACCGCGATCTGAATCGCTACGAGTACGACTCCTTCATCCACGTTCTTGTATCGCTTCCGCATCGCGATCTTCAAGGGTATGATGATGCACTCCCCTCTCTCTCGTTGCTAGTCTCTCCATAGATTGATCTTGGTGATGCGTAGAAAATTTTGAATTTGTGCTACGTTCCCCAACAGTGGTATTAGAGCTAGGTTTATTACGTAGATTCTATGCACGAGTAGAACACAAGTTGTTGTGGGCGTTGATTTTTTTCAATATGCTTACTATTACTAGTCCTATCTTGTTTCGACGGTATTGTGGGATGAAGCGGCCCGGACCGACCTTACACGTACACTTACGTGAGACAGGTTCCACCGACTGACATGCACTTGTTGCATAAGGTGGCTAGCGGGTGCCAGTCTCTCCCACTATTCGGATCGGATTCGATGAAAAGGGTCCTTATGAAGGGTAAATAGCAATTGGCATATCACGTTGTGGTTTTGGCGTAGGTAAGAAATTCTTGCTAGAAACCTATAGCAGCCACGTAAAAACTTGCAACAACAATTAGAGGACGTCTAACTTGTTTTTGCAGCATATGTCGTGTGATGTGATATGGCCAAGAAGGATGTGATGAATGAAATATATGTGATGTATGAGATTGATCATATTCTTGTAATAGGAATCACGACTTGCATGTCGATGAGTATGACAACAGGCAGGAGCCATAGGAGTTGTGTTTATTTATTGTATGGCCTGCGTGTCACTAAATAACGCCATGTAATTACTTTACTTCATTGCTAAACCGTTAGACATAGTAGTAGAAGTAATAGTTGGCGAGACAACTTCATGGAGACACGATGATGGAGATCATGATGATGGAGATCATGGTGTCATGTCGGTGACGATGATGATCATGGAGCCCCGAAGATGGAGATCAAAAGGAGCAAAATGATATTGGCCATATCATGTCACTATTTGATTGCATGTGATGTTTATCATGTTTATGCATATTATTTGCTTAGAACGACGGTAGTAAATAAGATGATCCCTCATAACAATTTCAAGAAAGTGTTCCCCCTAACTGTGCACCGTTGCGAAAGATCGTTGCTTCGAAGCACCACGTGATGATCGGGTGTGATAGATTCTAACATTCACATACAACGGGTGTAAGCCAGATTTACACACGCGAAACACTTAGGTTGACTTGACAAGCCTAGCATGTATAGACATGGCCTTGGAACACAAGAGACCGAAAGGTCGAACATGAGTCATATAGTTGATACGATCAACATGAAGATGTTCACCGATGATGACTAGTCCGTCTCACGTGATGATCGGACACGGCCTAGTTGACTCGGATCATGTATCACTTAGATGACTAGAGGGATGTCTATCTGAGTGGGAGTTCATTAGATGAACTTAATTATCCTGAACATAGTCAAAAGGTCTTTGCAAATTATGTCGTAGCTCGCGCTTTAGTTCTACTATTTTAGATATGTTCCTAGAGAAAAATTTAGTTGAAAGTTGATAGTAGCAATTATGCGGACTGGGTCCATAAACTGAGGATTGTCCTCATTGCTGCGTAGAAGGCTTATGTCCTTAATGCACCGCTTGGTGTGCTGAACCTCGAACGTCGTCTGTGGATGTTGCGAACATCTGACATACATGTTCTGATGACTACATGATAGTTCAGTAATGTTAAACGGTTTAGAATTGTGGCGCCGAAGACGTTTTTGAAACGTCGCGGTACATATGAGATGTTCCAAGGGCTGAAATTGGGATTTTGGGCTCGTGCCCACGTCAAGAGGTATAAGACCTCCCACGAGTTTCTTAGCCTACAAACTAAGGGAGAAAAGCTCAATCGTTGAGCATGTGCTCAGATTGTCTGGGTACTACAATCACTTGAATCAAGTGGGAGTTAGTCTTCCAGATGAGATAGTGATGTTTCTCCAAAGTCATTGCCACCAAGCTACTAGAGCTTTGTGATGAACTATAACATATCAGGGATAGATATGATGATCCTTGAGCTATTCGCGATGTTTGACACCGCGAAAGTAGAAATCAAGAAGGAGCATCAATTTTGATGGTTAGTGAAACCACTAGTTTCAAGAAGGGGAAGGGCAAGAAGGGATATTTCATGAAACGGCAAATCAGTTGCTGCTCTAGTGAAGAAACCCAAGGTTGAACCCAAACCCGAGACTAAGTGCTTCTGTAATAAGGGGAACGGTCACAGGAGCAGAATTACCCTAGATACTTGGTAGATAAGAAGGCTGGCAAGGTCGATAGAAGATTGGATATACTTTATATTAATGTGTAATTTACTAGTACTCCCAGTAGCACCAGGGTATTAGATACCAGTTCAGTTGCTAAGTGTTAGTAACTCGAAATAAAAGCTGCAGAATAAACGGAGACAAGCTAAAGGTGAGATGACGATATGTGTTGGAAGTGTTTCCAAGCTTGATGTGATCAAGCATCGCATACTCCCTCTACCATCGAGATTGGTGTTAAACCTAAATAATTGTTATTTGGTGTTCGCGTTGAGCATAGACATGATTGGATTATGTCTATCGCAATACAGTTATTCATTTAAGGAGAATAATGGTTACTCTATTTATTTGAATAATACCTTCAATGGTCTTGCACCTAAAATGAATGGTTTATTGAATCTCGATCGTAGTGATACACATGTTCATGCCAAAAGATATAAGATTGTAATGATATTACCACCTGCTTGTGGCACTGCCATTTGAATCATATTGGTATAAAACGCACGAAGAAGCTCCATGTTGATGGATCTTTGGGCTCACTCGTTTTTTAAAAGTTTGAGACATGCGAACCATGTCTATTGGTATGTGCGCATGAAGAAACTCCATGCATATGGATCATTTGGACTCACTTGATTCTAAATCACTTGAGACATGCAAATCATACCACATGGGCAAGATGACTGAAAAGCCTCGTTTTCAGTAAGATGGAACAAGAGAGCAACTTGTTGGAAGTAATACATTATGATATGTGATGTCCAATGAGTGCTGAGGCACGCAGTGGATATCGTTATGTTCTTACTTCACAGATGATTTGAGTAGATGTTGAGTATAGTTACTTGATGAAACGCAAGTCTGAATTATTGAAAGGTTCAACTAATTTCAGAGTGAAGTTGAAGATCGTTGTGACAAGAGGATAAAATGTCTATGATATGATCATAGAGATGAATATCTGAGTTACGTGTTTGGTACACAATTAAGACATTGTGGAAATTGTTTCACAATTAATGCCGCCTGGAACACCATAGTTGCACCCTATTGGATATGATGCATGCCATGATGTCTCTTATCGAATTACCACTATCGTTTATGGTTTAGGCATTAGAGACAACCGCATTCACTTTAATAGGGCACCACGTAATTCCGTTGAGATGACACCGTGTGAACTATGGTTTAGAGAAACCTAAGTTGTTGTTTCTTGAAAGTTTGGGGCTGCGACGTTTATGTGGAAAAGTTTCATCCTAATAAGCTCAAACCCAAAACGGATAAATGCATCTTCATAGGACAGCCAAAACAGTTGGGTATACCTCCTAATTCAGATCCGTAAGCAAAAGTAATTGTTTATAGAAACGGGTCCTTTCTCGAGAAAAGTTTCTCTCGAAAGAATTGAGTGGGAGGATGGTGGAGACTTGATGAGGTTATTGAACCATCACTTCAACCAGTGTGTAGCAGGGCACAGGAAGTTGTTCCTGTGGCACCTACACCAATTGAAGTGGAAGTTGATGATAGTGATCATGAAACTTCGGATCAAGTCACTACCAAACCTCGTAGGACGACAAGGGCGCGTACTGCTTCAGAGTGGTACGGTAATCCTGTCTTGGAGGTCATGTTGCAAGACAATAATGAACCTAAGAGCTATGGAGAAGTGATGGTGGGCCCGGATTCCGATGAATGGCTTGAGGCCATAAAATCCGAGAGAGGATCCATGTATGAAAACAAAGTGTAGACTTTGGAAGAACTACTTGATGGTCGTAAGGCTGTTGGGTACAAATGGATTTCAAAAGGAAGACGGACAATGATGGTAAGTGTCACCATTAAGAAAGCTCGACTTGTCGCTAAGATATTTTTCAACAAGTTCAAGGAGTTGACTACAATGAGACTTTCTCAATCGTAGCGATGCTAAGAGTCTGTTGGAATTGTATTAGCAGTTACTGCATAATTTATGAAATCTTGCAAATAGGATGTCAAAACATTGTTTCCTCGACGATTTTCTTGAGGAAAGGTTGTATGTGATATAATCAGAAGGTTTTGTCAATCCTGAAAAATGCTAACAAATACGCAAAGCTCTAGCAATCCTTCTAAGGACTGGAGCAAGCATCTCGGAGTTGGAATATATGCTTTGATGAGATGATCAAAGATTTTGGGTTTATACAAAGTTTATGAGAAACTTGTATTTCCAAAGAAGTGAGTGGGAGCACTATAGCATTTCTGATGAGTATATGTTGTTGACATATTGTTGATTGGAAATGATGTAGAATTTTTGGAAAGCATATAGGGTTATTTGAAAAGTGTTTTTCAATGGAAAGCCTGGATTAAGCTACTTGAACATTGAGCATCAAGATCTATAAGGATAGATCAAAATCGCTTGATAGTACTTTCAAATGAGTACGCATCGTGACAAGATTTTGAAGGAGTTCAAAATAGATCGGCAAAGAAGGAGTTCTTGGCTGTGTTATAAGGTGTGAGTATTGAGTAAGACTCAAGACCTGACCACGGCAGAAGAGAGAGAAAGGACGAAGGTCATCCCCTATGCTTTGGACGTAGGCTCCACAGTATGCTACGTTGTGTACCGCACCTAAAGTGTTCCTTGCCATGAGTCAGTCAAGGGGTACAAGTGTGATCCAGGAATGGATCATAGGACAGCGGTCAAGGTTATCCTTAGTAACTAGTGAATTAAGGAATTGTCTCGATTATGGAGGTGGTAAAAGAGTTCGTCGTAAAGGGTTACGCCGATGCAAACTTTGACACTAATCTGGATGACTCTGACTAGTAGACCGGATTCGTATAGTAGAGCAGTTATTTGGAATAGTTCCAAATAGCGCGTGGTAGCTGCATCTAGGAGATGACATAGAGATTTGTAAAGCACACACGGATCTGAAAGATTCAAACCCGTTGACTAGTAACCTCTCTCACAAGCGAGATATGATCAAACCCAATGGGTGTTGGATTCATTACAATCACATAGTGATGTGAACTAGATTATTGACTCTAGTGCAAGTGGGAGACTGTTGGAAATATGCCCTAGAGGCAATAATAAAATGGTTATTATTATATTTCCTTGTTCATGATACTAATTGTCTATTGTTCATGCTATAATTGTATTAACTGGAACCAGTAATACATGTGTGAAAACATAGACCACAACATGTCCCTAGTGAGCCTCTAGTTGACTAGCTCGTTGATCAATAGATGGTTATGGTTTCTTGACCATGGACATTGGATGTTATTGATAACGGGATCACATCATTAGGAGAATGATGTGATGGACAAGACCCAATCCTAAGCATAGCACAAGATCGTGTAGTTCGTTTGCTAAGAGCTTTTCTAATGTCAAGTATCATTTCCTTAGACCATGAGATTGTGCAACTCCCGGATACCGTAGGAATGCTTTGGGTGTACCAAACGTCACAACGTAACTGGGTGGCTATAAAGGTGCACTATGGGTATCTCCAAAAGTGTCTGTTGGGTTGGCACGAATCGAGACTGGGATTTGTCACTCCGTGTGACGGAGAGGTATCTCTGGGCCCACTCGGTAATGCATCATCATAATGAGCTCAATGTGACTAAGTAGTTAGTCATGGGATCATGCATTACAGAATGAGTAAAGTGACTTGCCGGTAACGAGATTGAACGAGGTATTGGGATACCGACGATCGAATCTCGGGCAAGTAACGTACCGATTAACAAAGGGAATTGTATACGGGATTGCTTGAATCCTTGACATCGTGGTTCATCCGATGATATCATCGTGGAACATGTGGGAGCCAACATGGGTATCCAGATCCCGCTGTTGGTTATTGGCCAGAGAGCTGTCTCGGTCATGTCTGCATGATTCTCGAACCAGTAGGGTCTACACACTTAAGGTTCGGTGACGCTAGAGTTGTTATGGGAATTAGTGTGCAGTTACCGAATATTGTTCGGAGTCCCGGATGAGATCTCGGATGTCACGAGGAGTTCCGGAATGGTCCGGAGGTAAAGATTTATATATGGGAAGTCCTATTTTGGCCATCGGAAAATGTTCGGGATTTTTCGGTATGGTACCGGGAAGGTTCTAGAAGGTTCCAGAGTGGGGCCCACCTGCATGGGGGGACCCACATGAACGTGGATAGTGGGGGCAAGGCCCCACACCCCTGTTCAAGGTGCACCAAGATCCCCCCTTAGAAGGAATAAGATCATATCCCGAAGGGATAAGCTCAAGATCCCTAAAAAGGGGGGATAACAATCGGTGGGGAAGGAAATGATGGGATTTCTTTCCTCCCACCTTTGCCAACGCCCCAATGGACTTGGAGGGCAAGAAAACAGACCCCTCCACCCCTATATACAGTGGGGAGGCGCATGGGAGCTTCACCCCTTCCCCTGGCACAGCCCTCTCCCTCCCCAACACCTCCTCCGTAGTAGTAGTGCTTGGCGAAACCCTGCCGGAGAACTGCGAGCTCCACCACCACACCGTCGTGCTGCCGGAGCTCTCCCTCAACTTCTCCTCTCCCCTTGCTGGATCAAGAAGGAGGAGAAGTCCCCGGGCTGTATGTGTGTTGAACGCGGAGGCGCCGTTGTTCGGCGCTTAGATCGGAATCAACCGCGATGTGAATCGCTACGAGTACGACTCCTTCATCCGCGTTCTTGTAACGCTTCCGCATTGCGATCTTCAAGGGTATGAAGATGCACTCCCCTCTCTCTCGTTGCTAGTCTCTCCATAGATTGATCTTGGTGATGCGTAGAAAATTTTGAATTTGTGCAAAGTTCCCCAACAACACTTGGGTATATTTCTTCAAGAGGAAAGTGAGACTCAACAAACCATCATTGACTTTGCAAATGAAGCTCAACGTCAACATGATTCAAAGATATTGACAATAAGGAGTGACAACGGCACCGAGTTCAAGAACTACACCTTGGATGAGTTTCTTAGTGATGAGGGGATCAAGCATCAATATTCTACACCTTATACCCCTCAACAAAATGGTGTCGCGGAGAGGAAGAACCGGACGTTGATGGATGCGGCAAGGACCATGATGGCGGAGTTCAAGTCTCCATACAACTTTTGGGCCGAAGCCATCAACATAGCATGTCATGCATCCAATCGGCTCTATCTCCGCAAAGGCTTGAACAAGACTCCTTATGAAATACTTACCGGTAACAAGCCCAACCACAAGTACTTTCGGGTGTTCGTGTGAAGTGTTTCATTCTCAAGAAAGGTGTTCGTTTGTCTAAATTTGAGTCTAGAGCTCATGAGGGCATATTTGTTGGTTATGCTACAAACTCTCATGCTTACCGTGTCCTCAACAAGTCCACCGGACTCATTGAGGAGACGTGTAACATGGAGTTTGACGAGAATAACGGCTCCCAAGTGGAGCAAAGTGGTACTTGTGATGTAGGTGATGAAATCCCCCCCAAGCCATAAGAAGAATGGGTGTTGGTCATATCCTACCCATTGAGGAACCCCTTGTGGCCAAAGGAGAAGGACAATGCTCCACTCAAGTGGAGCCATCACCAACCCAAGACCCACACGCTTCCGAAGAACAAAGTGAAGGCCCTCAACCTCGTGAACAAGATCAAGGGCAAGATCAACCTCAAGATGGTGGTGAACCACCAAATGATGCCCAAGGTCAAGTTCTCCATTTCGAGCAAGTTCAAGATCAAGAGCAAGCTCAAGATCAAGAACAAGCTCAAGATGGCGCTCAAGATGATCAAGTTACCCCTCCTCTTTTCACATCTGAGGAGGAATTAGATTGTCGTGTCGCGAAGATTACTTCCAAGCTCACTACCAAAGGTCATATCATGGAGAATGTGGTTGGAAGCCTAAGAAAGGGGGTAAGTACTCGTAGACAATTAGCAAATTATTGTGAACATCACGCGTTTGTTTCTTGTGTCAAACCCCAAAAGGTCTATGAGGCGCTCGAGGACCCGGATTGGCTCAATGCCATGCATCAAGAACTTAACAACTTCGAGCGTAACCAAGTGTGGAAATTAGTGCCAAGGCCAACCAGGAATCATAATGTCATTGGAACCAAGTGGACATTCAAGAACAAGCAAGATGCTCATGGGATCATTGTTCGCAACAAGGCTCGTTTGGTGGCACAAGGCTACTCCCAAGTCGAGGGTATCGACTATGATGAAACCTTTGCTCATGTTGCTCGCCTTGAATCTATTCGTTTGTTGATTTCTTATGCTTCTCATCATAATTTCACGTTGCAACAAATGGATGTGAAGAGTGCTTTTCTTAATGGTCCCATTAATGAGTTGGTGTATGTCAAACAACCCCCAGGGTTCGAAGATCCCTATTTCCCCGATCATGTGTACCAACTCCACAAGGCGCTCTATGGCCTTAAACAAGCCCCACGTGTGTGGTATGAGCATCTTACGGAGTTGTTACAAGATCGTGGGTTCGAAATCGGAAAATCGACCCCACTCTTTTTACTAAGAAGGTCAAAGGGGAGTTGTTTGTGTGCCAACTATATGTTGATGATATTATTTTTTGTTCCCCTAACAAAGCTTTCAATGAAGAATTTGCCGCACTCATGACCTCAAAGTTCAAGATGTCTATGATGGGAGAGTTGAAGTCCTTTTTCGGGTTCGAAATCAAGCAAAGAAGAGAAGGAACCTTCATCAACCAAGCCAAATACACTCAAGACATGCTAAGAGATTCAAGATAAGTGATGTCAAGCCGGCCTCCACTCCAATGACCGTCAAATGCCAACTTGACATTGATCCCAATGGTAAAGAGGCGGATCAAAAGGTATATCGCTCCATGATTGGATCCTTACTTTACCTTTGTGCATCTAGACCGGATATCATGTTGAGTGTGAGAATTTGTGCACGGTTTCAAGCCACACCTAAGGAAAGCCACTTTGTGGCGGTCAAGCGAATATTTCGATATTTGGCTCATACCCCAAACTTTGGCTTATGGTACCCAAGAGGAGCCAACTTTGATCTTTTGGGCTATACAGATTCAGATTGGGCGGGAGACAAAGTGGATAGGAAGTCCACCTCCGGAGGGTGCCAATTACTTGGTTGCTCTTTAGTGAGTTGGTCTTCTAAGAAGCAAAGTTGTGTATCTCTCTCGTCCACCGAAGCAGAGTATGTGGCTGCCGGTAGTTGTTGTGCTCAACTCCTATGGATGAGGCAAACTTTGAAGGATTACGGTGTCACTTGTGATGAAGTGCCTCTTTGGTGTGACAATGAAAGTGCCATCAAGATCTCTCTCAACCCGGTGCAACACTTCAAGACGAAGCATATTGGGATTCAGTATCACTTCATCCGGGATCACATTAGGTGAAGGGAGATCAAGCTCAAGTATGTCAACACTCATGATAACCTTGCAGATATTTTCACGAAGCCCTTAGATGAAGCAAGATTTCGTGAGTTAAGGCATGAGCTAGATATCATTGATTCGAGCTATGTGGTTTGAACCCTTGCACACCCCACCATACTCATCATGCTTTCTTGTCTAGGTGTAGGCATGGACATAGGGGGAGTGTTGTTCTCTCAATGAACTTTCCCTCACATTAGCCATTTTTATGGTACTTGTGCTTCAAAGATGAGTTTTGGTCATGGGCCCAAGGTTAAAATCTTCGCGGTGCCATACCTCCGGACTCAAACATAGGTGGCCTCGGCCACCGCCCTCTCTTGGGGAGGAGTGTGTTTCTCATCTTCCGTGTGTTTGTTTTGCGTGTGTGTTTGCTCTCGTTTCTAGTCGTCTTCTTTTCTTGAGCTAAGCCATTTGGGCCAGTCCTTTTGCGGCTGAGTGGTACTACCGCTGGGTGCGCGGTACTACTACTGATGATCATCAAGCGGCACTATCGCCCACCCCAGCAGCACTACCGCTACGGGGCAGGCGATGGGGGGTTATGTTGGGGCAGGGGGAGTTTGCCTTTCTCCCCCATACCCATTCACTCCACCCGCTCGTGTTCTTCGTTGTTCCAGCGACGTCTTGCCGCAGGAGGGCTTAGGCAGGCCGCCGTCTTCGTGTCGTCCCTCTCTAGTTCCTTCGGTGGAATTGATCCCCACCGCGTCCTCTTGCCATGGATGCCGGTATTGCCCCCGTTCCCATTCTCTCTTTGCCTAGATTTCTAATCTAGTTGTTAGGGGCAATAGGCATTGCTTTTCTCGATTTTTGGCTAAGTCAAGGCTTGAGTAGGATGGAGATGGCATCTAGACCTTTTGAATTGATGTTTGGTAGGATCATTTTTGAATTTGGCATCCCGATAGTGCCGGATCTGCCCACGGCAGTAGGGAACCGCCGTTCCCCGTCCAGAGCGGTACTACCACTCAACTGGCGCGGTACTATGCTCGAGCAGTACTACTGCTTTTGGTTTGCGGTACTACCGCTGGATGCCCAATTCCACCTCGTTCCTACCACTTTTTGATCCATGTTGTTTTGTTTGGAGGCTTATGCTCTTTCTTTTGTGTTGTTTCTTCTGCTCGTGTGTCTGGTTCCAGGTGATGAACATCCTGAGCAGCAAGTCCGCCGTGTCAACCCCGGTTGTTAAACGTCAAAGCGCTACCGCACCTCTGAGACAGCGGGTGCTTCCTCAAGTGCTCAACCTCCGTCTCAACACAAGAAGTCGACTGCCAACAAGCCGAAGCCGAGGGGCAAGATTGTGACAGAGATGACTGCCAAGGAATTCTGGGAAAAGGCATCGCCGCAACCCCTATGCGGAAGACCAAGAACCCACGTTGGTCAACCGCCCGTTCTGGAACCGTTTTAGTTTTCCATCTACTTTGATGTGATCAAGGCTAAGAAGAATCTCTATGTTGATGTGCGCTCCATCGACACGGATGCTATGGAAAAGGACCCTGAGTACTTTGGCGAAGCCCTTCAGATGTGCTCTCAGCTGAAAATTCTTAGAATCATGCAGTTCAACAAGGACTTTGATGCAGATTTGGTGGCTCAATTCTTTGCCCCTGTCCATCTTGGAACTGATGAAGAAAGGACTCTGACTTGGATGACAAATGGCAAGTTGCTTTCTGTCAAGTGGAAGGCCTTCATGGAGTTACTTGGGGTGGAAGATCACGGGCTTGAGACTCCAGTCGGCTTCCGCCCTCACCGCAATGCAACCTCCACTCACAAGAAAGCCCTCTAGCCCTACTGTACTGTGAGGATTCACCCCGTGACTGAGAAGAAGACCTATGAGTTGCCTGCCTTTCTGGACAACCTTCATCGCGTTTTCCGGGAGACTCTCTTACCTAGTATTGGGAATCTGGATATGGTCCACTCCTTTCTCGTGGACATGCTTCTCTTCTGCCAGCATGAGAAGGAAGCAAACACTAGCGAGTCCCTGGACATTTCCCATGTCATGTGGTCTAAACTTCTCTCTGCCATTTCTGAGCGCAAATGCCCGATCTATGGTCCATTTATCATGTTGCTCATTGAGAAGGCTTGGGCACATGTCTATCCTAGGGTTGCGCTGGAAATTAGAGAGTTGATTTCTCATGAGATCAAGCGTCTGAGGAAGAAGGACAATTGGGTCACCCCGGCTCCTAAGTCTAGTGTCCATCTAAAGTTGCTGACATGGAGACTAAGGGCGAGGCTGAGGCTGATGATGAGGAGGACTATGAGCCCTCCGGAGTGGAGCCCTCTTGGGCAAAGAAGATTAAGCGCAAGATGAAGAAACTTTTCTGCATGGAGTCTCATGGCCAGTACATGTCTCATGTCTCTAAGAAGAAGGCCCGGAGCCGTCACAAGGGGCTCATACGTCAGTTGGGTGCAACAGTTGCCAGCGGATCTGAGGGAAGGATCATTGATGAGGAGGAGTGGGTTCAGCAACACTGCCCGTGAACCGATTCAGACACCGAGCAGTTTCCTACCAATGACAGCGGTGCAGACGATCCCACTGGGATGTGATGCTCGAGATCCTCGGTTTGCTTTCACCTGGAGCCGTAGCAACGCTCCTTGTCTTTTTGGTGTCTCAATGCCAAAGGGGGAGAGAGAGTCTAGGGATTTATGTCGTTGCCGAGTTGCGAGTGTGTTTTTGTGGTTTGTTTGTCTTGTCTTTCTCGCAACTTTTCTCTCATCGCTTGCTTTGTTTTTTCTGCGCCCATGAGACCTAGTTCCAGTTTATATGGTGTGAGACATATGCTACCTTATCCATTAATATCTATGTCCCTCAAGTACTTTGGTAATTTGTGAGTTGCTTGCTTATCCGGTTATATACCTTTCTCACACGTACCCTTCTGCATTTAAGCCATGTTTACTTGTTGCTTATGTTGGACTATAAAATATAGGGGGAGTGTTGATCCTAATGTGTGTGCCTTGCATTCCAAAGGCACCACTAATTAGGTGCACACATTCAGGGGGAGCCCGTCTATATTTTGTACTCCCTCCGTCCAAAAATACTTGTCGGAGAAATGCATAAAATTGATGTATCTAGAATTAAAATACGTCTAGATACATCCATTCCTCCGACAAGTATTTCCTGACGGAGGGAGTAGTTCTAAGTATCTTTACATTCTTGTACTATCCTTGTGTAAATCCCTGGTTGTCATCAATCCACCAAAAGGGGGGAGATTGTTAAGACATATCTCTCTCTATGTAGTTTTGGTGATTGATGACAACACGCTTGCTGACTAATCGTGTGCCTTGAGCATTTCAGAGATTCATCCTTTGCACGAGACGATTCCTTCCCCTTGGAGTTTTAATCAAAGATGGTGTAGCTCTTTCGTTTCTGTTTTGGTGGACTGGTTTCCTAGGAGTCACCATACTATCAAGAGGGGATCCGCTTTGGTAAGGCTAGGGTGGAATCAACACGTACACATCCTCTTCGCACCCTCTGAGCCTTCCCGCTTCGATGGAGCTTCCATTTCCTTCCAATGTGCATGTTTTGGTCCCAGCGGTAGTACCGCAGTGCCCAGCGGTAGTACCGCTCAAGAGCCACAGGCGGCAGTACCGCTCTACAGCGGTAGTACCGCCTGGGGGTCCTCAGCCGTAGTACCGATGCGGTACCGGGATCCTACCGCCTCGACTCGACGGGGTCGCCTCTCGTGTCGGATTGTGCGGCACTAAGCAGCGGCAGTAGAAGCGGTAGTACCGCTCGTGAGCGGTAGTACCGCCTACCACCACGGTAGTACCGTACTGGGTCCGATTTCTGCCCATATTCTTGCCCTCCCAGACTGCACGGCAGTTCTGCGAGGGGAAGCGGTAGTACCGCTGGGCCCAGCGGTAGTACCGTTACCCCCTGCGGTAGTACCGGCCTCTGCGGGGCTGTTTTGGGGGGTAACGGTTGGATTGTTTCCCCCTCTATAAAAGGAGGTCTTCTTCTCCAATGTTGACCTACCTCTTCCCCAAAGCTCCATTGTTGCTCCAAGCTCCATTTTCGCCCGATCTCTCTCCCTAGCCAATCAAACTTGTTGATTTGCTCGGGATTGGTTGAGAAGGCCCCGATCTACACTTCCACCCAGAGAAATTTGATTTCCCCCACTAATCCCTTGTGGATCTTGTTACTCTTGGGTGTTTGAGCACCCTAGACGGTTGAGGTCACCGCAGAGCCATAGTCCATTGTGGTGAAGCTTCGTGGTGTCGTTGGGAGCCTCCAATTAAGTTGTGGAGATTGCCCCAACCTTGTTTCTAAAGGCTCGGTCGCCGCCTTCAAGG
Organism: Triticum aestivum; assembly: GCF_018294505.1. NCBI lineage: Eukaryota > Viridiplantae > Streptophyta > Magnoliopsida > Poales > Poaceae > Triticum > Triticum aestivum. The sequence continues at coordinate 681,439,261 of NC_057810.1, read as the reverse complement.
GCACCAATAGTGGAATCACGGCATCTCGCATTGTGTGAGGGCGTGAGGAGAATACGGTGGCCCTAGTGGCTTCTTGGGGAGCATTGTGCCTCCACACCGCTCCAACGGAGACGTACTTCCCCTCAAAAGGAAGGAACTTCGGTAACACATCCTCGTCTTCACCGGCTCCACTCTTGGTTATCTCGTGCCTTTACTTGTGCAAGCTTATTTGTGTTATATCCCTTGCTTGCTTGTGTGCTTGTTGTTGTTGCATCATATAGGTTGCTCACCTAGTTGCATATCTAGACAACCTACTTTGATGCAAAGTTTAATTTGGTAAAGAAAAACTAAAAATTGTTAGTTGCCTATTCACCCCCACCCCTCTAGTCAACTATATCCATCCTTTCAGAGGCGCCACCCAGGGTCGAGCCTGACGAAGCGGTCACGGAGTCCACCTCCTCATGCGCAGGAGTTAGAGATGACATGTCCAAGGATCTCGGTAGTACTGGTGCTGTGGGCTTGGCCTCCTCAGCATCGTAGTCTAGTGGTGGAAGCGACGGCAAAGTTGGGCACAGGCCCCTACTGTGCAGTGGGCATGGTCGCAATGGAGGAGTTGCGAGTTCCGGTTTGATGTTGACGTACACCGTCTCGTTCACAGGCTCCATCACCTCATCTGTGTGAGGCATTTGAGCGGTTGGTCCTGCCAGAATCCTGGCCGACAGTGGTGCTGCCATCAGGATGGCCAGTCCAGGCTGAGCACCGGAAAGTTTGGCATGGTGGCGACCGTTGATTCCTCGGACACCAAATCCTCGATGAAAGCTACAGCGGCGCTCTCTGAAATGATGGAAACCATGCCGACAACCTCCGAACGACAAAGATCGTCCGCATTACGGTGGTGGCAACGAAGCCCGCCAATACCACGACAACAACGTTCAATTAGGCGACTTCAACGACCATCTCCCCGAAGAAGACGAAGTAAGAATGCCAGTAAACCTCTAGGCATTGTTGCCTACCTTTTCTTTCTTCCCTTCGTTGTTGTTTTTTCAGCGAATTTGTCAACTTGTTCTGCCAAGTTCTCTTTCTGTCGGTTTGAGATAAAGTGTTGTTGACGTGTTGTGGTGAAAACTGAATGAATCAATCAAACCAACTGTATTCCATCAATTATCATAGAATATAATTATTTAATCTTGTAACTAAAGTATAATCCTTCGTGAAAAGTGTGTCGTGCGGTTTATCATATGGCAAGCATCCTGACGCTCTCCACGTCCCACGAACTGACAGATCTCTTCGTCACATGTGTTCCCCTTGTGTATATTCTATGATCATCGAACAATTGATTGGATTGTTTCATACAATTTTCACAACAACACATTGTCAACACTTTGTCTCAAACTAAGAAAGAGAAATTGGCGGAACTCGCCATCGAACACGCTGGAAAACCAACAGCAGAGGGAAGAAAGTAAAGATAGGCAACAATGCCCAGATGATTACTGGATTCTTCCTTCGTCTGCTTCGGGAAGATGGACATCGACGTTGCTTGATTGCATGTCACCATCGTTGTATTGGCGAGCTTCATCACCACCACCGCAATGCAGACGACCTTCGTCCATTCAGAGGCCATCAACATGGTTTCCATCGCTTGGAAAGCGTCCCTACAGCCTTCATCGAGGACATGGTGCCCGAGGAATGAGCGCTCACCACCATGTCAGACCTTCTGATGCTCAACCCGATACGGCCATGCCGGTGGCAACACCGCTTCCAACACGGATTCTTGCAGGACCAACCGCTCCAATGCTTCACAGGGACGAAGTGATAGAGCATGTAGATGACAAGATGGACATCAATGTCGCCGACATCAAGCTAAAATTCGTAGCTCCTTCACTGCGATGGCACCGGCTGCATGACTAGGGCCCGTGTCCAACTCCGCTAACATCTCCACCACAAGACTACGGCGCCGAGGAGGAGGCTGATCCCGTGGTACTAGGACCATCGGAATCCCAGACATGTCGTCTCCAACTTCAGCACATGAGGAGGTGGATGCCAGACTGCTTCATCAAGCGTTAGCCCCGGGCTGTTGTGCGTGGGACGCCTTCAACAATGGAGCAAGCAGCTCTGCTGCCCCATCGTAGTTGCCACACCACGACAGCTTAATTGTGTCACACGTCGTACAAGCTAAGGCTGGCACTGGTCGTCAGCCATGGGAGTAGAGCCTAGAGTCTTGGACTCAATAATGGGCACTTCGTTGGAGTCTCACACGGGACGCGCGCGGCTCCCTGGTGCTTCTTCAGAGGAGGAGTAGGGCGAGCTCGTGCTCCCTACCCCCTATCGTATGTTGGGGTGACCACGGCAGATGGCCGAGAGGTGCCCACTATCGTCACTGGCTCGGATCGGGATCGGGAGCGGTTGGTCGATGGGGGCGAAAAAATTTATCTTGCCACCTCCCTTATTCAATCGTGCGGTTAGGCTAAAGTTACCCAGGCTAGGACAAAAGGCCGGTTGGGCATTAGCACATGCTCTGTACGAGCATCAGATTTCCTTTTATCGAAACAAAAATAAGGGTTGCCTGAGCCACAGTACTAGACTACCTACTTTTAGACTATTGCTATTTTTCGTATTTCTTTTCCGATTAGATTCTAGGTTTTTCAGTTTTTATACATATGTGTTTGTGTAATTTCTAGCATACCACTGTGTGATGTCTGCACATTTTATATCAACATATGTATAGATGCAATTTTAATTGCTATATGTTAACTATGTTTGAAGAAATGATATGACTACTTCCAAAAAAATTACACGCTACTTATGCATTGCATTTATCACAATGTATAACTTTGTTCACAAGCGCGAGGTCTACATCACCATGTAGTGATTATCTTCAAAATGTTTTAATTAACAAAAGGTTGTACGAAGTAACATAAAAGTAAGGTCTACACTACTTAGAAGTGATTACCTACATGTGACTAATGCAAAAACGAATGCACCCAAATTATGGCATTAAGATAGCCATAAGAATAAGGTCTGCCACTTGGTGGTGATTACAAACCACCTCTATGTGTTCTACAAAACAAAGATCTTTGTCATGTTACGCTGATTATCTTTTTCTTGTGTGTAGAATGTCACATTTTGGGACGTTTAGGCTTTCCCTAGACGTCCTTTATATTTGAATCAAGCATCTTATTTTACACACAATTAATTTACATGAGGGTAAATTAATGCGCATGATATCTTCATACAGGGTATGGTTGACATATCCTGAAGAAATTTGTTGAGTTTGCCATTGATGACAGAAACTATCTAACGTGGCCCATGGATGTCTAGATTAACATGGTGACCATTTTTTTTAATCTGATCTGCACTATAACCACACCTGATCAGGGAGCTCCTGCTATCACATATATGGCAAAGTATGCTGCTTTGCACTTCATTTGACACTACCTTGATCCTGCTCTGAAAGAAGAATATGTGATGGAGGAAAGTCCTCTACCACTCTAGAACTCGCTAAAGGAGCACTAGGATCAATAGAGGTCGGTGATGTTGTCCGAAGCGCAAAGAGACCGAGCACTTATCCGCTTTTGGGATTTAGGTTTGTTATAGCATACAATTCTATTGTGCATCAAATCAACTATAAGTTGATACTCCGCAATAGTGTAGTTTCGGATGCAGATCTCACGAAAAGACGATCAGGATACTTGTTGAACAACATCGTCATCGGAAATACAAGCATTTTGAATTGGTATATGCACTTATTTATGCAGAAAAGCACAATACAATTCTTGACACGAATAATCTATCTTGTCCAATGGGAACATTGCCATTACTTGAAGCGCATTTCAATTCTCATAATACTCAAAAGTTTCATGGTTCTAAAAAGAACCATAGGAAGTTTAAAGAAAAGTGGAGACGTAATGAGAACTAGAATATCAATGGAGTTCAAAAGGGCAAGAATCATTTTAAGGAAAATGATAAGGGTAGCACCTCTCAAATTTGCTACAAGTGCGGTTGTACTACTCATTATGCAAGGAAGTGTACAACTCCTAAGCATTTGGTGACAAATATTTCCCATGTGAAGAATATTTCTCATATATGTTCCGAGCACCAATGATATTGGTTTCTTCTATTGAGAAAAACAAGAGAGAGCCATGGTATGTTAATATGATGTTGGGTACTTGTCAGATCCCCATAATGCTAGATCGCAAACTGGTTGTGTCTTCTTACATGGAGGTACGACCTTCTTTTGAAAGTCAACAAAGCAAACCTTAGTGGCTACATCCACCAATCACTATGAGATAATTGCTTTATACGAACCATCTCGGGAATGTGTACGGCTTCACACAATGCTGAACTTTCTCCAAGGTTCAAGTGGGACTGGTTCGCTGCAATCAACTACTATTATCTATGAAGATAATCCTACTTATATTTTACAAATGCACACAAGTTATATTAAGAGCTACTTCCTCTGTAAAGAAATATATGAGCGTTTATATTTCTTTAGAGAGGGAGTATATCACAGAGCATATTGCTCCTAAGTTGTTTTATCCCCATGAACTAGAAAAGAATAGGGAAATAAATTGTTTGCTAACAAAGTCACTGATTTATTTACCCATGTCTTTACCAAGTTCTCTGTTTCATAAATATGTAAATGAAATTGGTATGATGCGACTTTGTGACTTGCAAAATTCAGGGGGAGAAATCCTAGACTATAACCTGTTAAGATCGTCAATATTGCACTTTTTTCCTTTGTGAGTTTTCTCTAACGATTTCTCATGTAAAGTTTTTAATGAGAGAATATCAATGCAAGCATGGACGATATATGTTATTTTCTCACTGTATTTTTAGAAGTTTTTCAAGGCATACCGTATATTCCTCCTTAATTTCTCCCACAAGGTTTTTGAAGATGATTCCAACTTCCAAGTATGATCGGTTGCAAGGACAATCAATGCTTAGAGGGTGTTTAGGATTTGTTTAATCTTATTATTAAAGGATAATCCTTCCTTGTAAAGTGCCACGTGGGGTTGACCGTATGGCAACGGTCCCGACGCTTTCCACGCCCCAACGAACGTATGCATCTTCATCACGTCTATTCCCCTTTATGATCATTCATGGAATGCAGTTGGCTGGATTGATTCATTTAGTTTCCACAACAACTCTTCAAAAGAACAATTCAAAGTTGTAAAACGATTTGGCACTGTTTACCAAATAAAGTGGCGAAAACGCAAGAATCAAACACTAGTAATTTGTTAATTCTCTGTTTTGCTTTCCCTAACAGCTACTATCCTCCCACTACAATTCTTCCATGTGTCTTTTAGCAGCTACTAGTTTTTTTCTTATAGTGAGGCTTCGGTTGGCACAGCTCTATAATTTGGCCCAAACCAGCCGAGTCGAGAAAGGCACCGCCTGACCGATGACTTGCACCAGATGAAAGAGACTGTCTGCATCCGAATTATGGAAGGACATAAATAAAAAATGCAAAAATTTAAGATCCTAGTACAGAAAATTATTTATAGCTAAATACTGCCAAGTACCCAAGATACTTACGAAAAGAGCAGTAAAGAACAAAGAAAAACATGCCCCGGCCGAAAAAACACACATGCATCCAAAAAAGTGTGCACCTCACGATGTTTCCAAAATGCTTTCCTTTTAAAAACTACTCTCTCCGTTCGGAATTACTCGTCTCGAAAATAGATGTATCTAGAACTAAAATACGTCTAAATACATTCATTTCTGCGACAAGTAATTCCAAACGGAGGGAGTAGAATTGCTTCTTAGTTGATGTGACCGGAGACGAGTTGATTGCTGCTTCCCTTCTCTGACGACTTTTGACTTCCCTCTATCGAACTTTGAATATGCAGAGCACCTTCCTCCCTCCGGAGGACGACGCCAGGCAAGTCGTTTTATGACCACACAGCTATCTTCTCACTCTTCTATGGCTGCCATTCTCCATTCTGCAGCCTCACAATAATTAAGGATTCTCCATTCTGCACCTTAATTATTCCCCCAGGGTTTTGGAGATGATCCCAAAGACGATCGGTCGCAATTGCAAGGACAAGCAATGATTAGGAAGAGTGTCAGGATTTATGTAGTCTTGTAAGTAAAGGATAACCCTTCCTTGTAAAGAGCCTCGTGCGGTTGGCTGTATGGCAACCGTCCCGATGCTTTCCACGTCCCGATGAACGGACGTATCTCTTCGTCATGTTTGTTCCCACCACCAATGGAATACAATTGGTTAACACTTCAAAAGAACTATTCGAAGTTGCAAAATGATTTGACGCTGCTTACCAATTAAAGTAGTGAAAAGTGCAAGAATCAAACACTGACAATATGTTAATTCCCTGATTTGCTTGTCCCTAACAGCTACTACTCACCCACTATAATCCACTAATGATCTTCTTCAGTGAAAGTGCTACTACTACTTATAGTAGGCGCTGTCGTTTAGCACGTAGGGAATGTAGTCTGGCTCGTTAATTAAGGTATGAAGAAAACGATGAAAGCTACTGCATGCGTCCGTACACCCTTCCGAATAGTACATCACTTGCGTCTTTTAGCAGCTACTAGTGGCTTTTGATAGTGATGAAGCTTGACCATTTTTTATAATTGGCCCACACCAGCCTAGTTGAGCAAGGCCCCGCCTGACCGGTGACTTGGACTGGATGGAGAAAATTATGTGAGCCTAGTAAAAATATCTCTAGCCCAATACGCCAAGTAGCTAAAGCACTTGGAAAAGGAGCAGTAAAGAACAAAGAAAATCACACACATGCATCCAAAAAACACACGTATGCATCCAAAAACATGTGCCCCTCAGGAATGTTTCCAAATGTTTATATTTAGAAACTAGAATTTGCTTACCTAGTTTATGTGACCGGAGAAGAGTTGATTGCTGCTTCCCTTCTCCGACGACTGACTTCCGTCTACCGAACTTTGAATATGCGGAGCACCTTCCTCTTCCTCTTCCTCCCTCCCGACGACGACGCGCCAGGCAAGTCGTTTTATAACCACGCAGCTTATCTTGCTGAGACTCTTCTATGGCTACCATTCTGCACTGTGCAGGTGCAGCTGGCAGAGCCAATGGATCAGCCCGGCCAGCCAGCGCAGGTGCAGCTGACCGAGCCAGTGGCAGCATCTCGGCAGCCGGCAACAGAGTCCGATGAAATCCAGCCAGCGTCTCCGCAGCAGGCAATGGAGTCCAGCCACTTCCGGCCTGCGTCTGCAATGGATCACGGCCACGGCCAGCTTGCGCCACCGCAGCCGGTGCAGCCATGGGAGTACAGCCTGCGGAAGTACCTCCTGCTGCTGGCCACCCTGGTGGTCAACGTGACGTACGCCGCGGGCTTCAACCCGCCGGGAGGGGTCTGGCAGGCCGCCTACGACGGCCAACCCGCCGGCGACCCCATCATCCGTGACACCCACTACCGCCGCTACCTCGCCTTCTTCTACTGCAACGCCACCGCCTTCGCCGCCTCGCTCGTGGTCATCGTGCTCATCCTCATACTCGCCGTCCGGCACGACAAGGAGAAGGAGAAGGGGAAGAAGGACGCCGTCCAGGTCGTCAAGCCGCTGCGGGCTGTCATGGTGCTGGACCTGCTCAGCCTGGTGGGCGCCTACGGCGCCGGAACCTGCCGGGACAAGATCTCCATCGTCTACTCCGTGGTGTTGGTGGCCATTGTCTTCGTCTATATCATGGTACTCAAGCTGAAGGATTGCCGGTGCCCAGAAAGCCCCGACTCCGGTGACACGATACCTCCGACGGAACACAAAGCCGAAGAACGGCTCTGCAAGGTCCTGATGCTCCTGGCGACGTTCGTGGTGAGCGTCACGTACGTTGCCGGGCTGAGCACGCCAGGTGGCTTCTGGGACAGCATCGGCACTACCTACCGCCCGGGCGATGCAATCCTCAAGGACCACCACAGCCTGCGCCTGACGGTGTTCCTGCTTTGCAACACCACGGCGTTCGTGGCGTCCTTGCTCATCACCATGCTGCTCATCATCGACGGCAAGAAGCTCCGCAAGAAGACGGCTCACTCTCGCGTGCTCTACGGGTGCATCGTCGTTGCGCTTGTTGGCCTCGTTGGCGCATACACCGCTGGCAGCTGCAGGAAGAGCGACACCACCGCCAGATTGATTGGCCTGGTCGGAGCCGTTCTGGCAATGGCATGCATCCTACTCTATGGTGGTTTCTATACGCCAGTGCCAGAAATTTCATGTTCTTGTTTCAGTCCAGCAAAACGAACTGATGATGATGTCAGGTAACGGAGCACATATATATCCTCTGTTTGCAGTTACACTGTTTCTTTCTTTCTCTGCAACTGAACTGAACTCTGTTTCTTTTCTCTCTGCAATGTATGAATGCAGCACTAAGGAGCTTCTGGAGAAGGCTCGCTCTCTTGTTCTACTGCTCGCCACTCTTGCTGCCACCATCACCTACACAGCAGGGTTGGACCCACCGGGTGGTGTTTGGCAGGACAATGGCGACGGACACATGGCTGGCGACCCGATTCTCCTCACAACCAATGCTAAGAGGTACAAGGCCTTCTACTACTGCAACTCGGTTGCGTTTGTGGCGTCATTGGTGGCCATCGTCTTGGTCCAGATGGAGAAGCTGGTCAAGCACCATGTGCTGGAGGCAGCCATGATACTCGACCTGTTTGGTCTCATTGGTGCATATGCCGCTGGGAGCTGCCGGAACGTGAACACCTCCATTTACGCCATGGCTTTGGCAGGGGCCGTCTTGGTCTATGTGGTGATCCATGTTGTCTTCTTCACGCTGGATCACACGGACAGGAACACCAGCGACCAAGAAGATCAGTTGCTGGAGAAGAAGCGCAAACGGTTGCTCCTCTTTGCGATCTTGACCGCGACCATCACCTACCAAGCCGGCCTCACCCCTCCTGGCGGCTTCCTGCTCCAGGACGACAAGCTCGGCCACCATGCCGGTGACCCGGTCCTCTTGTACAACTACCCACGTCGCTACCATGCCTTCTTCTACTGCAACTCGGTGAGCTTCATGTTGTCCATCGCCCTCATCATCCTCCTGGTGAACCCCAATCTGTACGGGCCAGCAATACGAAGCAATGCGCTATCTGTCTGCACAGCGGTGGGCTTGTTTTGTTTGATGGGGGCCTACTCCACCGGAAGCACGCAACACATTAAGACATCCATCTACATCTTCGCGTTGGTGGCTGTGGTCCTCTTTGTTGTAGCCATACTGCTGCTAGTATTTTTACTGAGAGGGGCGGACAAAAATGGCACCATAGGACAGGACGAAGAACAAGGGAGGAAGGTAAAAGAAAAGAAGGGGGATGGGGATCGAGAAGAAAGGAAGAAGCACGTGAGGTGCAAGTACCTGATGCTGCTAGGCATTCTGGTGGCGAGCGTAGCCTACCAGGCCGGCCTAGAACCGCCCGGCGGAGCATGGCAGAGCAGCGGCAACGGGTACGAGGCGGGTAACCCAGTGATGCACGACAACAGGAGGCCCAGGTACCTCACATTCTTCTACAGCAACTCCATCTCCTTCATGGCTTCCATAATTGTCATCATCATATTGCTATGGCAATGGTTGCCAAACAAGGATGAAGGAGAATGGGAGAAACAGTCTCTGAGGGTGATGAACTGGATGATCCGACTGGATTTGGTAGCTCTCCTTGTGGCCTATGCAGCCGGCTCCAACAGGGGGTGGAAGACGTCTGTTTACGTCGCCATGCTCCTTCTTGCAGTGCTGGGCTACTTTGCAATCCATATGATACTATCATGTACGGTTTGTCACCGTAAGAAGCCCGAACGGAGATTTGCAGCGAGAAGGCCCAAGGCACATCTGAAGCGTAGCTATACTATGTGAGAGCTATTGCTCATCTGAGCTATGACCTATTTATGTCTTCCTATCTCTAGATCTCAAATCAGTTTGCCCTGCTCTGCCTCCTTGCTCAAGGGCTTCATCAAAAAGCTTCCCTCTTTTCAGATTCCTAAACTCTAGTTGATGTAATCAGATGAATAACCTGCATCCACTTGGAGCATGCTTACATTGTTTGTCGACTTACTGAGCAAGTGTGTGCATCTTAATCGAATGAACATGCATGGCACGTGACGTTTTCCTGACCCTATGTGAACTCTCCGTCTCATAAGAACTTGAATGGCACGTCCAATAACATTTGTATTCCGGAAACTGAAGCATTTGTTACTAATAACATATGTCGTTGCGCTGGTTGGCCTCGTCGGCGCTTCCACCACAGGCAGCTGCAGGGAGACCGACACCACCGTCTACGTGGTCTCCCTCATTGGCGCCGTTCTAGCATACATCCTGCTCCATGGCTTCTGCAGTTCAGCAACCAAATTCTTTTCATGTTGTTCCAGTCCAGCCGAACAACCTGATCAAAATAAGCACACTGATGAGAATAATGTCAGGTACAGAGCGCTGTTTCTTTCTTTCTCTGAAACTGAACCATGTGTCTTCTTTATCTGAAACTGAACTCTGTTTCTTCTTTCTCTGAAACTGAACTCTGTTTCTTCATTCTCTGCAAGACTGCAACTGAACTCTGTTTTGAAATGCAGTGCTAAGGAGGCTCTGGACAAGGCTCGCTCTCTTCTTCTACTGCTCGGCGCTCTTGCCGCCACCATCACCTATACAACGGGGTTGAACCCGCCAGGTGGCCTTTGGCAGGATAACAACGACGGGCACACGGCTGGCGACCCGATTCTCCTCACAACGAACATTGCAATGTACAGGGCCTTCTACTACTGCAACTCGGTTGCGTTTGTGGCGTCCTTGGTGGCCATCGTCCTTGTCCAGAAGGAGAAGCTGGTCAAGCACCACGCTCTGGAGGCAGCCTGATACTCGACCTGTTTGGCCTCATTGGCGCGTATGCCGCCAGGAGCTCTCGGGACGTGAACAAATCCATTTACGCCATGGCTTTGGCAGGCGCAGTCCTGATCTATGTGGTGATCCACATTGTCTTCTTCACGCTGGACCACAAGGACAAGCAAGACAATGATCAAGAAGATCAGTTGCTGGAGAAGAGGCGCAAACGGTTGCTCCTCTTCGCAATCTTGGCAGCGACCATCACCTACCAAGCCGGCCTCACCCCTCCCGGCGGCTTCCTGCTCCAGGACGATGGACGACAAGCTCGGTCGGCACCACGCTGGCGACCCGGTCCTCTTGGACAACTACCCACGCCGCTACAATGCCTTCTTCTACTGCAACTCGATAAGCTTCATGTTGTCCATCGCCCTCATCATCCTCTTGGTCAACCCCAATCTGTACAGGCCAGCCATACGGAGCAATGCATTATCTGTTTGTACAGCGGTGGGCTTGTTTTGTTTGATGGGAGCCTATGCCGCGGGAAGCACCCAACACCTCAAGACATCCATCTACATCTTCGTGTTGGTGGCCGTGGTCATCCTTGTTGCAGTCGGACTGCTGCTAGTATTTTTGAAGGGAAATGGCAATTCTGAGGCGTCATCCGTAACCAATTAACAGAAGGACGAAGAAGAAGAAAGGAAGAAGCACGCAAGGCGCAAATACCTGATGCTGCTCGGCATCTTGGTGGTGAGCGTAGCCTACCAGGCCGGCCTGGAACAGCCCGGCGGAGCGTGGCAGAGCAACATCAACGGGTATGTGGCGGGCAACCCGGTGATGTACGACAACAGGAGGCCCCGGTACCTCACCTTCTTCTACAGCAACTCCATCGTTGTCATCATCATGTTGCTACCGCAATGGCTTCTAAGGATGGAGCAAGGAGAATGGGAGAAATGGACGCTGAAGGTGATGAACTGGACGATCAGACTGGATCTTTTTGCTCTCCTGGTGGCCTATGCAGCCGGCTCCAACAGGGGGTGGAAAACCATTCTCAGATTTGACCTCACGTTCAATCTCCCTGTGCAAAGTAGCTCTGCACGGAAATGATGAGCGTGATTTTGATCATCTACCTATTTCTCCCTGGCCCTAGATCTGTAACCAGCTTAGCTCTGTCCAATCTCCCTGCTTTAGCTAGCTCGCCCTGTTTTTAGGTTCCTTGTCTAGTTGATGTAATCGAATGAACAAGCTGCATCCCAATTGGAGCGTGCTGGCATTGTCTCTCGACGCACTGGGTGTGTGTTTCTTAATCCAATGAATATGCGTGGTGGGTGACCTTTTGCACTCTCTACTCATAAGAACTTGAAAGGAAAGTGCATGAGTTGCAATTACATTTGTACTCCGGATACTGAAGCTTTTTTTTTTTTTTGACGTGGGATACTGAAGCATTTGTTACTACTGAAAGTCTGAAACATACTGTGTCACTTGGTACAATCTCAAGTATTGTGCAATCCTGACAATTAGCAATCAATGATCGAGAGGAAACATACCTTGAACGCGGGGCCCGACCATCGGACGCCAGCGGCGTGATCTCCGCAGCGGGGCAATTCACCGAACACCTGCAGGGCGCCCGATCCCCGCATGCAGATGGTGGCAACCGAGCCGAGCAGGCCGCCGTCGTGCGTGCGGGCGTTGCCGTGGGTCGATAGAGACGTGCGCTGGAGTTAGAGGTTGGCACGATTTTTGGTCGGAGAGGATTCCTCGAGCGTGAGCCGCGTCGATCGGAAGCAGTTGCTCGAGGCGTGAATGCAGGTGCTGCGCGAATCCAGGTGGTTTAAGAGGTCGCTCCGCGCGATCTTCCGCGGGAGGGACAAGGAAAGGGGAAGGCCACCGCGCAGCGCCGCGCTTCCTGGGTGCAGGTTAGGACGGGGCGAGGCGTCGCCGGCGATCGCCGGAGAGAAGGAGCGGCGCCTTGGCTCCTGGCTCCCGCGCGGCTCTGTATCGTGATTCGTGAGGGGCTTTCAAAAAACAAACCGTGAAAACCGGCTAGAGCAACAAACCTCCTGAGTTCTGACTTCACAAATTCAAAATAAATAAATAAATCTGACTTTCTAGTTTTTTTTTTGAGGGGTCTGATTTCCTAGTTCAGAAACGTGAGCTACCGGCGCGTTGGTAACCTCAGGGAATGTTTTTTAAATTTTAAGGAAGGGAATCGTGGAAGATTAGATGTGCCATACACTCCCTTCGTTTCAAAAAAATTGAACTTCTAGATTTGTCGTAAGTTGACCAAGTTATGTAAAAATATACAAACATCTATAACACCAAAGTGGTTTTATTAGATTCATCATAACACCAAACCGTGGCCGCCATAACAGTTGAAAGTGTCAAAATGACGAACAACGAAAACCTAGAAGCTCCAAATCAGGAAAGTTATAACTCCATCCAGTAGAGTGCGAACTCCTTGCACTCCCACACAGGTAGTTCCACCAGAGGAGGAATAGGAGGGACAACCCTACCATCGAAGGAGAGGTGACGGCACATCACCTCTTCTAGTGTTTAGAGCGGAACGGTTGGTGAAAAAACACTCGTTTTGACAAGTAGGATCCAAGTTGGAAATTGCTAATGAAGCTAAAATTTTGAAAAAAATCAAACTTCAAAAATTTAAAGTTTCAAAATATTTCGAAAAAACACATGTACTACATTGGGATGTACTCTACAAGTGTGAAAAAACAATTTTCATTTGTGTACCTCACATCATAACACATTTTCATCATGAAAAACTACACATTTGTAGCCAACATCCCTATGTACATGTGTATTTTTTTCAAAAAAAATGGCACTTGAAAATGTGAATTTCGAAGTGTTTAAAGTTTTGAGCTCCATGAATCTACTTTCCATCCAGTGTCCTATGTAAATGAGTTCACTCCAACCAAACATATGATATTATATCTCAAAAACTCTAAATTATCATTCTCTCTATCTCTCTCTAATTATCTGAAACCAAACCATCTCACAAGTTTGGTAGTGGCGAGAGTAATCAATTTTTTTTGCGGGCAGAAACTTGTATTACTCAACTTGTCATATGATTAGAATCAGCTAAAGATAGCTCAAGAGCTCTCGGGGGTCATGAACCGATCCAAGTTATGGTTATCCCTTCTAGCCGATAAATACTAGCTAGACAACCATTAACCATTAATGAGGGTAGTACAAGCTCCTTAGGTGTTGGATTTCCTTCACCACAAAAAACACAAAACCGATCTATCTGTGTCACTGGACTCAATCAACTTCCGAGCTACACTAGAATCAACCTCAATTTCAATGGGTGGTTCGGTTCGCATCAAAGCCAGAGACAAACCTCCCCATGCATACACGTGACTCTTCTTCAAATGCATCTCTACATGAAAATAATTGTCTCTGGGATGAAAAGACGATAGCTCCTTCGCCATCTCGAAGGATCATACCTGTTCCAGCAAAGCAATCAACAACAAAAGAACCACAAGAATTGAGCTTCGCCCATCCTTGCGGAGGGGCGACCCTGCTGGCTGGAGCTCTAAAATCGTCATCACATGTGTGAAGATTTTGTCCAAGTGCTCATAACTGACTACGCCTTCCCTTTCCACAGTCAGCAATAGGGTCGTGTGACAGTCCTAAGATGGATTCAAGATAATTGCAGGGAAATCTTCTTGTTACATTCATCTGTGGTGGATTCTTCTCCTGAGTGATTTCATTCTTGTTATGCCAAATCCTCCAAAAAGTCATCAAAATCATACACCGCTCACTTTCTTTCAAGGGATCTTTCAACATGGTGCGGCTAATTTGCTACCTAGCAGACACATCTAATGTATGAACTCAACATGTGGTGCTCCTATCATGTTTCCTATTATTTGTAAAAAAAATGAATCTTGATATCATTATTTTTTATCATGAGTGTTGAGATCTTAAAAGTGATCATGCTCGACACAAAAAATATATTTAATTCCAGATAATAATAATAATAATAATATTTATACTGTATTTTTGACGTCAATAAATTCATAACATTTATCATGAACTTTTTCTAAGGTCATTTATTCGTATATTTTTCTCGAGAAGAGGCAATTTGTGCCTAAACGAGTCTAATTATTTACATTAGGCCTGGTCGGCACTGAGGCCCGGTCCTCCGGTCGAATATGGGCCGCATCATCGAGTCGGGCCCAAAGCCCAAACCAGCTTACTACTGCGTACTACTGCGAAGCCCCGGCCCTTGGGAGGCGAGGGTTTCGCCGTCGACCTCGCCGAGGTGGTTTCGCCGTCCAATCCACCCCCTCAATCACCGCCGTTTCCTCCCAGCTCTCCCATCCCCGGCCGGCGCCGCCCTTCCTGGGTCGTCGGCTCCTCCGAGCCTGAGGTACGGATTTGGGTCCATTCCTTTTCCCTCTCGAGCAACCTTGGTGAGCCAGCCGAGGCGATGTCGATTCTTCCACCTGAACTTGGTCGATTCCGCTCTGTAATGTCTGCGTAGCCTCGGTTCTGCACCTGCTCTGTTACTTCCATCACGTACTGCCTAGGTCGACTTCGTTGTCCCGCTTGGCCCTGTTAAGGGAACTAGGCCGCTGTTGTGTGTGGATCTGGAAGCTCTGTGAAATGCTAGAGGAAATAGCTTGGTTTAGGCAGTAACACCTGCTCTGGAGTGTGCAGAAATTGCTATTTTCGTCTGATTTGTTGGTTTGTATTTCCATATACGAGTTCAGCTCGGCAGGGGAATGTTCAGATGCCATGTGGGTTCGTT
This sequence comes from Triticum aestivum, assembly GCF_018294505.1. Taxonomy (NCBI): domain Eukaryota; kingdom Viridiplantae; phylum Streptophyta; class Magnoliopsida; order Poales; family Poaceae; genus Triticum; species Triticum aestivum. The sequence goes on along the minus strand of NC_057810.1, from coordinate 681,423,734 downwards.
GTTCAATTCTAGTAATTGGTATATTTGTACATTATCACCCCATCCAACAGAAATTTATATAATCAGGTCGTTAGTTAAATTTAATATTCCTTATATCACTTCTTGTTTCCATGGAATGGATGCAAGTTGGATGCTGCTGCATTGATTTACCGTGTATTGTTATTTGTGAAGATAAGCACATAAAACTTTCGACGCGTATAAGAAAAACTTCAAAGTTTCATCACTGTTTCCTTCTATATTATTTTGTTACAGATGTTATCTGCTTATCTTGTATGTTCCACCCTGATCATAAATTTTTTTAGTCCAGCACCTGCCGAGCTTTGAGTTTGCCCAAGTTGTGCAGCTGATGGAGGATCTCCCGGAGCCACTGCTTGCAGATATCATCAACAGGATTACCGTGTCGAGTGATCTCAATTCTCTTTGCCTCGTGTCAAAGCGGCTCTGTGCCGTCGAGGCGGAGCATAGGGATGCTATCCGTGTTGGCTGTGGCGTTGACCCTACAACAGAAGCCTTGACATCACTGTTCTCCCGGTTCTCCAATTTGTGGAAAGTGGAGATCAGTTACTCTGGTTGGACACCCAGTCATGGGGACCAGGTGAACAACCAAGGCATCCTTGTTCTATCGCATCATTGCCCCTTGCTGTCTGATGTCACCTTAAGCTTCTGTGCACACATTGATGATGCTGGTCTTAGTTATCTAGCTTACTGCAAAAAGTTGAGGTCCCTCAGGCTGAGCTTTGCACCAGCAATAACTTCTACTGGGATTTTCCGGGTGGCCGTTAGTTGCTGCTATCTCTCTGTTCTCCACCTTGTTGACTGTATAGCAATAGAGAGCGTGGAGTGGCTGGAGTATCTTGGGAGATATGGATCATTAAGGGAACTCGTTCTAAAGGATTGTGATGGAATCAGTCAGTATGACCTCCTAAAATTTGGTCCAGGATGGAGGAAGCTCCAAAGGTTTGACTTTGAGATTAATGGAACTTACTGGCTGAGTGAGCGCCCTGACCCCTCATACGTGGTTGGCTACCCATATAGCTATGACATTTGTTGTGATAATTTGAAGGATCTTAGGTTGGCTCATATTGTAACTAAGCCGGAAATTGGACTCCGTTTTCTCCTAGGGAAGTGCAAAGCATTGGAGACACTTTACCTGGAGTATGTTATTGGTCTAAATGAGGATGAGATGATTGCACTATTCCAGAGGTGCTGCAACCTTAAAACCATCTCACTTCGGCTCATGCCTCTGCGCTGTGAAGATCATTGGTTTAGGACGGCATTGACTGATGACAGCCTAGAGGTCCTAGCTCTAAGCTGCCCTATGCTTCAGGTTGTTGAGCTCACTTTCACATTTTGTGAACCCTGTTATCCTACTGAAATAGGCTTCACACAGAAGGGTATTGTGACGCTTATCCAATCATGTCCGATTCGTGCTCTTGTGCTAAATGGTGCCAGCATATTTGATGACGAGGGCATGAAGGGCCTGTCATCCACACAGTTCCTGGAGAAGCTCGAGCTCGTGGATTGCTGCTCTATAACTGATACTGGTATGTACCTCATTGCTCAGGCTCCTTGTTTGAGTCACCTCACACTCCGGAAATGTGGTAGTGTGACAGATGATGGGTTGGCTGCATTGGCACATTCACAGAAGTTGGAGTCACTGACCGTTATAGGTTGCCGCTGGATCTCTCAGGAGGGTGTGCAGGGTGCGGCCAAATCAGTGTGCTACTCATCGGAGACTGAAAGCCATGACAGCCTAAAAGGAATGAATGTGTACAGGAAAATACGTCAGTCGCCCTGAATTCAGTCATTGGCTGTTAATTTGTGTTGCTATATGTTCGCAGAACTTCGAAACCACAACAGTATGAAAGTAACTCGGAGGACAGTTGCACCTGCCATTTCCTTCTGGCAAGTTCCAATTGGCTTCAGATGTTCTAGACTTGTTTTGGCAGTGTGAGATTCGTTTTAGAATTTTGCCAGAATTCGTGTGTATTATGGCTTGATAGTCGTTTGTGCCGGTTCTGGTCTTTCGTGTGTTCGTTGTGCGGCACCTTCTCCATTTATTCTCCATGTGCAGCGCCTGATGTGCGATTCCTGCCGTAGCAATAGTGCGTATGATCTATGTGAGTACATTGTAGTGACTCTTGCTGACAGTAATCACTAATCAGTGGGCAGTTGGGGCACTCGCCTGAGCATATCATATTGTTTTTCTTTGTACACCTCGGCTCAATCCTGGTATGATGCATTGTTCATCACATCCACCGAGGAAGAGTTTTCCATTAATCCTTTTATTGTAGCTATCTGAAAGGTGTCCTTCATCTGTTTGAGATCTCCAAACATGGTTCCCTTCTATTTTTATATTCTCGGTGTTCTAAATTTCAAAAGAATTATCAGGTTCTTTTGGCTGCTTGTGCAATATTTAATGTTCAGGCGTAACTGAGCACATTAAACCTGGAGGTGAGATCTGCTAACCGTTGTTTTAAAGCAGTTTATGCTACAGATAGGAATTTTCTGAACTTATCAACTCAACACATGTGCGCGCATGAAACAAATGCCCTTTTACTACACTGAAACATTCATGGTAATATTCTGTCGTTACACTAAAGAAGGCAAAGATCTATGTAAAATGGCAGAGAAAACATATACATTGTTGCATCTCAGCCAAGACGATGATGCTGTTGACACCGATCTGTCATCGGATGGCTGAAACTACTCAGCGGGTCGCTATTTGAATTTCCTTTACAGCCAGCTTTCTGCTTTATTAATTAGTGATGTAATGGCTACAAGAGCCAAGACTTCAGGTTGCTAGATGCAACCGGTCTTGTACCGGGTTAAAACCCTAGCGGCAATGTTCTGGCTGGCCCTCTTATGCGTATCTGAAAGCCATAAAACCCCTAGCTAGAGTCACAGTTTTCCTGTCCAAAAATCGCTAGCGAACATGTGTGAGATGGTCAGTTAACTCTGAACCTGACACATCAGGAGTTACACAGAACTAGTCAGCCGCGGCTACGTGTGAATGACGTCGAAGAGAAAGGTATACTAAAACGTGTGAATGTTTTTTTTCTTAAATACATGCCGACTTTTTATATTGAATACATGTTGAACATTTTTGTATAGGTTGAACATTTTTTAGATACATATTGGACATTTTTTAGATACATGTTGAATATTTATCCGGATACGTGTTAAACATTTATAAAATGCACATTCAACATTTTTTTAAAATAAATGGTGTTTTTTTGGGTACAAAGTGATCATTTTGAAACACCCGTTGAACAATTTTCAACAATTTCATGAACAATTTTTTAAGCATGCAAACATTTGTTAAGTGTTAGAACATTTCTTTCTTAAATGGAAGGAATATTTTTATATGTTATGGACATTTTTATAAAAATGCGAATTTTTTTTCATTTAATGTTTTTTAAAATTTTGTCAAACACATTTTTATACGTGCCAACATTCTTTGAATGTCATGAACACTACAAAGTGATCATTTTGGAACACCCATATCATTTTGGAACATCCATTGAACAATTTTCAAAGATTTCATGAACAATCTTTGAAACGTTCAAAAATTTGTAAAGTGTTAGAACATTTCTTTCTTAAATGGAAGAAACATTTTTATATGTTATGAACATTTTCTAAAATTTCGATTTTGTTTATTTCATGAAACACATTTTTAAGCCTGCCAACATTTTTTTAATGTCATGAACACATTTTTGATTGGTATGTATTTTTAAATATTATGCTATTCTTAAAACATTTTCATTAACATTTTATTGTTTTTATGAACAAACTTTTAAACGTGTGAAATTTTTTCAATGACATTTTTTTTTGTTTCTATGGTATGTAAAGTTTTTAAATTGCATGATTTTATTTTAATGTGCGGTGATTTAAAAGAACTAAGTAAATGAATTTTTATAGTATGTATATATATTTAGAATATTTCAAAAATATAAAAGGGTAAAATAAATGAAAAAAAACGAAATGGTCCGACCCGCAATAGTGTCACCTGAGGCTAGTCGTCCATCTATTTTGTTAGATTTTTTTGAGGGAATCTATTTCGTTACATGCGAGATAAACGCTCCCAACAGATTGATTTACTAGCACACATTCCGATCACTAACTCCCCAGTGGAATATGGGCCTCATCATCAAGTCGGGCTAAGCTCAAGCCAACTTTGTTGTTGTTGCTGCTGCGGCATACTACCTCCGTTCGGGTTTTTAAGTCCCCCCGACCGGAACGCACTGACCAAGGCAGGATCTGCTGCAGCAGCAGCAGATATTGTGGCAGAGCGACGGCCAACGAGCTTCGCGCAGTTATTACTGCATGCATGCAACGCTTCGCTTTTTCCTTGCACGCGTGCATGCAGTACTCTCGCTTGCATGATCCGGCGTGGGCGTCGTGACCCAATCAGCTTGCTCCCTCGCTAGCATCCATTGGACAATTCATCATGCCACGGATCGATCAACCATCCATTGGTCAATTCACGATGCCACGGATCGATCAAAGCTCGGCCAGAGAAAAAATGGCGCCACGGCCATCGACACAGCTTCAAATTCTCCTTATAAGAACAACACATGATGCATGCTTAATCGTACTCATTCGTTCTCGTCCTTCTTCCAGAACTCCATGGCGTTTTTTGATCTAAACCTACCTCCAGTAGACTTAGAGGACGGCGGCGGCGAAGGGGAGGCGTTTGGACGTGGGCACGATGGGACTGCCGGCGGCGGAGTGGGCGCCGGAGGACCACAAGTTGGAGCTCGCGTCGTCGGCCTTCCTCCGCTAGGTCTAGCAGGACGCCGGCGAGGAGCTTTTGACCCGAGCCGCGGATCGCTCCCATCAAGCTCAAGCGGAGGACGCACTCATGGGCGGCTCGGTCTTGCCGGTCGTACACAAGCTGTTGGATGGCTCGGCGGGAGTGGCTTCACCGGGCATGAAGTTTTCGGCGCGCATGACGGAGGTGCTCTCGGCGCGCACGACGGCGGTGCGTTCTGGGCTAGCATGCATCAACATGACAAGCATAAATAAACCATGAACACTTACCTGAGTACCCCGAGTCGCATCACCAACGACGAGCTCTGCGTGCGCTGGCACCTCCAAGCCGAGCTTCGTCTGGGTCTCCGCGTCAGGATCGACCTCGACGCCATGCTCGACGAGCGCCCCATCGTCGACGCCGAGCTCTGCGTGCCCACCAACGACGAGGTCGGGCGGCGGCGCATCCAAGCCCCGCCCCGCCTGGGTCTCCGCGTTAGGATCGACCTCGACGGCGTGCTGCGCCAGCGCCACGTCGTCCACGCCTACCTCCGCCGCAGTATGGACGACGTGATGCAGCGCATCCTCTCGCCGGCGGCGGCGAAGCCCCGTTTTCTCCGTCTTCGGTCGCGGCGGCATGCTCGCAAGCTGTCGCGTGGGTGGCCGCGGCGTGCTGGTCGCGCTCGCGTCTGTTCGTGCTTCTGCGGGGTGGAGTACTAGTATTGCGGGGTGGAGTAGTATTAGTAATAGCCCATCTGCATGCAAGCTATACGCCAGCAGCTTTGAATTGATTGCGCTTTGGAAAGACGCAGCGCCTTCACTTTTTGCATGGCGCCCGAGGGAGCGGCCCTGTAAATGTGGTACGAGCGTGCGGCACCAAGGGGACCTAAAAACCCGGACGGAGGTAGTATTACTCATGTCATGAGGAAGGTGGGGGTTTTGTTGTCGACCACTCGACCTCGACGCGGAGGTTTCTCAGCCATTCCTTCCAATCTTTAGCACCGTCGTTGCCACTCAGCTCTCCCCTTTGGATCAGCGCCTCCTCTTCTGGTTCGTCAGCTCCTGCGAGGTACGGATTTGGGTCTATTACTTTCCCTTCTCGAGCAACATTGGTTGAGCCAGCCGATCGAGGCGATGCCGATTCTTCTACTTGCTTTGTTGTTTCTTAAATGTTAAATTAAGGCAACAACGAATTCACTTAGGCACACATTCCGATCACACGTACTAAGTGCGATGCTTTTTTTTCCTTGTTCATTAGAGTCGGTTTGGTTTTTTTAGACCAAAATTAATTTTGTTTAGTACGAGATTCAGTTAGTTGGGGTCGAATATGGGCCGCATCATCAAGTCCGGCCGAAGCCCAAGCCACCTTAGTTGCTGCTGCGTACCTAATCTGAGCCAAAAAAGAAAACAAATCCATCCGAGCTCGCCAAGCCAGCCGACGCTCTCGCCGCGAGGGTTTGCCGTCGACCTCGCCGCTCAATCCGCCCCCCTTGCTCACCGCCGTTCCCGCCCAGCTTTCCCCGTTCCGGCTGGCGCCGCCGTTCCTGGTTCGTCGGCTCCTCCGAGGTACGGATATGGGTCCAGTCCCTCCCCTGCTCGAGCAACATTGGTTGAGCCAGCCGAGGCGATGCCGGTTATTCCACCTGAGCTCTGTTCATCCCGTGCCGCGATGTCTGCGTGCGATCCGTTCTTCCACCGCGTACTTGGCTCTGCCGATGCAGTTAGCCCACCGCGTATGGGCTAACTTCATCTGATTGGTTCAGATAACCCTTTTTTAGTATAATTAAAACCTTTTTTTCAGTATATCTGTGAAATTCTAGAGGAAATAACCCTTTTTTTCAGTATAATTAAAACCTGCCCTGGAGTGTCTAGAAATCGCTATGGTTCGATCCTTCCAGACATGTGTTCAGTTCAGCAGGTGGATGTTTGATTATCTCGTGGACTTGCTCTTCTAATTGGTGTGTTTTTACTTTTTAGACTATCCCCTTCCCCCACCCCCCACCCAGCAGCAATTTCACACGTTAGGTCGTTTGATTAATTTTTCCTTGTAGTATCTTTTGTTCCATGATTTGGATGCAAATATTAGCCTGCAGTTGGTTACCATTCACTGTCAAGATAAGCGCATGAATCTTTCAAACTACTCCCTCGGTTCCTAAATGTAAGTCTTTTTAGAGATTTCACTATGGACTACATACGGAGCAAAATGAGTGAATCTACATTCTATAATATGTCTATATACATTCGTATGTAGTTTGTAGTGAAATATCTAAAAAGACTTACATTTAGGAACGGAGGGAGTAGTATTGAAAGTTCAATTTTTCACTGATGTTTCCTTTTACAGTAGCTCTTACAGCTGTCATTTGGTTATCTTGCTGTGTTCCATTCTCATAATGAATCTTTACTTCAGCGCCTGCCGAACCTTGAGGCTGCCCAAGTTGTGCAGCTGAGATACTCAATGGAGGATCTCCCAGAGCCACTGCTTGCAGAGATCGTCAAGAGGATTACCAAGACAAGTGATCTTAATTCTCTTTCCCTCGTGTCGAAGCAGCTCTGTACCGTTGAGGCGGAGCACAGGGATGCTATCCGCGTTGGCTGTGGACTCGACCCTTCTACAGAAGCCATGGTATCGCTGTTCTCCCGGTTCCTCAATTTGGCAAAAGTAGAGATCAACTATTCTGGATGGAAGCCCAGCAACGGGGACCAGTTGAACAACCAAGGCCTCCGTGTTCTATCTTCTCACTGCCCCTTCCTGTCCGATCTTGCTTTAAGCTTCTGCTCATACATTGGTGACTCTGGTCTTGGTTATCTAGCTGATTGCAAAAAATTGAGGTCGCTCAGGCTGGACCATGCATCAGCAGTCACTTCTACTGGGATTTTCCGGGTGGCGGTTGGTTGCTGGTATCTTTCGGTTCTCCACCTTGTTGACTGTACGGCAGTAGACACCAGGGAGTGGCTGGAGTACCTTGGGAGGTATGGATCACTGGGGGAACTTGTTGTTAAGGATTGCGATGGAATCAGCCAGTATGACCTTTTAAAGTTTGGCCCAGGATGGTCGAATCTCCAAAAGTTTGAGTTCGAGATTAATGGAAATTACTGAATTACAGGGGCCAGTGATCCCTCCTTTGTGTCTGGCTACCCATACAGCTATGACATCTGCTGTGATAATTTGAAGGATCTTAGGTTGGCTCATATTATAACAGAGCCAGAAATTGGGCTTCGTTTTCTCCTGGGGAAGTGCAAAGCATTGGAGACACTTTACCTGGAGTATGTTATTGGTCTAAAAGAGAATGAGATGATTGCACTATTTCAGAGGTGCAACAACCTTAAAACAATCTCACTTCGGCTCATGCCTCTGCATTGTGAAGGTTATGAGTATAGGACGCCATTGACTGATGTTAGCCTTAAGGCTCTAGCTCTCAGTTGCCCTATGCTTCAGGCTGTTGAGCTCACCTTCACATTCTGCGAACCCGATTGGCCTACTGAAATAGGGCATTGTGGCGCTCGTCCAATCTTGTCCAATTCGTGCTCTTTTGCTAAATGGTGCCAGCATTTTGTATGACGAGGGGATGGAGGGCCTCTCATCCGCACAGTTCCTGAAGACACTTGCGCTCATGGATTGCATGTCTGTAACTGATGCTGGTATTAGTCACATTATTCAAGCTCCTTGCATGAGTAGTCTCATCCTCCGCAGATGTGAGAACGTGACAGATCGTGGAATGGCTGAGCTGGCACGTTCACAGAAGTTGGAGTCCCTGACCGTTATAGGCTGCCAGCAGATGTCTCAGGAAGGTGTGCATGGTGCTGCCAAATCAGTTCGCTACTCGGCAGAGATTGAAAGCTACGACAGTCTAAAAGGAATGAACAGGAACAGGAACAGGAAAAGACGTCGATCGCCCTGAATCCTGTCTTTGGCTATTAATTCGTGTTTATTATATATCAGCAGAAGTTTGAAACCCCAAATCTATTCAAGTAAACTGGGAGGACAGGTGCACCTGCTATTTCCTTGCGACAAGTACCAATTGGCTTCGCATGTTCTAGACAGAATTCTTGCTTATGTGATGACAGTAGCTTTGATTTGTAATATCTTTGCTTTGCTCCTATTTGTAAGGTCTGCTTCCTCTGATTGAGATCTCCGAACATTGCACAATTTTATTCTTATAGCTTCAGTGTTTGGATTTCAAAAGAATATCGATCAGGTTCTTTTGCCTGCTTGTGCAATATTTAAGGTTCAGGTGTCATTGGGCGCACTAAACCTGGAGATTCGATCTGCTAACCGTTTCTTTAGAGCAGTTTCTGCGCTAGATGGGATTTTTCATAACTCATCGACACAACACATGTGCACAATATGAAAACAAAGCAAAGGGGTTACAAACAAGGAAGAAATGCTTTCTTACACTGAACATACATGCACATGGTGATATTTTTGTGCAAAACGGCAGAGAAAACATTTATTGTATTGCATCTCAGCCTATCACTTGTGTAGTGTAAAAAAGGCGCCATCAAGCGAACACATTGAGAACTAAATAACAAGAGAAGCCAACACATGCCTAAACAAAGGCTCCATTGAAGAAAGCCACCATCAGGTAAAGACATCCAGGGTTTGAGAATTTCACAATGGTCTCGAAGTCTGAGCAGCTCAAGAGAAACTATGTGGAGTTCAGATTTTGAGTAATGATACCAGGTTCTTTCGGCGGCTTGTGCAACCCTTCAGGTTATGCATCACCGTTCAGGTCATCAGTTCTTGCTTTTTCTTAGGTTTAATCATCTTTGTAATCTGTCTGCTTCTTTAATCAGGGGCTGTGTCTCGCAAATAAATAAATCAGGGGCTGGTGTTTCCCTTGCTGTGTTTTGGACTTAATGGAATGCAGAGTTTTGAGTTTGCCTCCCAAAAAAGTTCATTAGGTGTCACTGAGCACACTGAAACTGGAGACGAAATCTGCACAGTTGGTTTCTAAACAGGGGTCGAGCTGCACAAATCAAACAAGTGTTGTGGACAGAGCTGATCGAAACAAGCAGAGCGGAACTGATCGAACCAAGGCGTTTTCTTGTTTTTCCTTTTGTTTTTTTGGGCACACTGTGAACCTACGTTACAGGAAAGAAGACGAATTCTGTGAAAAATGGCAAAAAAACAGATACAGATGGGCTCGCATTTCAGCCTCTCACGTAGTGCACAAAGTTGAACTTTACTCTCTTTTTTTAGGAAACTTTACTCTATTTTAAACAAAATTCAAACAGATATGCATTGTTTGTGCACAACGAGTCTAATTATTCAATGTTACACCGCCATCCTGCGGTCTATTTTAAACAAATTCTACCCCTTTTTTTGCGAGTATGATAATTCTATCCCTGCAAAAGACTAACCTCCGACTCCCATCGACTTCCTCTTTTTCTTCTTCCTTGATGACCTCTGTTTTTTCTCTAGGTGATTCTCACCATGTACATTGAGTTGGTGTTGAGATAAATTTTTCCGCCATACAGTTACAGTAAAAAAAGTCGATGTTACAATAATTTAAAAATATTTAGGATTTGAAAAAATGTTTGTGAATTTAAAATATGTTCACTAATTCAAAAATAGTTCACAGATTTGAATCTTTTTTGTGATTTTTAAAAATGTTTGTGGATTTTAAAAATACTTGTGATTTTGAAAAATGTTCATGGATTTGAAAAATATTTGTGATTTTGAAAAATACTCATGAATTTGAAAATGTTCATGATTCTAAAAAATACAAATTAAAAAAGAATCACAAATTCAAAAAATGTTTGGGAACTTCAAAATAGTTCGTGAATTCAAAAAATGTTTGTGATTTCGAAACACATTTGCAAATTTGAGAAAATGTTTATGAACTCAAATTGTTTGTCGTTTTGGAAAATGTTAATGTGTTTCAATAATGTTTGCAATTTTCAAAGATGTTCGCGAATTAGAGGATGGAGCGGTGACTTCCTGGAATGTATTTGAATCGGTGACTTCCTGTCTACGGAATAGGGTGGCTCCAAATTCAAGGTCGAGGACGAGCAGCGGCAGTGGCGCGCCACCGGCTCGTCATGGACGCCTCATGCCCACATTGTTGGGATCTAGAGGGACTTATTTGTAAATTTTGTTGTTTCTGGGTCTCCTTGTAAGGATGAGTCTTTAATATAAACTAGATGATACCCCATGTGTTGCTACAGGGATTGATTTTAATACTTTTTGATGAAATTTAAATGAAAATTAAATTAGATATAATATATTATATTTCTCATGCATGTCAAGAGAAATATTATTTAAATGATTTAAGTTGGGAAGTTTTGCATGTTGAGAGATCATATAAATAGCAATTCTCATGCATGACTCTCCACTCGCACACGTTGAGAGTCGTCTTGCTTGCTCTGATTTCGCCCCTTTCCCTCTTTCTCTCCAGCGGCTCTGCCGTCCGGCGTGATGATGGGATAGGTGGTTGGCCCCCCTCTGTATATAGTAGTAGTAAATCTAGTAGTCGAGAGAGTCTTGCCTTCGGGGCGTCTAGCGTTATGCCGTTCCCGAGCTCCCCATCGACGCGTCCAGGCAGCGTTCGGTGCTCGCCGGGTTCCTCCCGAGCTTACCGTCCATGGAGGACGGGAGCAGATAGGAGTGGATCTGGCAGGAGCTCTCCCTCTCCAATAAGCATGTTATCTTCCCTGATCTGGAGGGCAACCATCTGCTGCTGCTTGCTTTTTCAGGCCATCATGGGGGTGGATGAGGAGCAAGGAAGATGCAGAAATCTAAAGCCTACAGATCGAGTTCGAGCTTATCAGCAGAGGATTCCTTGGTGGAGCTACGGCGCCCTTGGCTGGCCGGCGGTCTTTATTGGTGCTCTGCTTCTTCTGGTCGAATGGCGGCCGAATCTATTCCTCCCGGCTTGCGTGCCTTATGGGAGGCAGTTTCAGCTGCAACTCGGAGGCCATGCGGAGCAGGTTATGCTTCTATGGCGATTTCGTCGCACCAAGTGGATCGTTCCCGGCGGCGGCGAGGTTCAATCTAGAAGGCGGCTGTCAAGGACCCGATCGCGTTTCTTGCTCTCAGTTTGGGGTCCTCCATGTAAAAGTCAGGGACTTACTTGTTATTTTCTTTTTCTGTTGGGTCCTGTTGTAATCTATGCTTTGATGCTTATCCAATGAAGTATGGGCCTTGGGCCCTTTCACTGTTCAAAAAAAAAATCAATTCTCATGCATATTAAAAGAAATAATTATTGGATGATGAGATGACATGTATGTATGTTGAGAGAGTTGTAAGTGCATCTAGTGCCCCTTAGTGATTTTGGTGTATTGAAAACATATGTTAAGGGACTAATGTGTTTGTGAGTGTACATAGGCCTATAAGTCTATAAGGAGTTTGATATTTACAGGGAAAGTCGACCCCTAAAAATGAATATCTTTGACTGAAGATTTTGGTATTTTTGAAGACTTTCATGAAGACTTTGAAAGTGAAGAAATTGGTGTTACCGTGAAGACTTGATATTCATGCGAGGAATATGAAGCTTGAAGACTTCGTTTTCATAGTTTTGTTTTTCTCTTTCTTGAGTCATAGGAAACACCATACTGTTAAATGGGGTCGAGGAAATACTAAGGAAAAATTTCCAAGTGATGCTCAACTCAAAATCCTACACCTACGAAACCCTTCGAGTGAAGCCTTTGGAAATCTCATACAGTTCAGTCAATTTCTTCAGTGACAGAGACGAAGTTCTTCTGGTCGCTGAGGAATTTGTTCTGACTGAGGAGTTAGGAATTTGCCAGTGCGGATTGCCTACACAGTGAGAAACATGATAGCCCTGAGGAATTTGATAGTCAAATTTCCGACCGTTTTTGTGCTACGCGCCAACTGTCCCAAAATATCTTATCCACCTAACGGTCATATCAGACAAGGGCATTTATGTCTTATCATGTCGGGCTGCTCCCTAGGCTATAAATAGCCGCCCCCTATGTGACGCCCGGGTAATCAGGCTACAGTAATCCCGTGTTAACGATGCCACGTCACCTCGATTATTGTTGATAATCCCACATTAGATCGAAATAGGTTCAAATTCTAGAATTAAAGTTAAAACAATTAAAGTTTTCAAAAGTCAAAACTAATATGTTTGATGTGTTGAAAATATTCCCTAACTATTTGTCATGAAGAAACCATGTTTTTATATAAGTCCTATATTTTTAAAATGAGCTAAAACAGTAGAGAAAATAAAGAAAAAGGGAAAACAATAAAAACAGAAAACAAAACTACAAAAAAAAGAAGAGCCCCCCTGACCAACTGGGCCAAACGGCCCAGCTGGCCATCCAACCAGCCGGCCGACCCACCCCTGCCTTATCCCCACGAGGGAGGGGGGAACCCTAACCATTATCCCCACTCCCCCCCACGAACCCCACTCTCTCCCTCGTCTTCCCCCACACTCGCCTGGATCTGGATCGGGGAGGACCCCATCCCGCGCTGCCTCGTGCCCTGACGCCGGTGCCCATTCCCGCCGCCGCCCCGTAGCCTGCTCCGTCTCGCCTGCCACATGGGCACCCGCCCCCTCGACCCGAGCTGAATCAGGGGCTCGACCCCGCGGCGCCCCGAGCCTCGATGCCGCGTCATCGCCGCTCCCCGCCACCTCATCCCGATGTCGCCCCGCCGCCTCGTCCTCATCACTGCGTCGTCCTCGACCTCCTCCTCAACCGCGGCTCCTGGCGTTCCCCTGCAACGGGGGTGAGCCGCCGTCCGTCCTCCTCTTCCCCCTCTGCCCCGATGCGTCCACGACACCCCGCGCCTCACCCCGCCGTGGCCACGCGCTGGTCGCGCCCGTGTAGCGCCGACCACGTTCGACGCGCGCGCCCGCGAACTGCGTCCCTTCTCGGCGCCCTCACTGCGCCCGCGCCCAACCTCTGTCCCGCGACCGCGCGCCCGCCGGAGCTCTACCGCTCGGGCCGCCCCTGCAACCGCCTCCCTCCGTGCTCTCCAACGTCGCCGCCACTGCACGCCGTCGCCCCCGTCGATTCCGGCAGCCCCCGCACGAGCCGCGGTCAACAATCGACATGCGACATCGAGCACGTGCCGTGGGAACCGTCGCCGGGCCACATAGTGGCCGGAGTCCACTGAACGGCCGCCGCCGGCGCATTCTGCCATCACCGCCGTTAGCCACTGACGTGGCCTCATTAGCGATGCGCTAATGACCCCTATGACTCCCTGACACCGGGCCCCACCTTGCTAATTAATGTTTTTTTTGGTTAAATAAACTCTGTAAAAAAATGACTCACTGATAGCCTGGCCCCACATCACTAATTAATATATTTTTTAGAGTAACTAAACACTGTTAGTTGCCTCTGGGCCAATGACAAACAGGGCCCACACCCCTGAGAAAAAAAAACGAAATAAAAATAATTAATTAATTAATTAATTAATTAATTAATAATTAAAATAGTTAATGAATTAATTAAGTTAATTAATCATGTTTAATTAATCTAATTAAGTAGATAGTTTAATTAAACCCTAATTAGACTAATCAGTCAATGACGAATGGGACCCACAAGTCAGGTTGACCAGTCAACTCTGTTGACTGCTGATGTCAGCATGACATCATGCTGATGTCATTAAATCATTTTCGAATTAATTAAATTCCAGAAATTAATAAAATATTTAGAAAATCATATCTTTTAATCCGTAACTCGGATTAAAATATTTTCAACATGAAAGTTGCTCAGAACGAAGAGACGAATCCGGATACGCAGTCCGTTCGTCTGCCGCACACCCCTAACCTATCGAACCCGTAACTTTCCCCCTCCGGCTCCTCTGCCCGAAAACACGAAACACCGGGGATATTTTCCCGGATGTTTCCCCCCTTAACCGGCATCACCTCATACCACGTTAGGGCCTGCCTAGCATCGTTACTTGTCTTGTCATGCATCGATATGCATCTGTTTACATGGTATTCATTGTTTCTTCCCCCCTTTTCTCTCCGGTAGACTACGAGACCGACGCTGCTGCTGCCCAGTTCGACTACGGAGTTGACGACCCCTCCTTGTCTGAGCAACCAGGCAAGCCCCCCCTTTGATCACCAGATATCGCCTACTCTTTTCTCTATACTGCTTGCATTAGAGTAGTGTAGCATGTTACTGCTTTCCGTTATTCCTATCCTGATGCATAGCCTGTCCTTGCTACTACTGTTGTTACCATTACCTGCTATCCTACTGCTTATAGGATGCTAGTGTTCCATCAGTGGCCCTACACTCTTGTCCGTCTGCCATGCTATACTACTGGGCCGTGATCACTTCGGGAGGTGATCATGGGCATATACGATATACTTTACACAGTTACATTACCTGTGATACTGTTCGGAGATGGGGGCTGAAGGGGCAGCTGGCTCCATCCCGGTAGAGGTGGGCCTGGGTTCCCGACGGCCCCCGACTGTTACTTTGTGGCGGAGCGGCAGGGCAGGTTGAGACCACCTAGGAGACAGGTGGGCCTGGCCCTGTTCGGCGTTCGCGGATACTTAACACGCTTAACGAGATCTTGGTATTTGATCTGAGTCGGCTACGAGCCTATACGCACTAACCATCTACGCGGGAGTAGTTATGGGTATCCCGACGTCGTGGTATCACCCGAAGCCTTCTTGACGTCAGCGACTGAGTGGCGCGCGCCGGGTTGGACTGCGTTAACGCAACTTCCTTTGTAATGGAGGTTGCTAGGTCTGCTCACCGGCCGCGTTCGCAACGTGCAGGTGTGCAATGGGTGATGGGCCCAGACCCCTGCGTGCATAGGATTTAGACCGGCGTGCTGACCTATCTGTTGTGACTAGGTAGGGCTACGACGTGTTGATATTCCGAGGCCGGACATGACCCAGGAAAGTGTGTCCTGCCAAAAGGGATCGAGCGTGTTGGGTTATGTGGTGCACCCCTGCAGGGAAGTTAATCTATTCGAATAGCCGTGATCTTCGGTAACAGGACGACTTGGAGTTGTACCTTGACCTTATGACAACTAGAACCGGATACTTAATAAAACACACCCTTCCAAGAGCCGGGTAGGATTATGCTATGCGATGCTACTGGAGATGCTACTTGGAGATGCTACTTGGAGATGCTACTTGGAGGACTTCAATCTACTCTCTTCTACTTGCTGCAAGTCTAAGGCTGCCAGAAGCGTAGTCTTCGATAGGACTAGCTATCCCCCTCTTATTCTGGCATTCTGCAGTTTAGTCCACCGATATGGCCTCCTTACACATATACCCATGCATATGTAGTGTAGTTCCTTGCTTGCGAGTACTTTGGATGAGTACTCACGGTTGCTTTCTCCCCACTTTTTTCCCCTTTTCTTTCTTTCTGGTTGTCGCAACCAGATGCTGGAGTCCAGGAGCCAGACGCCACCGTCAACGACGACTCCTACTACACCGGAGGTGCCTACTACTACGTGCAGCCCGCTGACGACGACCAGGAGTAGTTAGGAGGATCCCAGGCAGGAGGCCTGCGCCTCTTTCGATCTGTATCCCAGTTTGTGCTAGCCTTCTTAAGGCAAACTTGTTTAACTTATGTCTGTACTCAGATATTGTTGCTTCCGCTGACTCGTCTATGATCGAGCACTTGTATTCGAGCCCTCGAGGCCCCTGGCTTGTATTATGATGCTTGTATGACTTATTTATGTTTTAGAGTTGTGTTGTGATATCCTCCCGTGAGTCCCTGATCTTGATCGTACACATTTGCGTGCATGATTAGTGTACGATTAAATCGGGGGCGTCACAAGTTGGTATCAGAGCCAACTGCCTGTAGGAATCCCCCTTCCAACTCCTTGGCCGAAGTCGAGTCTAGACATTGCAAAACTTTTACTAACATGACTGTGTGTCTTACGGGCACACGTCGCCATTGGGTGGTAGTAGGATCTTTTACTCCTCGACCTTTACTCTGGGACTCTGATCTCTCCTCTATTCGGGTTAAATGAAGTTTACTAAATCTAACAATAGGGTCTCGTTATCACTTTCACCCGGAGAGCCCCTTGTTACTGATGATCGTCTGCTGCACCAGAAGACCCTGAAGATACTCTCCGCTGTTAACCCGAGAACTTGTGTTCATCGCGTTTGCAATTCCCCTTACACCGCAAACCCTTATGGATAACTACTTGCAGTTGTTATTCTTACATTCATCCCCAGTTGGTCTTGTTATTACAAGATAACCTGAAAACTCATCGTTGTTTCGATAATCCTTTGAGCTTACTGCCTTGCTGTTCTTTGTCACCTGAATACCCCTACGGTTAATTATTGCAATTATTGAGTATCCTCTCATCCCCAGTTGTTCATGAGTTTCACAAAAGTCTTCAAAATACTATTCGATCTTCCGAAAATCCTGAGCATCCTATTGCTCTTGAAATTCTTGATTGCTTGCATTATGGTTAATCCCATAAGTCTAGTAATCTTGTTGACATCCATTGTCATTGTCATTTTGAGTTTGTTATTTCGATTTGTTGCGAATGCTCGCAATCCTCAAACAGATCCTAGAATTCATCCTTCCGGCTCAGACGTTGTTTTAATCATGAACTGGTTCTCGCCAATTAAATTGTCGTCGATTGTGCCCCTAAGTCTATTGAATTTACCCATCCTTGATCAGAGCGTCTGCTTCTGATCCTTCGCTTTGTAAATCATAATTCCTTAGCAATTGAGCTCTAAGTTATTCAGTTGTTTCTATAATCCAATTTCTTGCATTGTTACTTCCTCTGATTGTGTGCCGATGCTCACATCAGCTCTGTTATGGACCGACAGATCCTTTAATGGATTTTATCCGACATTTTCCTTTATATTCAATAACCTTGTGAGCCTTCCCTTGGATACATAATGCCTTTGGTAAATTGTATCATCTACTTTCTCAACCTTGCTCTACTTTCGAGCTTGTGTTATTTACTCTTAAAACTTGTGGTATATGTTTCTAAGAAGCCCCTATGGGTTGAACCTATACCTTCATTAAAAACCATATGAACCGGAAGGTTTTGACAAGTCAACCTTTCTAGTGTTTAGCAGATAATTTTCTACCATACAACTTCTTTGAGAACGAGAAGTGTGGAAGGTTATGCATTATGAAAGTGGGAGTCGACCTTGAACTTTGTGTTCATGCCCATGGACACGATGTAGATCTTATCATTAAAGCTTCTCTTAAATTAATTATTCCTTTGGTATAAGTTCATTTTATATCTGGGATCTGGCCTTTTGCAATCATGGTTCCGACCATGTTCTCCTTTAAATACCATTTTTTGTGCAAGTTTAAGCACTTGTCTTCTGTGGAGTAATACCCCAGTCCAACCTCTACTTTGATTTGCCATCGAGTATTACCCCCCCTGGTATCTCAAGATTATCACGGAACTGCATAACTTCTTATGAGTTTTTCATCAAGTGCTACATTCTCATTGATTCCAATTTTTCACGGGCTCTGAGTTATTAAACACTCAAAGACACCGATAACTGACTCGAGTCCGCATCGCGATTAAACAACTCTTGGTAACCTTCATTACTTACGAGTTTGAACTCAATCACGTCATTCCTAGCCTGTTTGGCTATATCCTTGTCGTGCCGATTTTAACTGTGTTACCTGTTCCTTCTTCCCAAAGCACAATTTTTGACGATGAGCTAAGCTTACGTCGATCTTCCTCATCATATCATTTCGCTTTGGAAAGCAAGCTTGCTTTGGAGTTTGTGTCGTACCCATGGTTTCAATAACCTTTTGCTTCATCATTCCTTTGACTTGATTTCATCGCCAATTGATTACATCTTCATGAATTCTCTCGACAAATGTGTCGTGCTCATCATCAGCATTCTGAGCTCTTCCAGGATATCAATGGAATTCATGATGAGAAAGACAATCCTTGCCCTCGATGAATTGTGTTGTCATAGACCACTTTATTGCCTTCCCTCAAACACAAACTTGTTCGTGTTCTATGATATACCTTGAGATTCTTGCTATCCAGTATTTGTTCTCCTTTACCTTGGAGTATTACCATCTTTTATGTCAAGAATGTTGTGAGAATTTCACCACCTCTTAAGAATTCTTGGTATAGTAATACTTCTTGCCATCTCCGCTTATTCCTGGGTCCCCGTGTTGATTTTAACCGGGATACCAACACGTGAACCGTGCTGCTTGGATTCTATACTTCTAGCAACCCTATTGCTTTGAAGTGAATGGGCGATAGTTTCATTCTAAGTCTTTCGATAATTGAATCACCATTCTAAACATTGATCATGCTACCTAAGCCCATATTATGGGTGCATCTTTCAACCAATGTTTACTTGTGTAGGTTTTCCTCGAGCATACATCATTATACCTTTTGATCTGGCAAATGGTATCTCCTTGTTTACATAATTGTGGAAATCCATCCGTTTGGAATTCTCGATGAATTGTCGTTGAGCCCATCAGCCACCTCGTCATCCCCTCCTTGGTTTAATAGTGAACTATTGTTTAAGGAACCCGCTCCCATAGTTCATTTCCCGAGAATCTTGCAATGTCATTTCGCCGATTCGTGTCGCGCCTTTTCTTCTCGGACATCCCGAGTCTGAGGTATCATGACACCAATCGGATCTGAATCTCGGTCGTATATGATGGTTGGGACAACTTTCCACGAGATATGATGTTGGTCCTTTGATGATCCGGTAATATGATGTCATGCCTAGCACCCCCCTGCCTGGAGGACCTATCATTATATTTCTTTTGCAAGGATAACCATTCTTCCTGGAGAAAACTGTAAGACTTAATTTTATAAGTTGCTCTTGATGGATCATTTGTGTATCCAAAGTCTGGCCCTTGATTGAAACACCATGTCAATGCTATCTCGAAGCATGTCTGTGGTACTCCGATTTTCAATAACAACATTTGAAGCACAATGCAAAATTCTCTTTATCAATTATCCAAACACTGTTGTATGGGTAATGTCATGAAATTTCTTCCCTCCTTTTCTAAAGGGTTTTCTACGTTATATCCTGTCATGGATATCTTGCTCTGCTTGTCCTTGGGAAGGATAACCCCCCTGAAATATGTGTTTAAACACATTTTTCATTTCCATTGTTTGATTTAACCTTTCTTGTGATCTTTATGACCTAAGCAGTAATATTCTCCTGCTTATGTAAACACCTTGTGGTACCGCTCTGTCAGTAAGACCCTGTTACTATTGTTGATGACATTCCGGTAGCCACCGATGGACGAGAACCTTGCCTATTGGCCCGCCTCGTTCAACGAGTAGGAAAATGGTTCTCTTCGTCCCTCGCCCTTGGTATCGATGTTGTTGCCGACATAACTGATATGCTACCCTCTGACACGCCTTACTATCGTGACCGTGCAAGATGTCGGCCCCCTTCCTACTTTCAACCACATGGTGGGCCCATAACCCACAGTTCCACAGGATCGAAACCTGACTCTCTTGTACACCCCTGTTCCCAAAGTTATTCCTCGCGTGTGGACTCGTATGTAATTCACGGACCACCGTCCCAAGTGATCTATTTTGGTATCATACGCAATACTTATTCTCGTTGCCCTGAACCCCTTTCACCTTCTGATTAGGCATCGAACGCTTGCCTATCCGTTTGAAACTTCTCATGGTACCTCCTTACTTTGCTCTCGATATTTTCTTAAGATTCAATTCGAGAGTAACTTCCGCCACCTTCCTCGATGTTATCGACCAGATAGTCAACCTTGTAGAGGTCTGTCCTTTTGAAGCTACCCCTTATCCTTTCCGTAAGTACGATGAAGATCCCCAAGGAAGGACGACAACTTCATCATGATGACCCGAAGCAGAGAACTGAAGACATCAATGTAATGGATCGACCTCTTCGAGAAGAGCAACCAAAGACGAGAAGATTCGTTAGGATTTCGTAACCAGACCTTTCCCCCTAGTCCCCCTCTTAAATCTCGGGACGAGATTTCTTGTAGTGGAGGAGATTTGTGACGCCCGGGTAATCAGGCTACAGTAATCCCGTGTTAACGATGCCACGTCACCTCGATTATTGTTGATAATCCCACGTTAGATCGAAATAGGTTCAAATTCTAAATTTGAATTAAAGTTAAAACAATTAAAGTTTTCAAAAGTCAAAACTAATATGTTTGATGTGTTGAAAATATTCCCTAACTATTTGTCATGAAGAAACCATGTTTTTATATAAGTCCTATATTTTTAAAATGAGCTAAAACAGTAGAGAAAATAAAGAAAAAGGGAAAACAATAAAAACAGAAAACAAAACTACAAAAAAAAAGAAGAGCCCCCCTGACCAACTGGGCCAAACGGCCCAGCTGGCCATCCAACCAGCCGGCCGACCCACCCCTGCCTTATCCCCACGAGGGGGGGAACCCTAACCATTATCCCCACTCCCCCCACGAACCCCACTCTCTCCCTCGTCTTCCCCCACACTCGCCTGGATCTGGATCGGGGAGGACCCCATCCCGCGCTGCCTCGTGCCCTGACGCCGGTGCCCATTCCCGACGCCGCCCCGTAGCCTGCTCCGTCTCGCCTGCCACATGGGCACCCGCCCCCTCGACCCGAGCTGAATCAGGGGCTCGACCCCGCGGCGCCCCGAGCCTCGATGCCGCGTCATCGCCGCTCCCCGCCACCTCATCCCGATGTCGCCCCGCCGCCTCGTTCTCATCACCGCGTCGTCCTCGACCTCCTCCTCAACCGCGGCTCCTCCGAGCCTCGCCGGCGTTCCCCTGCAACGGGGGTGAGCCGCCGTCCGTCCTCCTCTTCCCCCTCTGCCCCGATGCGTCCACGACACCCCGCGCCTCACCCCGCCATGGCCACGCGCTGGTCGCGCCCGTGTAGCGCCGACCACGTCCGACGCGCGCGCCCACGAACTGCGTCCCTTCTCGGCGCCCTCACTGCGCCCGCGCCCAACCTCTGTCCCGCGACCGCGCGCCCGCCGGAGCTCTACCGCTCGGGCCGCCCCTGCAACCGCCTCCCTCCGTGCTCTCCAACGTCGCCGCCACTGCACGCCGTCGCCCCCGTCGATTCCGGCAGCCCCCGCACGAGCCGCGGTCAACAATCGACACGCGACATCGAGCACGTGCCGTGGGAACCGTCGCCGGGCCACATAGTGGCCGGAGTCCACTGAACGGCCGCCGCCGGCGCATTCTGCCATCACCGCCGTTAGCCACTGACGTGGCCTCATTAGCGATGCGCTAATGACCCCTATGACTCCCTGACACCGGGCCCCACCTTGCTAATTAATGTTTTTTTGGTTAAATAAACTCTGTAAAAAAAATGACTCACTGATAGCCTGGCCCCACATCACTAATTAATATATTTTTTAGAGTAACTAAACACTGTTAGTTGCCTCTGGGCCAATGACAAACAGGGCCCACACCCCTGAGAAAAAAAAACGAAATAAAAATAATTAATTAATTAATTAATTAATAATTAAAATAGTTAATGAATTAATTAAGTTAATTAATCATGTTTAATTAATCTAATTAAGTAGATAGTTTAATTAAACCCTAATTAGACTAATCAGTCAATGACGAATGGGACCCACAAGTCAGGTTGACCAGTCAACTCTGTTGACTGCTGATGTCAGCATGACATCATGCTGATGTCATTAAATCATTTTCGAATTAATTAAATTCCAGAAATTAATAAAATATTTAG
This sequence comes from Triticum aestivum, assembly GCF_018294505.1. Taxonomy (NCBI): domain Eukaryota; kingdom Viridiplantae; phylum Streptophyta; class Magnoliopsida; order Poales; family Poaceae; genus Triticum; species Triticum aestivum. The sequence goes on along the minus strand of NC_057810.1, from coordinate 681,401,404 downwards.
AAAATCATATCTTTTAATCCGTAACTCGGATTAAAATATTTTCAACATGAAAGTTGCTCAGAACGAAGAGACGAATCCGGATACGCAGTCCGTTCGTCCGCCGCACACCCCTAACCTATCGAACCCGTAACTTTCCCCCTCCGGCTCCTCTGCCCGAAAACACGAAACACCGGGGATATTTTCCCGGATGTTTCCCCCCTTAACCGGCATCACCTCATACCACGTTAGGGCCCGCCTAGCATCGTTACTTATCTTGTCATGCATCGATATGCATCTGTTTACATGGTATTCATTGTTTCTTCCCCCCTTTTCTCTCCGGTAGACTACGAGACCGACGCTGCTGCTGCCCAGTTCGACTACGGAGTTGACGACCCCTCCTTGTCTGAGCAACCAGGCAAGCCCCCCCTTTGATCACCAGATATCGCCTACTCTTTTCTCTATACTGCTTGCATTAGAGTAGTGTAGCATGTTACTGCTTTCCGTTATTCCTATCCTGATGCATAGCCTGTCCTTGCTACTACTGTTGTTACCATTACCTGCTATCCTACTGCTTAGTATAGGATGCTAGTGTTCCATCAGTGGCCCTACACTCTTGTCCGTCTGCCATGCTATACTACTGGGCCGTGATCACTTCGGGAGGTGATCACGGGCATATACGATATACTTTACACAGTTACATTACCTGTGATACTGTTCGGAGATGGGGGCTGAAGGGGCAGCTGGCTCCATCCCGGTAGAGGTGGGCCTGGGTTCCCGATGGCCCCCGACTGTTACTTTGTGGCGGAGCGGCAGGGCAGGTTGAGACCACCTAGGAGACAGGTGGGCCTGGCCCTGTTCGGCGTTCGCGGATACTTAACACGCTTAACGAGATCTTGGTATTTGATCTGAGTCGGCTACGAGCCTATACGCACTAACCATCTACGCGGGAGTAGTTATGGGTATCCCGACGTCGTGGTATCAGCCGAAGCCTTCTTGACGTCAGCGACTGAGTGGCGCGCGCCGGGTTGGACTGCGTTAATGCAACTTCCTTTGTAATGGAGGTTGCTAGGTCTGCTCACCGGCCGCGTACGCAACGTGCAGGTGTGCTAAGGGCGATGGGCCCAGACCCCTGTGCGCTTAGGTTTAGACCGGCGTGCTGACCTCTCTGTTGTGCCTAGGTGGGGCTGCGACGTGTTGATCTTCCGCGGCCGGGCATGACCCAAGAAAGTGTGTCCGGCCAAATGGGATCAAGCGTGTTGGGCAATGTGGTGCACCCCTGCAGGGAAGTTAATCTATTCGAATAGCCGTGATCTTCGGTAACAGGACGACTTGGAGTTGTACCTTGACCTTATGACAACTAGAACCGGATACTTAATAAAACACACCCTTCCAAGTGCCAGATACAACCGGTGGTCGCTCTACCTCAGGGATATGAGGAGGGGATCGCCGGGTAGGATTATGCTATGCGATGCTACTGGAGATGCTACTTGGAGATGCTACTTGGAGATGCTACTTGGAGGACTTCAATCTACTCTCTTCTACTTGCTGCAAGTCGAAGGCTGCCAGAAGCGTAGTCTTCGATAGGACTAGCTATCCCCCTCTTATTCTGGCATTTTGCAGTTCAGTCCACCGATATGGCCTCCTTACACATATACCCATGCATATGTAGTGTAGTTCCTTGCTTGCGAGTACTTTGGATGAGTACTCACGGTTGCTTTCTCCCCACTTTTTTCCCCTTTTCTTTCTTTCTGGTTGTCGCAACCAGATGCTGGAGTCCAGGAGCCAGACGCCACCGTCGACGATGACTCCTACTACACCGGAGGTGCCTACTACTACGTGCAGCCCGCTGACGACGACCAGGAGTAGTTAGGAGGATCCCAGGCAGGAGGCCTGCGCCTCTTTCGATCTGTATCCCAGTTTGTGCTAGCCTTCTTAAGGCAAACTTGTTTAACTTATGTCTGTACTCAGATATTGTTGCTTCCGCTGACTCGTCTATGATCGAGCACTTGTATTCGAGCCCTCGAGGCCCCTGGCTTGTATTATGATGCTTGTATGACTTATTTATGTTTTAGAGTTGTGTTGTGATATCCTCCCGTGAGTCCCTGATCTTGATCGTACACATTTGCGTGCATGATTAGTGTACGATTAAATCGGGGGCGTCACACCCTACAACCACTAGCTGGTTGGCTGCTCCGAGAGAAACTGACACTTGTCATTTGAGAGCAACCCATCCTCCGAGGACTTTGAGCGAAAATCATCGAGTGAGGAAAAACCCCAAACCCAAACACCTACAAACCTAAAGTGATTGAGCATCACTGAAGAGATTGATCCTACGTGGATCCGACGCTTGTTACCTTTGAAGACCGTGCTTCTTCCAGACGGTTAGGCATCATGGTCTAGAGCATCCAAGAGGAATTGTGGATCGCCGAGTGACCGAGTTTGTGAAGGTTTGGAAGTCGCCTGAAGACTTACCACGAGTGTTTGGACGAGGTCTGTGTGACCTTAGTTCAAGGAGAATACGGTGAGGACTTGGTGTCCTGAGCTGCGTGCTCAGCAATTGGGTGTCCGGGACTGTGCGTCCTCGAGTTTAAATACTCAGTCGCTCCAACCAGATGTACAACTGAGACAGCAGTTGGAACTGGTCTATCAAATCATTGTCTTCACCAACCTTACTGGTTCTATTTCCTCAACTATTTCATTTCCTCATTACTGTGTTGAGTGATTGTTCATATCTGTGTTTGAAGACTTTGATTGAAGACTTTCTCAATTTCCTTAGTTCAATTTCTTCAGTCTGTTTGTCTTCATCTTGTGTTATCCTGTGTTTACGCTTCCTGTACTCTGTGCTTGTCTTCATTTCATCATGATGACTATGTCTGTATCCTGTTATGCTTACTTCTGAGTACTTATTCCGCTGCTAGTAGTTCTTCGCTAAGGAATTTTCTCACCGGCAAATTCCTTAGTGAAGAATTCATAAAAATCGCCTATTCACCCCCCTCTAGTCGATATAACGCACTTTCAAGAGTTGAGATAATGGGGATCAACTATTTAAGAATATAAGATATATACTTCCCACACAACAAAAAGGATGCCGATAAGTCATGAACGATCAAGATTTGACCATGGAAAAACAAACTTTTTGTGATAATTTATATTTATTGACCATTGCAACTTTAGTTGGTAAACATGACAAATCCACCCTCAATTTTGTTTTTGTCAGAAAATTATCGTGCTTGCCAACAAATTTAGTTGTCATCACATCAACTCAAATTGCCATCGAAAATGTTCGAATTGCCATGGTTAAATCCCAACGTTTGAGATTTTTCAATGATTTTTTAAAAATTAAAGCAAAATGAAAATATTTTTTTCTTATGGAATGGGAAACGAATTGGCTTTTTTTGTGTGAGTGGGTGGGTGGGTGGGGGGGGGGCAAGCAAATTGGCTTAGCAGACATTCTGATCACACGGCCCCCAATGAAATATGGGCCGCATCATGAAGTCGGGCCCAAGCCCAAGCCACCTTCGCTGCGGCTGAAGTAGTACTACAATTCCTCATTCGAGCTACGGAAGCCGACGCTCCACTCACCGTCGCAAGGGTTTCGCCGTCGACCTCGCCGCGGGGGTTTCTCCGCCCAATCCACCGCCCTTGGTCACCGTCGTCCCTGCTCAGATCTTCCCTCTGGCCGGCCGTGCTAACGGCGCCTCCCTCGCTGCTTCCTCCGAGGTACGGATTTGGGTCCATTCCCTTCCCTTCTCGAGCAACATTGGCTCTTTCCACTTGACTTCTTCCACTATGTACTTGAATCTTGATGCACTTAGCCCACTACACATGAGCCTGGAAACTGTGTAGCTCTGCGAGGAAATGGCCTGCTTTAATTTCTAAGCAAAACCTATTCTGGATTGTTATCTTCATCTGGTTGCTTGGGCCCATCCAGATCTGTGTTCAGTTCAGCAGGTGGATGTTTGTAGTAGTTGTAATTGGTGTATTTGTAGACTATCCTCTGATCTCTCTCCCCACTGATGCTCAGCTATGGGCTAGCAATTTCAGTTCCATATGTAGGGCGGTATATATGTTAATTTGATTTTTCTTACTCCCTCCATTTTTATATACAAGGCCACAGACTCAAATTGCAGGTACCAATGTAAAATTTAATGCCTTCTTTATAAGTCAGCTTTTCTTTTCGTTTACTGGGATCATTAATACCACACATGCATGCAAGAACTCTGAGTGGAGGAAGTAGCTGATTGTCATTATGACTACATGCATGCAACTATTAAACAGGTTGCTAGTACGAGAAAATATCATTAATTTTGCCTTGATTACTGTTGGTGGACTTGTATAGATGCAAAAAGTATATTCCATAGTGGCCTTGTATATAAAAATGGAGGGAGTATAACATTTTCTTGTTCCGTGATATGGATGCAAACATCAGGCTGCAACTCATTAACACTCGTTGCGAAGATAAGCGCATGGATCTTTCAAATTTGTATTAAAAAGTTCAATTTTTCACTGATGTTCCTTTTACATTAGCTCTTACAGTTGTCATTTGGTTATCTTGCTGACAATGAATCTTTATTTCAGCGCCCGCCGAACCTTGAGATCGCCCAAGTTGTGCAGCTGAGATACTCAATGGAGGATCTCCCAGAGCCACTGCTTGCAGAGATCGTCAAGAGGGTTACTGAGGGAGTCCCGGACTAGGGGCTGTCCGGATAGCCGAACTATCATCATTGGCCGGACTCCAAGACTATGAAGATGCAAGATTGAAGACTTCGTCCCATGTCCGGATGGGACTTTCCTTGGCGTGGAAGGCAAGTTTGGCGATACGGATATGTAGATCTTCTACGTTTGTAACCGACTCTGTGTAACCCTAGCCCTCTCCGGTGTCTATATAAACCGGATGGCTGTAGTCCATAGGACCAACAACAATCATACCATAGGCTAGCTTCTAGGGTTTAGCCTCCTTGATCTCGTGGTAGATCTACTCTTGTAACCCACATCATCAATATTAATCAAGCAGGACGTAGGGTTTTACCTCCATCAAGAGGGCCCGAACCTGGGTAAAAACATCATGTCCCTTGTCTCCTGTTACCATCCGCCTAGACGCACAGTTCGGGACCCCCTACCCGAGATCCGCCGGTTTTGACACCGACATTGGTGCTTTCATTGAGAGTTCCTCTGTACCGTCGCGATCAGGAAGGATGCCTTTTCCCGTCTTTAAAGACGGCACCGTCGTCAAGGGAGCTTTGGCCGCCGGCCAAACTGTCCGGCTAGGTGGTTTTCTTATGACCGCCTGTTCGGCCACCGCTCCAACGATGACCTCTCAGGTCATCAAAAGCGATCTTCACGTCAGCCCGGAATTCGCCGAGCAGTTAGATCCCATCGAGCTCTCCTCTGTAAACGAGCTCTTGGATCGCATCACCGCCTTGGGAGTCGCTACAGACTACGATCAGATTGGGCTTAAAACCGATCTGAGAGAGATTAACTCTCCTCAGGCTACCCACCACGTTGTCGTGGTAGAGGAATAATGCGACAACCCTTCTTCTACGTTGAAAACCAACTACGTCCGGATTCCCGATCCCTCCAAGCCGGATTCCCGTGGAGGGACGGACGCTAATCAAATACTGAACTTAGAGTCAGGCATCGGACTAGATTCGTTGGAAAGCATCCAGCAAGTCAAGCTTCCAAATCCGGAAACTTCTTGGCCTTTGAGCCTTAGATCGGGCGGGGTTCCGAACTTGATTCCACCCGCCCACCCAAACATAAGCTATCTATCTCGAATACGGCAAGAGCCCGATGAAACAGTACATCATTACTGGGCCAGATTCCTCCTGGTTATGAACAGGATAAAGGACTGCTGCGAAGAAAGCGCGATTTCAATTTTCTGCAACAATTGCATGGACAAGGGAATCATGAACGCCATAAGTCGTCGCGAAGTTACACGCTTCGTCGACCTAGCGACCATCGTACAAAAATACTGTGCGGTGGAGAGTGCCAGGAACACCGAAACTAGGTTTTGGGACAGTCCGGCCTTGACTACAACCCTAGTCCGAAGTAAAAGGGTGCGCCATACTCAAGCACCTGGGTTAAAAACCAAAAAGCAAAAACCCCTAAAGGGCATGGAACCGTACTGGAGGGCTGGCTCAACGGACCCTGCAAAATCCACAGTACGGAGGGCGCCACTCCAACACACAGCCTTCGAGCATGTTGGATACTACGGCAGGTGGCCAAAAGTGGCGAAGGCTTTTTAGCCCCGGGCAAACAGCCCAGCAGTACCGGTACGGTATTAACAGTCTTCGAGACTTTCGCATCAAATAACATGCGAAAACGAACAATCCGCGGCCTCGCCGAAGTCTACCAAGTAGCAACAGCAAATCCATGGAGTGACACGGCTATCACCTTCAACGCCAGCGACGAACCTAAATTCCGAACAGCTAGAGCACCAGCCGCATTGGTCCTCAGTCCGATAGTGGACGGCTTTCGCCTTACCAAGGTACTCATGGATGGCGGCAGCGGATTAAACCTCATCTACGAGGAAACCCTTCAAAAAATGGATATTGACTGGAGCCGCATCGAGCGAAGCAGCACAACCTTCAGAGGGATAATCCCTAGTCGAGAAGTACGCTGCACAGGAAAAATCACACTAGATGTAGTGTTCGGCTCACCGGACAATTACAGGTCCGAGGAGGTCACGTTCCAAGTGGCCCCATTCGGCAGCGGATATCACGCTTTGTTAGGGCGAGAGGCATTCACAATCTTCCAAGCTATACCCCACTACGGGTACATGAAGCTCAAAATGCCCGGACCCAATGGGATAATCACTCTTGCCAGTGATCCAGATACAGCACTCCGCGCTGAAAATAAGACAGCCGCACTGGCCCTAGAGGCATTGTCCGAAGCCCTAGCGGCAGAGGAACTAACTACGCTGCGCTCCACGGTGGATAGGGACGATGTGATACTCGATAAGAGGTCCAAGTCCACCTCTTTTAAACCAGCAGACGAAATAGTCAAATTTCAGGTCCATCCAACGGACCCCACAAAGACGGCCTCCATTGGGGCACAATTAAGTCCTGATGTCGAAGCCGCACTACGAGAATTCCTTCGGGAAAATTGGGACATTTTTGCCTGGCACCCTTCAGACATGCCAGGAATCCCACGCAGGCTGGCAGAGCACAGCCTAAACATCCTAAAAGGATTCAAGCCGGTCAAACAAGCTCTTCGGCGATTTTCCGAACCCAAAAGACAGGCAATGGGAGAGGAGCTAGCCAAACTCTTAGAAGCCGGATTCATCAGAGATATAAAACATCCGGACTGGCTAGCCAATCTAGTAATGGTACCAAAAAAGGACAAATCCTGGCGCCTCTGCGTCGATTTTAAAGACCTTAACAAGGCCTGTCCAAAGGACCCTTTCCCCCTCCCTCGCATCGACCAAATCATCGATGCTACCGCAGGGCACGATTCATTGTGCTTCCTCGACGCATACTCCGGATACCATCAAATCAAGATGGCGGAGAAAGACCAGGCCGCAACGGCATTCATTACTCCATATGGGCCATTCTGCTTCAACACAATGCCCTTCGGACTCAAAAACGCCGGCGCAACATATCAGCGCATGATTCAAACATGTCTGGCTACCCAGATAGGCAAAACAGTAGAGGCATACGTAGACGATGTGGTCGTCAAGACCAAACACGTCGAAACTCTAGTAGAAGACTTGAGGGTGACATTCGACAACCTCCGAGCATATGACATTAAGCTCAATCCGGAAAAATGCGTCTTCGGCGTACCAGCCGGAAAGCTCTTGGGCTTCATCGTATCCGGTAGAGGAATTGAAGCAAACCCGGCCAAAATCCGAGCTCTGTCACAATTGGATATTCCAAAGGACCTCAAGCAAATACAAAAACTAACCGGATGCGTAGCGGCCTTAAGTCGCTTCATCTCCCGTTTGGGAGAAAAGGCTCTGCCCCTCTACCGCCTCCTCCGGCGCACCGAACATTTCGAATGGACGGATGCTGCCACAGCCGGACTCGAAGAAATAAAGGCCATACTGGCAACAAATCCGGTCCTGGCCGCACCCAACCTGGGCGAACCTATGTTATTATATATCGCAGCAACACATCAAGTTGTCAGCGCGGTACTCGTCGTCGAGCGAGAGACAGAAGGGCACAGATTCCCTCTTCAAAAACCAGTGTACTACGTATCCACTGTTCTAACTCCATGCAAGTCCCGGTACCCACATTATCAAAAGATAGCGTATGCGGTGTTCATGGCATCCCGGAAGCTGCGACACTACTTTCAAGAGTGTTCCATAACGGTGGCCTCCGAAGTACCTCTCAACGATATTATAAACAATCGCGACGCAACGGGCAGGATTGCAAAATGGGCTATTGAGCTCTTACCATTTGACATAACCTATAAACCACGGCGAGCTATAAAGTCGCAGGTTCTGGCTGACTTCGTCGCCGAATGGACCGAAGCCGAACTCCCTAAAGAGTACGGCGCATACTCCAATTGGATCATGCATTTCGACGGATCCAAAATGTTGGCTGGCTTGGGGGCTGGCGTCGTCCTGACGTCCCCAACTGGAGACACAATCCAATACGTACTTCAAATAATGTACATGGACTCCAACAATGCAGCCGAATACGAGGCCCTTCTGCATGGCCTCCGGATGGCAATCTCCATGGGCATTCAATGCCTAGAGGTGCGCGGGGATTCAAACCTCGCAATATCCCAAGTAAATGGAGACTTTGACGCCAAAGATCCAAAAATGGCAGCTTACCGCAACGCCGTCCTAAAAATGTCAGCTCGGTTCGAAGGACTCGAATTCCACCATGTAGCCCGGGATAATAACCAGGCAGCAGACGTGTTAGCGCGCATCGGCGCGAAACGAGACGCCGTCCCTCCAAACATCTTCCTGGAACGGCTCTTTAAGCCATCCGTGTTATGGGAAGAGGAGTCCGGAAATAACAATCCGGAGCCAGCTGCATCACCTAACTCAGACCATTCTGACACAATCGGCGGCTCAGCCATTGAAATAACACCTTCAGCTCACGAAATAATGGCAGTAATTGCCCCGTGGACAGAACCATTCCTAGCCTACTTAATTCGGCAGGAACTTCCCGAAGACCAAAATGAGGCCCGCTGCATAGTTCGGCGATCTAAAGCCTACAAGGTCCATGAGGGAGAACTTTATAAGAAAAGCACAACCGGAGTCCTTCAAAGGTGTATCTCCGAAGAGGAGGGGCGGAATCTCCTGGCTGAAATTCACGCCGGACTCGGCGGGCACCACGCTGCAGCCCGGGCCCTTGTAGGCAAGGCCTTCCGTACAGGATTTTATTGGCCGACAGCCCGGGCAGATGCTCAGGACTTAGTCCAACGATGCGTCGGTTGCCAGCTCTTTGCTAATCAGAGCCACATGCCACCCACCGCCCTCAAAACTATACCCATTACCTGGCCGTTCGCGGTCTGGGGGCTTGACATGGTTGGACCCCTTAAAGGGGGAACCCACAAGCACAAATACTTATTGGTCATGGTGGACAAATTCACCAAATGGATTGAGGCCAAGCCGGTTAAAACGGCAGAATCCGGACCGGTGATAGACTTCATATCCGGGGTAGTACACCGTTTTGGCGTCCCCCACAGCATCATCACTGATAACGGCACGAACTTCACGGCCGACGAGGTTAAACTCTGGTGCAAAAACATGGGCATCAAGCTCGATTACGCTTCAGTCTATCACCCCCAAACTAACGGTCAAGTCGAGCGAGCAAATGGTCTAATCATGAGCGGCATCAAACCCAGACTAGTGCGGTCCCTCAAGGAATCTAACACGCACTGGGTAGAGGAGCTCGACTCCGTACTCTGGGGACTGCGGACCACGCCAAACCGAACTACTGGATTCACACCATTTTTCATGGTATACGGCGCAGAGGCAGTTCTGCCCTGCGATATAATTCATGACTCACCTCGTGTGCGCATGTACGAAGAAAGAGAAGCCGAGTTGGATCGGCAGGACAGTTTGGACGCCTTAGAGGAGGAGCGGGACGTGGCAAAGGCTCGTTCCGCATTTTATCAGCAGCAGGCTCGAAGATATCAAAGCAGAGAAGTACGGGCCAAAACTTACAATGTCGGCGAACTCGTTCTACGCCTGCCGGACAAGAAAAAGGACAAACTTAAGCCCAAGTGGGAAGGTCCCTTCATCATCGACCAAGTCCTGACCGGCGGAGCATACCGTCTACGTAAAGCATCTGACAACCGACTCGAGCCGAACCCATGGAACGCAGCCCGTCTCCGAAGATTCTACGCCTAAACACCGGACTCAGAGTTCGTCTCACTCCCCCGTCCACCTTTTTATATTTTTTACTGTCTCTTGTCCCCCTCCTTCTTCCCACTTTTTTTTCAATACCTTTTATAGGCTGATTTGCGCTTTGTTCGCACACACTTGATGTGCTCCTAGCACTCATTATACCTGGGGGCTTCTTTACCAGAAGCTTATTCATATGGGCTTCACGCCCAATACATGTGTCATACTTCCGCATGTACCTTTTATTCACCATTATATGCATCGATATGACTTAAGTTTTGGCCAAGCTGGGTTGCCTGGCTCCTGTGCTTACCCCTACGTTCCCGATTGTTCGGCTAGGAGGTAAAGGGAGCACCTCTGCGATTGTTACTGCCGGGTCAGCCGGATGTGTACCTCAGACTGGGTGAAGCCGAAAGCTAGCGTTCTTAAGAGAATATTCGGTCGGTGACTTGAAAGATGATTTATTACTTACTTATTTATCTGCCCCCAGATGCTTTTTCTGCTATTTTCGCAGTCCGGCATTGCACCTTAGGGCATGCCTCCCAGGGAAAGGAACCCTTAACGGAACTATTCTCCCTGGAAGATGTTTCTTACTAACCATGTAATATAACATAACTAGTTGGGCACTTGTCTGATAAAGCAATTATGACCCCGACGCCTTGTCTCCATGCATGCCCCGGTTCTTTTATAACCGTAAGGGTATTCGGACACACTCCGGACTGTTGGGTCCCGAGGTTGAAGCGAAACGGTCCGCAAAGACAAACGATCTACAATCCGGCTAGAAGGCATCTTACATGTCATTTCAAATTACATCGTCAAACCGACTGATTGTACTCCTCCTCAATCCCATCTAACAGGCTGTCTAATTTACAGTCCTGTTGGGAATATTTCGCGGCCAGTTCTACTTGGCCGTACATCAAGCTCACAGGGATCTCCTTCCCATCAGGCCCCGCAGGTCCGACCTCGGCCATGTGGTTTGGGTCAGCCTTCGGGTATCGCGTCTTCACCATGGCCCAGGCCTCCCTGGCGCCCTGACGGCAGGCCGATATCTTCCACAAACGGAGGCGTCGCCGTGCTCCCTGAAGCTTCTCAGCAAGCTCACCAAGGCCCTCGGGTAGGGAGACGGATGGCCATAAAGCCTGAACGACGCCACTCATCGCCTGCCGAACACGTTCGAACAATTGCACCAGCTCGGGAAGTTGGTCACCCGTTGACCCAGGCATTTCCTCCGCAGGGCGACCTGTGAGCACACCTAAAGACATATTTCTGTCAATCGACTTCCTCGCCGAATTCTTCTTTTCAAAGGAATTTGCTCAAGCACTTACTATAAATGCCGCGACGAAGCCGCTGATTCTCCTTCACGGAGCCAGACAGCTGGGCCCGAACACCTTTCAGCTCTTCTCCTAGTTGGGTGTGGGCATCTTGGAGCTTGTTTCTCTCCTGCTGCACCTTCATAAGCACCCTCTCGCCGGCCTTTAGCTGACGCAGTAGCTGTTGCTTGTCCGGATCTAGTCCGGCGCCCTCTGCAATATTATTGTCAGATTCACGCCGCACTTTGTTAATTAATTATCTTTTCAAAGTACGTCTTACCAGCGGGGGTCTCTGTGGCTCCCCCTGTGGCGGCCAGTGCGGCCTCAAGTTGGGCCTTGCACTCTTGGAGCTCCTGGGACAGATGGGTATTCTTCTCCGTAAGATCCTGCATAAAAATTGATCCTTAAATCAGTTATTTTAACTATTTTAAGTCTCGGGGGCTACTGGCATATATAACTATTAAAATTACTTACACGTATGTCTTTCACATACTGCTCCGTGGCTCTGGTTAACCCATCTTGAGCGGCACGGAGGTGCGCGTTTCCCGCATCAAAGGCATTTAACGCCTCCGGGGAGAAACACGCGTCACGAAGAACTGTCCGGCGACGCCTGTGATTCATGGCGCTCTCCACCTCAGACCGGGTGGCGGACAGCCTGTCGGCATCCTCCGTCGGAGGAGCGTCCGACTCATGCCTTCTATTCGCCTCCCCTCCCGGGCCATGCGTTGGAGCATGGCTGGCGGAGGCTTGATTGGCAACCTCTCCGGACACTGTCCGGCGAGCGCTCTTTCTGGAAAAGTTATGAGCATTAATATACCTCCTGGGAATCCTTCGCTTAAAAATAGCGGTGCTCCGTACCGTTGCGGCGACGTTTCAGTTCGCGTCGCACTCCTCTTCCGCCTGCTGGGCCGGACTGACCCTTGTTGGCCGGCCACCGCGGGTTCGGCTTCCCGCCTTAAAGGCACCTCCTGCGATGCACCATCAGTATGGGATGGTCAGAATTGAGCACGGATTAAATGATGGTGTCAAGACCTCGGTCGTAGTCACCTGGGAGGCCGGAAACAAACCGGGGTAGTCAGCCATAATGGCGACTAAAGCATTGTCTATGCTGAGCTGGTGGAACACCCCGTCGATCAGTTCCACCGCTAAGTCCGGATCCTCTTCGGAGGCCGGATCAAGGGACCTTTCTGGATCCTCGGGTTGTGGAGCTGGGCTTTTTATGCCCTCCACATCCCGACGCAGTTCCTGTGTCAAAATCATACAATAAGACAATTGCCTTTAAAGGCACGGATCAGATATGCATGCGACCGCTTACCCAGCTCCGAGGGTTGTTCATGGAAAACCCGTTCAGAGGATTCGTGCGGAGGAAGTCCTCCTTCTCCCCCTTGTACAAGTCGGACAGGATCTTCACCAGGTCGTCGGCCGAGCCAGGTCCCTTGCGGCCGTGACGGGTGGCGTCATCGTCTCCATTGAAGTCCCACATGGGGTAGCCCCTATATTGGAGCGGCTGCACCCCGCGCATAATGCATGTGGCCATGACTCCGATCATGGTTAATCCGGAATGGGCTAGCAGCCGTATCCGGCCCATCAAGTAATGGACGCTCCTATCATCTTCTCGTTGAGGGCTCCGTGGGCGCCAACTCAGGCGTTTCTTCAGTGGAGCGTTGCTGAACTCCGGAAGGCCGATTCGGACTGGATCCGGCAGCGGAGCGTCCTCCATATAAAACCACTCCGAAGGCCAGTCTTCGGACGCCTTCTTCGGGGTCCCGGACAGGTATCCGGTCCCGGCGATGCGCCATATTTCGGCTCCGCCCACTTGATATATCGACCCCTCGTGAGAGCGGGGTACGAGGCAAAACAGCCTCTTCCACAGCGCAAAATGGGGCTCAATGCCCAAGAACAGCTCACACAGAGCTACGAAGCCCGCGATGTGCAAAATGGAGGCAGGTGTAAGATGATGAAGCTGGAGTCCGTAGAACTCCAGGAGCCCCCGGAGAAACGGATGTATAGGAAATCCGAGTCCCCTTATTAAGTAGGGGACGAAGCACACCCGCTCTCCTTTGGAGGGATTGGGGGCGCTCTCCGCCTGCTTCCCACCCTTGTAGGTGGCCAGTCCGGCTCGAACCGGAACCATGAAGGCCGGGGGAAGATATCCCTCTGCTTGGAGCGTCACTAACTCGCTGTGCGGGACTGAGCATCTCCTCCAATCTCCTGGCTTAGGGCTGGGAGCGCGAGAAGAGGAGCCGCGTCGACTGTCCATGTTGGAATGGGTTTGGTGTCAGATGCGCCTCGATGAGTACTTGCGGAAGGAGGATGGTGTGATTTGGATCTGGATCCTCGCCTCTCTTATAGGCAGCTTATTTGCGCAGCTAGGGGGTAAAACATAAAAATACCCTGGCTTTTCGCATTCGTACGACGCGTGGAAGAAGGCCATTATTGGACGCGGAAGCCAAGGAGCGCAGCATTTATGAAGCAACCGGACACTATCCGGCAAACACATGGAGCATGGAGAAGAACCCGCCTTGCAAACGCCGAAGACAACATACGCGCCGGATTCGTCGTTATTGAAGCCTGGTTCGGGGGCTACTGAGGGAGTCCCGGACTAGGGGGTGTCCGGATAGCCGAACTATCATCATCGGCCGGACTCCAAGACTATGAAGATGCAAGATTGAAGACTTCGCCCCGTGTCCGGATGGGACTTTCCTTGGCGTGGAAGGCAAGCTTGGCGATACGGATATGTAGATCTCCTACCTTTGTAACCGACTCTGTGTAACCCTAGCCCTCTCCGGTGTCTATATAAACTGGATGGCTGTAGTCCATAGGACCAACAACAATCATACCATAGGCTAGCTTCTAGGGTTTAGCCTCCTTGATCTCGTGGTAGATCTACTCTTGTAACCCACATCATCAATATTAATCAAGCAGGACGTAGGGTTTTACCTCCATCAAGAGGGCCCGAACCTGGGTAAAAACATCGTGTCCGTTGTCTCCTGTTACCATCCGCCTAGACGCACAGTTTGGGACCCCCTACCCGAGATTCGCCGGTTTTGACACCGACAGTTACCAAGACAAGTGATCTGAATTCTCTTTCCCTCGTGTCGAAGCAGCTCTGCACCGTCGAGGCGGAGCACAGGGATGCTATCCGCGTTGGCTGTGGACTCAACCCTTCTACAGAAGCCTTGGTGTCGCTGTTCTCCCGGTTCCTCAATTTGGCGAAAGTAGAGATCAACTATTCTGGATGGAAGCCCAGCAACGGGGACCAGTTGAACAACCAAGGCCTCCGTGTTCTATCTTCTCACTGCCCCTTGCTGTCCGAACTTGCTTTAAGCTTCTGCTCATACATTGGTGACTCTGGTCTTGGTTATCTAGCTGATTGCAAAAAATTGAGGTCGCTCAGGCTGGACCATGCATCAACAGTCACTTCTACTGGGATTTTCCGGGTGGCGGTTGGTTGCAGGTATCTTTCGGTTCTCCACCTTGTTGACTGTACGGCAGTAGACACCAGGGAGTGGCTGGAGTACCTTGGGAGGTATGGATCACTGGGGGAACTTGTTGTAAAGGATTGTGATGGAATCAGCCAGTATGACCTCTTAAAGTTTGGCCTAGGGTGGGCGAGTCTCCAAAAGTTTGAGTTTGAGATTAATGGAAATTACTGGATGCCAGGGGCCTCTGACCCCTCCTACGTGTCTGCCTACCCATATAGTTATGACATCTGCTGTGATGGCTTGAAGGGTCTTAGGTTGGCTCATATTATAACCGAGCCAGAAACTGGACTCCGTTTTCTCCTAGGGAAGTGCAAAGCATTGGAGACGCTTTACCTCGAGTACGTGATTGGTCTAAAAGAGAACGAGATGATTGCGCTATTCCAGAGGTGCAACAACCTCAAAACGATCTCACTTAAGCTTATGCCTCTGAGATGTGAAGATTATGAGTTTAGGACGGCATTGACTGATGTTAGCCTTAAGGCTCTAGCTCTCAGCTGCCCTATGCTTCAGGTTGTAGAGCTCACATTCACATTTTGCGAACCCATGTATCCAACGGAAATAGGTTTCACACAGGAGGGTATTGTGGCGCTCGTCCAATCTTGTCCAATTCACTCTCTTTTGCTAAATGGTGCCAGCATTTTGTATGATGAGGGGTTGAAGTGCCTCTCATCCTCACAGTTCCTGGAGAAGCTTGAGCTTGTGGATTGCAGGTCTATAACCGATGTTGGTATGAGTTTCATTATACTGGCTCCTTGCTTGAGCAATCTCACCCTCCGCAAATGCAAGAAAGTGACAGATAATGGAATGGCTGAGCTGGCACGTTCACAGAAGTTGGAGTCACTGACCATTATAGGCTGCTGTCAGATCTCCCAGGAGGGTGTGCAAGGGGCTGCCAAATCAGTTCGCTACTCTGCAGAGACTGAAAGCCACGGCAGTCTAAAAGGAATGAACATGGACAGGGACATGAACAGGAAAAGACGCCGGTCGCCCTGATTCCAATCTTTGGCTATTAATTTGTGTTGGCTATATATCAGCAGAAGCTTGACAACGCAAAACTATGAAAGTAAATTCGGAGGACAGGTCCACCTTCCATTTCCTTGCAATGAGTTTTAATTGGCTTTGGATGTTCTAGACTTGTTTTGGTAATGCGAGCTCTGTTTTAGGAATTTGCCAGAATTCTTGCTCGTATGTTATGACAGACAGTAGCTTCGATTTGTAATCTCTTTGCATTGCTCATATCTGTAAGGTCTACTTCCTTTGATTGAGATCTCCAAATATTGCACCCTATTATTCTTATAGCTTGAGTGTTTGGATTTCAAAAGAATATCGATCAGGTTCTTTTGCCTGCTTGTGCAACATTTAAGGTTTGGGCGTCATTGAGCGCACTAAACCTGGAGATTCGATCTGCTAACCGTTTCTTTACAGCAGTTTCTGTGCTAGATAGGATTTTTTCATAACTTATCGACACAACACATGTGCATGATATGAAACAACGCAAAGAGGTTACCAACAAGGAAGAAATGCTTTCTTACACTGAACATACATGTACATGGTGATATTTTTGTGCAAAACGGCAGAGAAAACATTTATGGTATTGCATCGCAGCCTATCACTTGTGGAGTGTAAAAAAGGCGCCATCAAGCGAACACATTGAGAACTACTCCCTCCGTTCCAAATTAGTTGACTTGGATTTATCTAGATACGGATGTATCTAACACTAAAGCATGTCTAGATATATCCGTATCTAGACAAATCTGAGTCAACTAATTTGGAACGGAGGGAGTAAATAACAAGTGAAGCAAACACATGCCTAAACAAAGGCTCCATTGAAGAAAGCCACCATCAGGCAAAGACATCCAGGATTTGAGAATTTCACAATGGTCTCGAAGTCTGAGCAGCTCAAGAGAAACTATGTGGAGTTCAGATTTTGAGTAATGATACCAGGTTCTTTCGGCGGCTTGTGCAACCCTTCAGGTTATGCATCACCGTTCAGGTCACCAGTTCTTGTTTTTTCTTGGATTTAATCATCTTTGTAATCTTGTCTGCTTCTGTAATCAGGGGCTGGTATCTCGCAAAAAACTAAATAAATCAGGGGCTGGTGTCTCCCTTGCTGTGTTTTGGATTTAATGGAATGCAGAGTTTTAAGTTTGCCTCCCAACAAAGTTCATCAGGTGTCACTGAGCACACTGAAACTGGAGAAGAAATCTGCACAAATCAAACAAGTGTTGTGGACAGAGCTGCAAGTTCCTTATTATTAGAACTGATCGAAACAAGCAGAGCGGAGCTGCAAATAGAGAACCAAGGCGTTTTCTTGTTTTCCTTTTTCCTTTTTTGGGCACACTGTGAACCTACGTTACATGAAAGAAGGCGAATTCTGTGGAAAATGTCAAAAAAACAGATACAGATGGGCTCGCATTTCAGCCTCTCACGTAGTGCACAAAGTTGAACTTTACTCTCCTTTTTTTAGGAAACTTTACTCTATTTTAAACAAAATTCAAACGGACATGCATTTTTTGTGCACAACGAGTCTAATTATTCAGTGTTACACCGCCATCCTGCGGTCTATTTTAAACAAATTATATCCCTCTTCTTTTGCGAGTAAGATAATTCTATCCCTGTAAAAGACTAACCTTGGACTCCCCGTTGACTTCCTCTTTTTCTTCTTCCTCGATGACCTCTGTTTTTTCTCTAGGTGATTCTCACCCTGTACATTGAAATGGTGTTGGGATGAATTTTTCCGCCATACAGTTACAGTAAAAAAACGATGTCACATAATTTAAATTCTTTTAGGATTTCGAAAAATGTTCATGACTACAATAAATGTTTGTGGATTCAAATGATGTTCACTAATTCAAAAAGTGTTCATGGATTTGAAAATATTTGCGATTTTTGAAAATTGTCCGTGAATTCAAAAAATGACAGTGAATAAAAAATTCATGAATTTGAAAATCTTCGCGATTCTAACTTTTTTTTAAAAATAATCACAAATTTAAAATGTTCAGGAACTTAAAAAATATTCATGAATTTAAAAAATGTTCATGAACTCAAAAATTGGTTGTCGTTTTGGAAAATGTTAATGTATTTGAATAATGTTTGTGATTTTCAAAAATGTTCACGAATTAGAGGATGGAGCGGTGTCCACACTAGAGGATGGAGTCACGCCCGCACTAGAGGATGGAGTCACACCCGCACTAGAGGATGTCGCAGCCGCTCGAGCAAGGGAGCCTGAAACAACACCAACGACAGGAGAGATGGAGTAGGCACGGGAGAGGGGCGGAGCAAGCGTGCTGCACGGGTGCCGGTTATGGGAAACGTTCATGTCGTTTTCGGTTAGAGCGAACTGTTCTTTGGATCCTTAGTATCGGTGACTTCCTGTCTACGGAATAGGCTCGCTCTAAATTCAAGGTTGAGGAGGAGCAGCGGCAGTGGCGCGCCACCGGCTTGTCTTGGACGCCTCATGCCCGCGTCGTTGGGATCTAGAGGGACTTTTTTGTAATTTTTGTTGTTTCCGGGTCTCCTTGTAAGGATGAGTCTTAATATAAACTAGATGCTACCTCACGTGTTGCTGCGGGGATTAATTTTAATAATTTTTGATGAAATTTAAATGAAATTTAAAATATTATAATATATTGTATTTCTCATGCATGTCAAGAGAAATATTATTTTTGTTAGAAAATTATCGTGCTTGCCAACAAATTTAGTTGTCTTCACGTCAACTCAAATTGCCATCGAAAATGTTAGAATTACCATGGTCAAACCCTGAACGTTTGAGATTTTTTAATGAAAAAGAATTAAATTAAAGCAAAACGAAAATATATTTTTTATTATGGAATGAGAAACAAATTGGCTTAGCAGACATTCCGATCACACGCTCCCGAATGAAATATGGGCCGCATCATGAAGTCGGGCCCAAGCCCAAGCCACCTTCGCTGCGGCTGAAGTAGTACTACTAAAATTCCTCATTCGAGCTGCCGAAGCCGACGCTCCACTCACCGTCGCAAGGGTTTCGCCGTCGACCCCGCCGCGGAGGTTTCTCCGCCCAATCCACCGCCGTCCCTGCTCAGTTCTTCCCTCCGGCCGGCCGTGCTAACTGCGCCTCCCTCGCTGCTTCCTCTGAGGTACGGATTTGGGTCCATTCACTTTCCTTCTCGACCAACATTGGCTCTTTCCACTCGAGTTCTTCCACTATGTACTTGAATCTTGATGCACTTAGCCCACTACACATGAGCCTGGAAACTGTGTAGCTCTGCAAGCAAATGGCCTGGTTTAATTTCTAAGCAAAACCTATTCTGGATTGTTATCTTCATCTGATTGCTTGGGCCCATCCAGATCTGTGTTCAGTTCAGCAGGTGGATGTTTGTAGTAGTTCTAATTAGTGTATTTGTAGACTATCCTCTGATCTCTCTCCCCACTGATGCTCAGCTATGGGCTAGCAATTTCAGTTCCATATGTAGGGCGGTATATGTTAATTTGATTTTTCTTATAACCTCTTCTTGTTCCATGATATGGATGCAAACATCAGGCTGCAACTCATTAACACTCTTTGCGAAGATAAGCGCATGAATCTTTCAACTTATTATTAAAAGTTCAATTTTTCACTGATGTTTCCTTTTACATTAGCTCTTACAGCTGTCATTTGGTTATATCTTGCTGTGTTCCATTCTGACAATGAATCTTTACTTCAATGCCTTCCGTGCCTTGAGATTGCCCAGGTTGTGCAGCTGAGACACTCAATGGAGGATCTCCCAGAGCCACTGCTTGCAGACATCGTCAAGAGGATTACCAAGACAAGTGATCTTAATTCTCTTTCCCTCGTGTCGAAGCAGCTCTGCGCCGTTGAGGCGGAGCACAGGGATGCCATCCGCGTTGGCTGTGGACTCAACTCTTCTCCAGAAGCCGTGGTATCGCTGTTCTCCCGGTTCCCCAATTTGGTGAAAGTTGAGATCAATTACTCTGGGTGGAAAACTAGTAACGGGGATCAGTTGAACAACCAAGGCCTCCTTGTTCTATCATCACACTGCCTCTTGCTGTCTGATCTTGCTTTAAGCTTCTGCTCATACATCGGTGACAGTGGTCTTGGATATCTAGCTGAGTGCAAAAATTGAAGGTCCCTTAGGCTGAACTGTGCACCAGCAGTCACTTCTACTGGGATTTTTCGGGTGGCGGTTGGTTGCAGGTATCTTTCGGTTCTCCACCTCGTTGATTGTACGGCAGTAGACATCGGGGAGTGGCTGGAGTACCTTGGGAGGTATGGATCACTGGGGGAACTTGTTGTAAGGATTGCGATGGAATCAGCCAGTATGACCTCTTAAAGTTTGGCCAAGGGTGGGCGAGTCTCCAAAAGTTTGAGCTTAAGATTAATGGAAATTACTGGACGCCAGGGGCCTCTGACCCCTCCTACGTGTCTGGCTACCCATATAGGTATGACATCTGCTGTGATAGCTTGAAGGATCTTAGGTTAGCTCATATTATAACCGAGCCAGAAACTAGACTCTGTTTTCTCCTGGGGAAGTGCAAAGCATTGGAGACGCTTTACCTAGAATATGTGATTGGTGTAAAAGATAATGAGATGATTGCGCTATTCCAGAGGTGCAGCAACCTTAAAACCATCTCACTTCGGTTCATGCCTCTGCGGTGTGAAGGTTATGAGTTTAGGACGCCATTGACTGATGTTAGCCTTAAGGCTCTAGCTCTCAGCTACCCTATGCTTCAGGTTGTAGAGCTCACATTCACATTTTGCGAACCCATGTATCCAACAGAAATAGATTTCACACAAGAGGGTATTGTGTCGCTCGTCCAATCTTGTCCAATTCGCACTCTTTTGCTAAATGGTGGCAGCATTTTGTATGACGAGGGGTTGAAGTGCCTCTCATCCTCACAGTTCCTGGAGAAGCTTGAGCTCGTGGATTGCAGGTCTATAACCGATGCTGGTATGAATTTCATTACACTAGTAGAAAACAGGGCTTTGGTTCTGCCAGAAAAGAGCATTAATCCTGGTTGCATTACGAACCGGGACTAATGTGAGCATTAGTCCCGGTTCGGGCGGCTAGGGCACCGTACATGCATTAGTCCCAGTTCAAATGGGACCTTTAGTCCCGGTTGGTGCCACGAACCGGGACTTAAGGGTGCGATGTCCATTAGTACCGGTTCGTGGCACCAACCGGTACTAAAAGTTAGACCTTTAGTCCCGGTTCGAGCCACCAACCGGTACTAATGGGGTTTGAGGCATTAGTACCGGTTCGTGGCACGAACCGGTACTAAAGGTCCCATTTTCAAACTCTACCCCTCCCCCCCTTGGATCGCCTTTTCAGTTTTCTAAAAAGCAAAAGAAAATGATAAAAACTTCAAAAATTAAAATCCTTCGAGATGTAGTTATGTTACTACATGTACTAGTTAGGAAAATTTAAAAACTTAAATTTGGACATGTTTTGCAAAAAGTGTAGGGAAAATGTAAAACAGCTATAATTTTTGCATACGATGTCAGAAAAAAGTATAATATATCAAAATGTTCAGCATGGAAATGCGCATCCGATTTTGACCGCCTATGGCTTGTTTGCAAATTTTTAGAATCCTCAAATTCTAAAAGGAAAAAAAGTTATGCTCAAATTTCAGTTTTTTTGAATTTTCATTAAATCTGGTCAAACTATGGTCAAACTACTTATTCAAGAAGTATTAGTGTTACTAAATAATTATTCAAGAATATTAGTATTACTAAATAATTATTTTAGTTTTTTTAAATTTTGGTCAAATCTGGTCAAACTGTGGTCAAACTATGGTCAAACTACTTATTCAAGAAATATTAGTGTTACTAAATAATTATTTCAGTTTTTTTGAATTTTAGTCAAATCTGGTCAAACCACTTATTCAAGAAATATTAGTGTTACTAAATAATTAATGTTTTTTAAACAATAGTTTCAATCTCAAAAAGTGAAATGTGTGATTTCATGCGCAAGCTAAATTCTGAGGGTTAATAGGATTGCCATCTTACTATTGTCAGGAAAACAACAAGTGCACACTTGAAAATGAGGGAGAATAGAACCCGGAAGTTAAGCATGCTCAGGCTGGGGTAGTGAGAGGATGGGTGACTGTCCGGGAAGTTAGATGATTTGGAATAACGAGGGATGATTAGAGATTAGAGGTTAAATTGAGCAGTGATGAGGGGTGATTAGAGATTGTAGATTAAAATAATTCAGAAATTTGAAAATCAGGAAAAAAAATCATTTTTTTTCAAAATTAAAAAAATTTCATAAAATTTCCTTTATAAAGGTGGACCTCCAGGCAGCGGCCACATGGAGGGCCTTTAGTCCCGGTTTGTATAAGAACCGGGACTAAAGGGGGGGGCCTTTAGTAGCGACCCTTTAGTCCCGGTTCCAGAACCGGGACTAAAGGCCCTCACAAACCAGGAAAATAGGCCCTTTTTCTACTAGTGTTATACTGGCTCCTTGCTTGACCAATCTCACCCTCCGCAAATGCAAGAAAGTGATAGATAATGGAATGGCTGACCTGGCACGTTCACAGAAGTTGGAGTCACTGACCGTTATAGGCTGCTGTCAGATCTCTCAGGAAGGTGTGCAGGGTGTTGCCAAATCAGTTTGCTACTTGGTAGAGATTGAAAGCCCTGGCAGTCTAAAAGGAATGTACATTAACACGAATAGGAAAATACGTCGGTCGCCCTGAATCCAGTCTTTGGTCATTAATTCGTGTTTGTTATATAGCAGCGGGAGTTTGAAACCGCAAAATTGTGAAAGTAAATTTGGAGGAGACACTACAAAAAAAAGACACATCCATGACATTTTGGGCCGAACGAAACTTTTTTCTGTCATACTTATGACACTTCTATGACAATAATTGTGACAAAACCCGGTATCATCATAGATGTGGTTGGCTCCTACTTCTATGGCAAAAAATCATGACAGAAAATGGGATTTTTGTCCTGGGCGGGCCGGAGACGCAGCTGCATGACATTCTTTTGGCCGTCCATGACGGAAAAAACCGTGGTAGAAGCGAGGGCGAGGAAAATTTCGGGGAGTTCTCGGTTACGGTGGGTGGTTGGGCCGAGCAATGCGCGTTTCTCTCGTACACGTACGCGCGCGTGTGTGTGGCGTTGGCTCTAACTGAACCCGAGCGAGGCGTTGGGCTCTAACTGAACCCGAGCGATTGCACTGAAGGCTACGCGTTACTGAACCCGAGCGATCGATCGATGACTGTTAACTGAACCCGATCGAGCGATTCCTTCGCTACTGCTGCTAACTGAAGCCGATCGATGCCGCCTCTCCGGATGAACAGTGAACGTTGGGGGGGGGGGTGGATGAACAGTGAGCGGTGGGAGTGGATGAACAGGACCCGTGGCATTGCCTCTGGATGAACATGACCCCGATCAATCGAGCCGGTTGGGGCTGGATGAACAGGACCCCGTGGAGAGCTGGATGAATAGGACGATCCCATGGAGGGTTGGATGAATAGGACAACCCCGTGGAGGGCTGGATGAATAGTAGATGGTGGAGGGGTGGATGAATAGTAGCCCGTGCAGGGGTGGTTGAACAGGAGCCCGTGGAGAGGGGTGGTTGAACAGTAGCCAGTGGAGTAGCGCGCGGTGGAGGCTGGATGAATAGGTGCCCATGGATGAATAGTCACAGGTGGAGGCTGGAGGAGGTACGGTGGAGATGAACAGTATCCCGTGGAGTCCCGTTTTGCAGTACGCCACACCTCTCCCGATGAACAGGACCCCCGTTTCAACTGTAGCGCTCCAACACAAGTCCGTTTCGTCCGTTTTGCGGTACGCCACACCCCTCCCGATCAACAGGACCCCCGTTTTGACCGTAGCGCTCCAACACAAGTCCGTTTCGTCCGCACTACAAGAAATATGTCAACTTGTGACCACCACTATTGGTCAGTGAAAGGTCATGGTTTTTCATTTGTGACCTTTTTGTGACCAAAAACAGAAGGTCAAAAGCTGGCGGTCGTAAATTGACTATAGCGACCTTCTCTGTGAGATGGTCGTAGACGTTTACGACCAAAACAGAAGGTCGTTGAACCCATGACCTTTTTTTTGGTCACTAGCTGTCTGCCTAGGCCACGTCGGATCCGACGTGGCAAAACTACGACCAATTGTAAAGGTCATTGATAAGATTCAGCCCGGTCCAATTCGCTGTTTTACATGGGCTTGGCCCAATAGTTTAGCCTTTTTATATTTATTTCCTATTAATTTCAGCATGGGCCATACCCCACAATTCGGCCTTTTTGTTAGGTTCTTCCATACTAGGGGGCCTCAGCCTTTTTTGCAATATATTTCTTCTCTTATTTTCTAAGGTTTTTTTGTTTCGCTTTTTAAACGGTTCAATGCTTGTTGGGTTGTGGCCTTTTCCAGCCCAATTATTTGTCCAATATTAGATCTCAGATTTTGAAAGAAATGTTTGGACAAAATTGTTTCATATTCAAATCAAGAAAACTCCATGTCGAATTCAAATCATTCATCATATCACATCACATAACACATCTCCCAGGTTTACATAACACAACAAAATCATCTCAGAAATACATTTACATAGGAATATAGCAGGAACGGAGGGAATATCTGCTACTATCCTAACATGTATGTATATGCATGTGTGCTTGCTTGACCGGCGCATGCATCACTGTAGCAGCCAAGCAAGTAGGCATAGTTGACGTCTACTCACAGCTTTCCTCGCACCAGAAAAAGAGTCAAAACAAAACATATTAGACCATAATATGACACCAGACCACAGATAAGAGAAGAGATAAATGCTGGGAGTACATCAGAAGTCCCAGAAATTCACATCTCCTAAGGAGCAGAAGGAGGGATAAGAGAGCATGCATGCTTGCCTAGATCCTGCATGTCTTCTTCCAACTTCGACCTAGAGCTCACGTTGAAACATGAATGAAGGCAATCATCTGCATGTTGTAAAACAAGATGGTTATGAACTCAGGAGTACATGCCAAAACACCGCATTAAACTTGTACATCAGTACATACCAAAATACAACATTAACTCGTTCAGGAGTGCATACCAAAATACTACAGTAAACTTGTACAACAGTACTACCGAAATACTCTGCATTAAACTTGTACAACAGTACATACTAATTTGAGCATTCTATACTTGTGTAGTTAGATCTAATCTACTAGTCTACAAGGTTGGGGGAATAATCAGATAGTTGTATTAGATATCTCCTTCAGGTTTTCTAAAAGACTCAGTATAAATGAACTGAATGTTTTTTTGTTTTCAGACCAGCTGAACATATTCAACTTGTCAAGAAAAATGAAGAAATGTGAAGGTGAAACTATGTAACCGCAAATTTAAACTACTTAACTCATTTTGCACGAACACCAGGAACATGTTAACTAATTTTTTAAAAGAGTTCTGCTGGTCAGTATACTGATCCCTTGGGCCTTGTGTGAAGTGGAGAGCATATACCACATGGTTCATTGCAAGCACAGCAAATAAGCAAGCACATCATCCATCCAGACTAGTATAATGGAGATGTTAGCACCCACAAAAGCAACCAAAGCAATTGCAGGAAAGTTAATTACATCGTCAGTCGGTTAGGTGTAAGCTACCCATGTGTACAGAAACAAGAACATATGGATCAATATGCATTAGCAGCAGCAGAAATTGACCCTAGCTAATAATCTTTCACATACCCAGTAACATAATATATGTGCATTCGACAACAGTAACAGTCCAAAAAATATGATTCACAAAAAAGAAAAGAGCAATCTGTCCAAAAAAATCACATCGGGATGGGAACAGGGGAAGAGGAACTGGAAGATGGACCTTAGGAAGAGCGCCAGGGTCGAGCTCGTGCAAGGCCACTTGGTTCTCCAACACCCACGTCCTGTAGCAAGGGAAGCCACATCCATCCTGCCGCTGCTGCTCGTCCATGGCTGGGCGTCCTACATCCAGCTGCTGCTCGTCCATGGCTGGGCGTCCTACATCCATCCGGCTGTAATTCTTAGCTGAAGTGATTATATATTTATATGCCAGTTCAACATCTATGAGGCAAGTACTTTGTTTATAATTATATGCAGCAGAATCTTAGCTGAACAATGTGTAGATGTAGAGTTGTTCTGCAATTGTTTAGTAGCAGCAGACAGAGACTGACTATATAACATACTGGCATTAGTGTTGACTTAACCAGGCATAATATTTTTTCCCTGTAAACCAACCAAGTATAGTATGACACCAATAAAGATGGAACAAGATCAATTGATAGTTACTTACCTATTCTTAAACTTCTCATTATGGATTATGCATCATTGGACTCGACCTACATCCCTGAGTGAAAACACATAAACCAAGATCATCAACAACAATGGTATCACCATCTTATCCTAAGAAATAGTATTTCAGTAGAGGTGTATGTGTTTATTAACGTGACTTGGCACACCATATATGCAAATCAACCAGAATTTTACCACTCCATGTGTGAAAAACAATCGGAGTTCTACCAGCTCAAAATGGCATATTACCTGATTCTTTTCACAGATCTCTGCACTTGAAAACCAAGTCTCATCAACTACTACATCAGGAGTTCTTGGCTTCCCATTGTAGGCAACAACAGCCATTGATGACATGATGACTCTCTTGATAGAGGCTTTCTTGCAGGAGCAAAGAACATTGAGTGTTCCATTGACTGCTGGGTCAAGTAACTCAGCCTGCAAGACAGTAAAGACACACATAAGTATATAGAACAAACGTCTGGTGAAGCTGTTGTATCATAAACAGTTTTAGCTGTTGAAAACATAAGCCCGCGCACATGCATAAGGAACAAACAAATGTTGTATGTAATTCTGCACAGAATGGTCATGATATATATACTAACCTTGGGGTCCTTGACGTATGTTGTGATAAAAGGGAGAAGCCGTGTGGAACACACAATCAGAACCGGCGATGGCAGCATGAAAGAGCCTTCTCCAATAAGCTTGCTTTGAACTAGTGCGGCCTATCCTTGGCTCCATCCAGGGCCTGCAGGTGCAATGTTTTCTTGGGGTCGGCTGAAAGAAGGAACCGTCAGTTCAGTTAGCGCCGCACATGCATGTTTTATTATAAGGAAACATTCCAACGGGCAATTTATGTTGATTCTAAACTCCAACAATCTAAAAGATTTATTATAATGAAAAAAATGTCATAACAACACACTAGCAACAGTATTATGGGAAATCAGTTCTGTAGTTTAAAATTCACAGGTCAGAATGGCTGCCCCTTGACTCTTACAGAATCTAGATTCAGATTTATATACTAGATAATACAACACTCACTCACATCATCCTAACAAATTCAGTCAGTCAGGGAGGGAGTGAACACAACTTCTTCTTCTTATTATTATTCCTTGTACTATTAGTTTCAATTTGACAAAACCTAGTCCACCAGCCACTGAATGACTGAATCCCTCGAGGCATATTCCTGTTTAACACCCTGGGCTGCTTGACATGATTCATCGACAAAGATACATTAGCTTGATGAATTCAGGGGACATGCTATGAAGCAAAATTGTTGATTCCAGAATAACAATGAACCTAGGTTCTACTAGTACTAGGCTATCAATTTGGTTCGTCTCCGTGCATGGCATCATAACTGTATACAAATTCTACTCAGCAACATTGATTTGAGAATCTGAATTCTGAGAATGACCAACATGGTATGATCATTTTACCTCCTGGACAGACCATTTTCCCTGGAAGACCTTGAAATCACCGTCTACCATGTTGAAGTCGATCTCCCGGCGGCGCGCCCGGGAATCCGGCAGTAGCTCCATCTCCCCCTCGTAGAATTTGATGGTGCCCTTGGCGTTGAACTTGAACCCCAGCGCCAGATCCTGCTCCCCGACCTGTAGAGGAACCAAAGCGTCCGTCCATTAGAGCAGAGCAGAGCAGCACGCCACCTGTTCGATGAATTGGCGAGAGGAGAGGAGAAACCTGGTAGAGGCGGGCGAAGGCCTTGTCCTAGTGGAGGAGGCGGCACTCGGAGAGGCCGGGGATGAATCCGGCGAGGCCCTCGTAGTCGGTGAGCGTGGCCCAGACGGCCTGGAGCGGCGCGCTGACCCACACCCGCGCGCGCACCAGCCGGCGGTTCTTCTTCCCCGGCAGCTTCCGCACCTCCATCTCGAACCCGTACCGCTCGTCCCGGTCCTCCTCCACCTCCCTGTCCACATATTCTCCCTCGTCGCCGGCGACACCGGCGCCGACTCGGAGTAATGCCGGAGTGGGTTCCGGGAAGGGGTGGGGCGGGAGACAAGGCGGATGCGCGCGGGGCTCAAGGTGATGGTGGTGTGGGTCAGGAGGAGGCGGAGGCGGGGGTGGCCATGGGGGGAGGAGGAGGAGGCGAAGCAGCAAGATGCGATGGACGACATGGCCATGGCAAGCAAAGCTTCGACCTTCTCAACATGGGAGAGAAGGGGAGGGGAGGGATCGCCGGCGGCGGGGTTGGGGATCGAGAGATTGAGACAGAGGGGGGGGGGGGGCGAGAGCTGGCGGCTGTGGGACGAGAGAGGGATATGAGTTAGGGTTTGGGTAACAGAGGAGGGGGAGAGGGATGTCGTTCGATTCAGAAGCATCCGACGGTGGTGGATGCATGATCCGCGTGATATGCCCATGAACCAATCAGAACGCATCAAACAATTTGAAGACCTTTTGACCTTTTAAATTTGGTCATGATTGATTACACACAATTTTTTCATTCCATTTTTCAATGCTCAAAATGAGTTTTTTCGTGATAAGACCTAGCAAATATTTGTTCAAATGATGTCATATTTTGCACAAGTTCATATCTTAGATTGACAAACAACATTGACACAAGGAGTTTTTATTTCATTTGCATGATTTTTTTTTCATTTTTAAATGCCCAAAATGAGTTTTTTTGTGAAAGACCTACCATATATTTGTTGCAAAATTGAACCAAATCAATTTTATAAAATACTAGGCCATATATAATGCACAATTGACAAAATGGTTGGGTGTCAAAAGTTTTAATGCACCTCTGGTGAAAAAAACAAATTCCCGTTGATTCAGCTGGAAGTGGGTCAAATTTGAATTGTAGCTACCTCGTAGTTTGCTCTTTATTTTTTCCAAAAATCATTTCTAGGTACATAAGTATCTATTTAATCAGAGAAACACCAGAAAAATTCCAAGATTCAACCACTAGCTAGGAATGGTCATTCTCGCCGTTTTGACCGCATTTTGAAACGGGCATAAAAAATTGAAAAAAATCAAAAAAAATTGGAAAACCTTCGCATTCTATCATTATATGTGACCAAGTTATCAGGAAAAATAATAAACTTGTAATATGGCAATTATTTCAAGCCAAATGATCAATCTTATGGCCATATTCATGGCATAGTTTGTTCAAATGACCTCATATCATGCACAAGGGTGCATATTGGAATGGCAAAGAATGTTGCCTAAGGAAGTTTTCATTTTCTTTGGACGAATAATTCATTTTCCATTTTTCGAGTGCCTGAAATGAGTTTTTTTGAAGGACCTACCATATATTTGTTGCAAAATTGGACCAAATCAATTTTATAAAATACTAGGCCATATTTAATGCACAATTGACAAAATGGTTGGGTGTCAAAAGTTTTGATCCACCTCTGGTGAAAAAGACAAATTTCCGCCGATTTAGGAGGAAGCAAGTCAAATTTGAACTGCAGATGCCTTATAGTTTGCTCTTTATTTTATTTCCAAAAATCATTTCTAGTTACACAAGTATCTATTTAATGATATAAACACCAAAAAAATTCCAAAATTCAACCACTAGCTAGTAACGGTCAAGCCCGCTGTTTTGACCGCATTTTGAAACGGGCATAAAAAATTAAAAAATCAAAAAATTGGAAAACCTTCGCATTGTGTCATTATATGTGACCAAGTTTCCAGGAAAAATAATAAACTTGTAATATGGCAAGTATTTTAAAAAAGTGTTCTCAGAAACGAACTATCATGCATGAAGATTCATGGCTTTCAAGCCAAATGATCAATATTATGGCCACATTCATGGCATAGTTTGTTCAAATGATCTCATATTATGCACAAGGGTGCATCTTGGAGTTCCAAATAATGTTGCCTACGGGACTTTTCATTTTCTTTTCACGGAAAATACATTTTCCATTTTCCGAGTGCCCGAAATGAGGTTTTTTGTGAAGGACCTACCATATATTTGTTGCAAAATTGGACCTAATCAATTTTCTAAAATAGTAGGACATATTTAATGCAAAATTTACCAAATGGTTGGGTGTAAAAAGTTTTGATCCACCTCCGGTGAAAAAGACAAATTCTCATCGATTCAGCTGGAAACGGGTCAAATTTGAACTGCAGCTGCCTCATAGTTTGCTCTTTATTTTATCCAAAAATCATTTCTAGGTACATAAGTATCTA
This sequence comes from Triticum aestivum, assembly GCF_018294505.1. Classification (NCBI taxonomy): domain Eukaryota; kingdom Viridiplantae; phylum Streptophyta; class Magnoliopsida; order Poales; family Poaceae; genus Triticum; species Triticum aestivum. Next base: position 681,370,943 of record NC_057810.1, on the reverse strand, counting down.
TTTAATAAGAGAAACATCAAAAGTTTTCCAAGATTCAACCACTAGCTAGGAACGGTCAAGCCCGCCGTTTTGACCGCATTTTGAAACGGGCATAAAAAATTCAAAAAAATCAAAAAATTGGAAAACCTTCGCATTGTGTCATTATATGTTACCAAGTTTTCAGGAAAAGTAATAAACTTGTAATATGACAACTATTTTAAAAAGGTGTTCTCAAAAATGAGCTGTCTTGCGTGAAGATTCATGGCTTTCAAGCCAAATGATCAATCCTATGGCCACATTCATGGCATAGTTTGTTCAAATGATCTCATATTGTGCACAAGGGTGCATCTTGGAATTCCAAACAATGTTGCCTAAGGGAGTTTTCACTTTCATTGCACAAAGAGCCATTTTCTAATTTTCAAGTGCCCCAAATGAGGTTTTTTTGTGAAGGGCATACCAAATAATTGTTGCAAAATTGGACCAAATCATTTTTCTAAAATACTAGGCCATATTTAATGCACAGTTGACCAAATGGTTGGGTGTAAAAAGTTTTGATCCACCTCCGGTGAAAAAGACAAATTCCCGCCGATTCAGTTGGAAACGGGTCAAATTTGAACTGCAGCTACCTCATAGTTTGGTATTTATTTTTTCCAAAAATCATTTCTAGGTACATAAGTATCTATTTAATCAGAGAAACATCAAAAGTTTTCCAAGATTCAACCACTAGCTAGGAACGGTCAAGCCCGCCGGTTTGACCGCATTCTGAAACAGGCATAAAAAATTCAAAAAAATCAAAAACTTGGAAACCTTCACATTGTGTCATTATATGTGACCAAGTTTCCAGGAAAAATAATAAACTTGTAATACGGTAATTATTTTAAAAAAGTGTTCTAAAAAATGAGCTATCATGTGTGAAGATTCATGGCTTTCGAGCCAAATGATCAATCCTATGGCCACATTCATGGCATAGTTTGTTCAAATGATCTCATATTGTGCACAAGGGTGCATCTTGGAATTTCAAACAATGTTGCCTACGGGACTTTTCATTTTCTTTTCACGGAAAATACATTTTCCATTTTCCGAGTGCCCGAAATGAGTTTTTTTGTGAAGGACCTACCATATATTTGTTGCAAAATTGGACCTAATCAATTTTATAAAATACTAGGCCATATTTAATTCACAATTGACAAAATGGTTGGGTGTAAAAAGTTTTGATCCATCTCCGGTGAAAAAGACAAATTCCCGTCGATTCAGGTGGAAGCGGGTCAAATTTGAACTGCAGCTGCCTCATAGTTTGCTCTTTATTTTTTCCAAAAATCATTTCTAGGTAAATAAGTATCTATTTAATCAGAAATACATGGTTTTATGGCGAGACATCGAGGTTTGGACGGTGGCCGAGGGCCCCAACTCTAGGGCACGTGAGCTCGGATGCCCGCCGCGTGGTCACCGCGTGACCATGGCATTGCCATGTGTTCTAGGCGGACTAGGCATGTCTAGTGGGTTGGGCACTCCCCAGTTAGGTGCTAGGAAGAAAATCACAACATAAGATTCTCACGAGGAGACCGATCGATGCTCAAACATGAATAAGCAGCCAAGTGTTGGATTTGCGGTACGGGAAATGCACATGGCTAATGGGCGTGAGTTTTGGCTGAGGATGATCAGTTACTAAGAAGACCGTCTTCACAAATTTTTAGGGAAATCAAGAATATATAAATAACACTTCCTTCACAAAGTGCTGCTTTGAACAGGATAGGAAAATGAATATTGTTGAGTTATTTTTGAACTAGGCAAGGAAGGTTTTTGACATATTTGATGAAGATATGATCCAAACAATTTATGAGAATTTGTTGGGAATTTTTGGAATAACAGAAATATAGGTTGCTTCACAACCTAGGGCAAAAATTGACACATGGACATGACACATAGGCAAAACTGATGAGATGGCGCCTAGTCATCACAACCCACCACAATCTACAAGGCTATGACCATCTATATTGGTCGTTAACAACTAGAAATAAGGCAGCAGACCTGCACTGTTTGCTTTGTGACCATTTCGTGTAAGGAAATTACGACCTTTCTAACCAAAATGGTCGCAATGGTTTAGGGTTTGGCGCCCCTCGGACAGCTTTTGACCAATTGGTCTCAAATGGTCGTAGATCTATGACCAATTCTTCCAGGGTCACTGACAGAAGGTCACTAGTTGACATATTTCTTGTAGTGCCGTTTTGCGGTACGCCACACCCCTCCCGATCAACAGAACCCCCATTTCGACCATAGGAGGTCCGTTTCCTCCGTTTTGCGGTACGCCACACCCCTCCCGATGAACAGGATCCCGTTTCAAACGTGGCCAGTCGAACACAAGGCCGTTTCCTCCGTTCTGCGATACGCCAAGCGTCGTTTCCATCGCCTGTTTCGTCCAAGCCCTCCCGATGAACACGGTGACGCATTCCATTCTGACCCAGCCGGCTGGCTCCCCATGAACATGACGGCGACGCTGTTTCTTCGTTCCGACCCATCCATGTACATGAGCCCTGGCCGTACGTATATATGCGCGAGTAGGCGTTCGAGACCCCGCCCATATGTACGTACATGGCCATATTTTCTTTCTTGCACCCTGGCCGCTGTACGTACGTGTACATGCTACGTGCGCGCCTCTACTACGACACGTGCACACCTCTACATCCACCAGTATGTACGTACATGTTCGCGACCAGAATGACAACGCTACGTACGCTTCGACCAGGTGGGTCCCGACTGTCAAGCACTTCCTTGCGTGCGAAGATGCAGCTGGTGGGTCCCAGCAGTCAGGGGGGAGAATCTTTTTTTCGGACACACTTCCTTGCGTGCGAAGATGTAGCTGGTGGGTCCCAGTAGTCAGGGGGGTGAATCGTTTTTTTGTCCGGACGCACTTCCTTGCATGTGAAGATGTAGCTGGTGGGTCCCAGCAGTCAGGGGGGAAACGTTTTTTCGTGAAATACAGTGGACCGTCCGATGTGTCCCAGCTGTCAGGTGTAGGAATCATTATTTTCCGTGTAATAAGGAGACACTTCCTTGCTGCGGCCGTGGACCCAGCTGTCAGCCTCTCCACGTACAGTCCACTTCAGATGCATGTCGGTCATTGACCACGTTGACCAGGCCGTGCCGAGAGGACCAAGGCGGTGGACGATGGTGAGGCCTAGGAAGGGAACGAGACGGAGGCAGGGAAGACTCGGTAGTTGTTTCCCAGGCAGAGGGGAGTATGACTGTACGAGGGTTTACTGGTTCGTCTGCCGTCGCCGGAGAATAACAACAGGTGTGGGTGAGTAGAGGGATGGCTAGGCCAGCGATGGGAGTACGGTGGGGCGGTGAGGCCTGCGCGGCAGCACAACCGGCCGCGGGAAGGAGGGAGCAGGCAGTCCTGGCGGCGCTTGTTTGAGCGGCTGGAGCAGGAAGAGCAGAGATTGAAGAAGCACGATGGCAGTTGGACAGAAATCCAACAGTCACTGCTTGTGCGTCAACCTTTTTTAGAAAAAGCCTCAAATCTGTGGAAAACAACATATAGCCTATCTGCCATTATTTCTAATAATTTACAGCCCAAGCTTTCAAAAAAATAATAATTTACTGCCCATTTGCTAATTCTTAAGTTTTTTTTGGAGCCCATATTCTTTTTGTTAGCATTACAGCCCATATTGTGGCCACGGTTAAAAAATTATACGAAATTTTGCATATTTCGGTGCGGTCTGAACTGTTTTTAATCCCGAAATTTCGAGTCACATTCAAACTGATTTTAAAAATAAATCTATATCAATATAAAATCCAACAAATTTTCCACGCATAAAAATCAATGCAATTTAAAATCTTGAAATGAAAAAAAGAAATTTGAAACTAATTGCCGGTTTGATGTGTTTTAAAAATGTACAGCCCATTTCTCATTACTGATAGGCCATTTTCTCGGCCAGCCGAATGAAGCTCTCCTCATCTTGAAAGATTTGCAGCCCAACAGGCCTGACAAAGCAACTTACTTGGCTAATCACAAAAAACTGGGCTGTGGCGTGACCTAGCTGTGAGCCTCTCCACGTACAGTACTCTTCCGATGGAAGTCGCTCATTGACCACATTGACCATGCCGTGCCGAGAGCAACAAGGCGGTGGACGACGGCGAGACCTAGGAAGGGGAAGACACGGAGCCGGGGAAGACGCGGTAGTGGATGCCCACGCGGAGAGGAGTACGAGGGTTCACTGGTTCGGCTGCGGTGTGAGGCTACCGTCGCTGCAGAATAACAGGGGTGTGGGTGAGTAGAGGGATGCCCTAGGCCAACGGTGGGAGTAGTAGGGGGCGGTGAGGCCTCCGCGGCATCACAGCCGGCCACGAGAGGCAGGAGCACGTGGCATGACCGGCGCTGCTTTGGGTGGCTGGAGCAAGAAGACTAGAGGTTGAAGAAGCACTACGGCCATTGGATGGACATCGTACGGTCACTGCAGCTAGAATCATTTATAATGACTAAGTTGACAAAGCCCTTGGTACGCGTCAACTTAGTAGGCCCATAGGTCAGCCTCCGAAATAGTGCACCCCAGATGTCAGGGGAGGAATCATTTTTTGGGCGGCCGAAGCTAGTATATCCGAGATTGAAGAAGAAGCACGACATCCGTTGGATAGACATCCAACGGCCACTGCTACTAGAACCGTGTGTTGACTATAATAAGTTGAAAAAGCCTTGCATATGCGTCAACCTTTTTTCTTAGGGGACATGTCAACTTAGTAGGCCCATAAGTGTGTGGCAGAGAACTTATGGCCCATTTGCGATTTGTAAGAATGTACAACCCATTTTTGAATTCTAATGGAATTTACTACAGCCCATTTACAATTTGTTAAAAGTACAACCCATTTTCTCACTAGGACAACGATTAATAATTTCAACCAACCGTTAAAGACATAATTCAATAAAAAATTCCCACATTTTGATGGGATCTGAAATATTTTTATCCTGAAATTTCTAGTCAGACTAAATATATTTGTATTACGTAAAAATCCAACGAAACATTGCGCGCGCAACAATTATAAATTAAGATTTTCAAAATCCATCAATAATATTTTACAAACTAATTTCGTGTTTGGTGCATTTTTTTATAGTTACTGCCCAGTTTTTATAATTACAACCCATTTATTTTTTTAAAGCCCATTTTCCTGTTAAGCCTAATGCATAAAATTTGCAGCCTAGCGGGGCGAAGAATAACAAGTTGACCTTGCCTGGGTATTCCTCAAAAAAAACGTATAGCTGGGCTAGCCATTTTCATCTTGAAAAAATGAACATCTGGGCTGGATATCTGGCCTGGGCTAGACGGGCCACAGCTCGCCCAGTTAATACCCTGCTCTCCTCTAAACAACAACGGAAACATCGCCAAGAAAAACTTTGCAGTGCTCACGCCTCAAAAACACAAATACTGCTCGAGCTGCTTGGTCCCAGCTGTTGGCTGCACCTTGTGCAATTCTCTCATTTATATTGACTACATAGGTTAACAATGGTGTGGGACCATGATGTTAGGAAACCAGGAGGAAGCAAAAACAATATAGTTGTACATATTAAGGAGGCACTTGCGTATGTACGGCAATGGCCCTACTGGGCCCCTACTGTCATCCAATCAAAATAAAGTCATCTCCTGAATCCTCATGTTCATTGACCATGTTAACAATGCTCGGCGCCACGACGAGCGCAATAACTCGAAGGACGACGAAGAGGGCCTCGCGGGCCCTTACAGATGGTCTGATACAGCGCCCGCTGCTCATTCAGGAAGCCAGGATCATCCGACACCTATGAGCACCTTCAAGAGACTGAGACGGCATGAAACGGTAAGGCCGCGCTTGGGAGCTCTGGTTTATTTCACACATGTATTAAGATACAAGTGTAATTTACTCATCATCGGAAACAATGCGTAAAATACAGGCATAATGAAACTGAGGGCCCGAGGTCTGTAAGTAAAACCGGCGGGTTACGCGTGTAATTTGAGAGGCCAGTGTATATTTTACTACTAGTCGAAATCGACCAACAAAGCGCTTCGCCCGAGACCATCTGCTTTTATTTACAAGCGTCAGTTTTACAAGCGGTTTTGGTTGGAAAACGACGATCCAATCATGGCCTAAGATGATGAGTTGGTCGGAAGATCATATGGTTTCACGTCTAACCTACCCGATTTGCCGTATAGGCTATGAATGAAACATAAGACGATGAACTTCTTAAGCACGGAAACAACAGAAGAGGATAATCTTCTTAACAAGCAAATCACTGGCATTAGATCGACATGCAAAACAATATGAAGCATTATTCTCAGGAGGCACGTGAACAACTCTTGATGTCGCATGCCATAACATTCCAAGCTCAACTTTGCAATCAAACACAAGGCATGGCATTACATAGACAATTCAGAACAAACTCTTAACACAGGAATATCTCAGCAGAGTAACTATTTACTTCTAAAACTGAACACAGGAATATGAAAAACCGATCGACGCTGCTCACAGCAAAGGGCGTCCCACTCAAAAATATCAAATGCATGTCTTCTGGCTAACATCAATGACCAAATTTTGACAAGGTTTTCCAATTCCAGTATATATTGCACAAGGCCTAGCATTACATAGACAATATTCAGAACAAACTCTTAACAAAGGAATATCTCAGCAGAGTAACTGTTTACTTCTAAACTGAACATAGGAATAGGAAAAAACAATCGACGCTGCTCACAGCAAAGGGCGTCCCACTCAAAAATATCAAATGCATGTCTTCTGGCTAACATCAATGAGCAAATTTTGACAAGGTTTTCCAATTCCAATATATTAAACTAATGTCTTCTTGCTAACATCAACGATTAAACTTTGACAAGCTTTTCCCATTCAAAAATTTGTAATGCCTATGATTGTCGAGTCCTATCATGGCTTCTTATACTTGTTTGGGCACTTTTTGAGTTGCCAATGCTCTCTGCAGACTATTCATGTCACCAGCGTCTACTAATACTCTGTAAAGCTTCTCGGTCATTCCTTTTGTAATGTAGCGCAAACAGTGACTGCTTCTTTCTGCAAAGTGGAACAACCAACTGGACCCAGTAATGCAGCAGTTTGCCTTGGACACATTGGCTCCTTTTGTGCAGTTCAACTAAAATCAAAGTCAGAATAAAACCAAGCTTTAATTTTGATATCCATGTAAGCAACAATAGGTATAAGGGAAACAATTACTGAGAAATAACGGTTGATGACTTGTACTCCCAGAAGAAAAGCATCTACTGATCTACCTTATCTTAATGGGAAACAAAGCAGGAGAGTAGCAATTCTCCATCAGTGCGATTCATTCATATTGACTGAGACATTATCTTAACAATGCCTTGTTTCAACATTTATAAAGAACGACAAAGCAGAAAAGTTCCATTCCTAAAACAATGCGACTGATTCATTTTAACTGCACAAAAATGATAATCCCGCCAACCCCTAACAAGTGTTGCAGTTTTGAAATAAGATTCAATAGTTAATTCTAAGAGTGGCATTGCTTAATTTTACCAGCAACATTAGACTAATGAAAAACATAAACAGTTCCACGGGAGAGTGGGCGCAACAACAATATGTGCTTCCATCTACTTATAAAGGGGGTGATGCAGAGTTTGTTGTAACAAAGCAACAAGCATCATGTCTAGGTTGGTCCCATTTTTGTTCACTACTTAATGGGAAAAGACTGCAATACAATAGCTTCAATTCAACATTTATTTAAAATAGTACCAATAGAAAGAACATCTCAAAGCACACTGCACAATCATGTGGATGAAGGCCTGTACTGACCTTTCATGAGAAGACCAGGAAAAAATACGAATCTACCAACACGAATAGGGAATCCAATCTCGTTTTGTGCAGTTGCACTGAAATCAAGCAAAGTGTTTCGTGTAGCGAAGCAAAATGTCACAATAGCAACAAGTTGAATAGATACCCCTGTTTTAACAGAGGCAAAAAAGGAAACAATTACTTGCCGATAAAGGAGGATGAAACAAACGATGACAGAAAGAAGAATCTAACTTATCTTGATGGAAAACAAAGTAGGATAGTAGCATTTCTAAAATAGTTGCATTGATTCATATTAACAGAGACATTCTCTTAAAACAACATTCGTTAAAAAATGTAATTTACTTTTAACAGTGGCATTGCTTCAATTTTCCGGCGGCATTCTTAGATTAACAATAGCAAAATAGTTGTATGGGACATGCCAGCACCACGTGCGTCCACACGTATAAATGGGTGATGCAGAGTATATAGCCAAGCAGCATATCTGTGTTGGTCCCATAATTGTTCTCTTTGAACCTTTTTCCTATGTGAGGGCAGCAAATCTAGTCCTACACAAACTACCCGACCGCCCCAGTTGCTTTCCCTTACAGATGTGTGTACTGGTTTACCCCCTTTTTCCGTTTTCGACCAACAAAGCGGCTGGATAGCCAGTCTATACTACTTTCCGTCCTTCCTTTCCTCATTGAACCACGTCCTAGATTCATGCTCCACCCCACCACACCCTTGTTTCCTCTTTGAACCAAGACCTAGATTCGACTACAGATCGAAAAAGATCCACATGCAGCTAGAGCAACGACGGTTTCAAAGAAACTTATACCTTAGGGTCGTCGAGATGTGGCAAGGCGTGCAGCGGGAGGCCGAATCTGCCCACACTACGTACGACAGCGAGGAAGAAGGGGTCGGTGGCCCTCCCGCACAGGCGCTGGGTGAAAGAGAACAGCGCAACCGGCAGTGGATTGCCTCCCTCGCCGAAGGCGATAGAGTGAACGCTGCACCTCCTCCCCTTCCCGGTGCGATGGGATTCAGATGCCTCCTTCACCAGCTGTGAGGGGGGAGATAGAGACAAAAGGCCAGCGCAATCTTGTTTAGATCTGGTGAAGAGAGGGTGAGAGACTCTGAATATAGCAAACCCTAGCAAAGGAACGCTGAGCCTCCAACATGTATATATATGTAGTGCGGCGAGAGTGTGGAGAGTGCAAACCCTAACGAACAAGCGCTGAGGCTCCAGCTTATGGGGTTGTTTGGTTCTAGGCCTAGGAGTGCCACACTTTGCCATACAAGGGCTGTTTGGTTTGAGACTAAGTTTGCTAAAGCTTGCCACATCTAAGGTTAGGCAAGTTTGACCAACTTAGGTGTGTGTTTGGTTCAAGTCACATTTTAGGCAAGCCACACTATGGTCCCACATCACATACACACAAAAAGTGTGGCAAGATTCCCTTAGTCTTGCCAACTTGTGGCTCTAATTTTGAAGAACTAACCTTAGGAAAGTTTGGCAATATTGTATGGCAAAGTGTGGCACTCCTAGGCCTAGAACCAAAGAACCCCACAATGTTGCCAAACTTGCCTAAGGTTAGTTCTTCAAAATGAGAGCCACAAGTTCGCAAGCCTAAGGGAATCTTGCCACACTTGTTGTGTGTATGTGATGTGGGACCATAGTGTGGCTTGCCTAAAATGTGGCTTGAACCAAACACACACCTAAGTTGGTCAAATTTGCCTAACCTTAGGTGTGGCAAGCTTTGGCAAACTTATAGTCTCAAACCAAACAACCCCTATATATACTGTAGTATGGACTGAGCTCCGGTGCCTTAACTGCACCTGCTTTTGGCTGTATGACAGGTGGGTCAGCCACATTTTGGGCCCACCTATCATAAACCCAAAGGCAGGTTAAAGTAAATGAAGCTGCGTCCATATAGTACTCGTGTATATGACCAATATATAGTGGAGTGGTTTTCTTATTCTCTCCATAACAATCGTTTTAAATTGTGTAAGTACGAAATGAAACTCTTTATTTAACGTACCAGTGAAGAAAACTACTAAGTACTCCCTCTGTCCCATAATGTAAGACATTTTTTCATATTACGTTGGTGTCAAAAAAACATCTTATATTATGGGACGGAGGGAGTACTCCCGATGAACTAACAATCCACACGTCCTGGTCGCACTTCCGGACCATTGCCACGACCGCTCCTAACCAACCCGAACCCTCTGCATCACCCGCGCGTGCTTCCCGCCCGAAACGATCAGTGCCGCATTCATGCCCGGCCAGAGCGGACGCGACCTCTCAATGGCGCCGGCATTGAAGTGGCACACTGGCCGAGAGAGCGTCGCCCGCGCCGCTTCCTGGTGCACGCGACTACTCTGTGTTCAAAGGTCGCAATAGCCGGCCACAACATGCATGTAAAAAGTTCTTGGGAGTCCATGCTATAGCTAGCTGTCCACGCAGATGTTGACCGCGTCTACGCAGAACATTGTTCCCTTCCCCGAGCTGCAGGATCAGGCCGGATATGTGACCAGCGGTGGGGCTACCGTCATTCTATGCTTGTGAAGAGAGCAACCCAAGCAAGCAGGCTTGTAGCTTAGGCTCTTGCTAGTGTATATATAGTGGTTTTCTTTTTCTCTCCATATCAACCATTTTATATTGCGTACATGTCATTGAAGAGTGAAATGATGGTTGCTTCTTCCGACTAACTTACTGTGTGATTTGACTGCTCCTTAGTGGCCCCTACATGTACTCCCACTATGTGTATGCAACAGTGACACGTACACATGGACGCAAAAACGCGCGTGACGCCCTAATGCATGCATGTCCGAGCACACGACGGAACACGCACGATCACGCTCAAGTGCTCAACATACATGTGCATACACATACATACTCAACCAGGGTGAGCTAGTGACCGTATAAAGACCGAAAAATGTATATATTGAGCGCAATGAGCGTATTATGAAGTCCACTGATCGTATTTTTACAAATATACAGTGACAGACAGTGTATTTATCTCGTTTGAAATTAAGCCATATTAACCGGAGAGGAGGCAGTATGGACTAGCATTACTTTGTTGTGTCCCGTCAACTTGCCGAACGAGGAGAAGCTTGCAGGACGGGAGAAGCTTGCACGTGGTGGCTTGCAGGACAAGGAGAAACTTTTGAGTAATGCTGTGGACGTGCAACAGTTAATTCGGTGTCAGATTGCCAGAAGCATATACTATACTAGTACTACTATTATTGTTCGACTTCCCGAAGAGGCGAACAACCAAGCGCAAAGTAGGATAGTTACTGCTTTGATGTGTCCCCTCAACTCGCTGAATGAGGAGAAGCTTGATTACTATTACACCTCTCGCTCGCCCATGCGCGCGGTGGCTTGCAGGACGAGGAGAGGGTTTTCACTACAATGCCCTCTACCTCTCCCTCTCCCTCGCCCTCGCTCTCGCGGCGGGCGTGCAACAGTTCAATCGGTGTCAGATTGCCAGAAGCATATTGTATTGTAGTATCATCATTGTTGGACCTTCCGAAGAGGCGAAGAGCCAAGTATGCACTATACTAGTACTAGGAACCGGATGGAGGAGCGTCTGCACTCTTATTATATTTTTTAAATGTGCTAAAGCAATCTTCAACACATTTGGTTCTCTTTGATGGTTCTCGCATGTGATAATGGAAGTTGATTGCATGGAACACTCGCCATAATTCTTGCTTAATTCTGGCTCATGTCCTGTTACAAATAGGAGCGTTCGGTAATATTTCCTCTTTTTTTGTTATTCAGCATGTAAACAGGTCAGCAAACCTTGCAGCGCATCTTCGTGCGAACCGTGCTTGCTGCACTTTGATGGCCGAGAGCTGGCTTGATGAAACACCTCGCTTCCTACTTCTTTTCTTGCGGGATACCTCGCTTCCTAGTGACCAGTGTCATGGCTGATCGTCCTAAGAATGCTTATATATGAATAAAGCTCTCTCATTTACCCGCAAAAATATTAAGCCATATTAACTGGAAAGGAGGGAGTATGGACTAGCACTACTTTTCGGTGTGTCCCGTCAACTCGCAGAACAAGGAGAAGCTTGCAGGACAAGGTGAAGCTCCCTTACGCCTTTTGACTAATCCAACCTACCCTCGGTGGACATGCATCAGTCCATTCAGTGTCAGATTGTCAGAGGCATACACTGTAGTACCAACATGCGGAGTACCATCATTTTTCGACTTCACGAAGAGGCGAAGGGACAAGCGCAAGGTTTAGTAGTACGAGTAGTACTACTACTAGAACCGCATGGTGGAGCATCTGTACTCTTATTTATTTTAATCTCTGATAAATTACACGTTTATTCAGGAGAAGGGCGGAAAACGGCAGCCCAACATGTAATGATGATATCGATCAACCAACCATGCTCGAATATATCTTGGCCTCCGTGCGAGCCCGTCTGTGTGTACTCACTCCTCGTCTCTCTCAAGGAACGGCGGGTTGGCCATTTTGCTATCAATTGAGATCGGTTTGCTCACACTCCTGTCCCACATGTCAGTGATATGCCAAGACGAGGTGCGTTAACCGACTGGCCATACACGTACTTGGTTTTGCACCTTCATATACTACTCCTCCCTCCATCACAGTTTACAGGGCGCGCTTCATTATGATGCATTTCTCTCAATGCATTTCCACCACCGGAGAGACTTTAGACGCGTTTGGTTTAATGCTCAATTAATTAGGGCGTGGTAACCGCAATCAAGTCCAGAATTTTCTCTCGATGTACTACTACGGAGTGGATTAAGTGCATGCATGTGTGTACCCGGGGTGCAAGCACTGCATGCATGTGTGTACGCATTATTTCCTCTAGTAATAGACGCCGTGCTATAACTACCAATGCTATTTTACAGGCCGATCGCTAGTCGCCTTGGTCCCATAGATTTTCTCTTTTTTCTAAAGCGCGCTCTATAAAACAGCGACGGATGGAGTAGTATGAGCGGATTCAAAGAAGAGCGTATTGATGGTGCTTCTTCCGAGCAACTTACAGTGGGAAAGGTGGGGCTTATGATTTGACTGCTCATTACTCACTATTAATGCGGCGCAATGACCGGGCGGTTGTGCACTACCTCCTCGGTTATTAAATACACTCTAGAGTATTTGTCTTTCTAGAGATTTCAATGAGTGACTACTCAAATATTTGTCTTTTTAGAGATTCAAATGGACTACTACATACAGATGTATATAGACATATTTTAGAGTGTAGATTCACTCATTTTGCTCTGTATGTAGTCACTTGTTGAAATCTCTAGAAAGACAAATAGAGTATTTAGGAACGGAGGGAGTACACATATGAAGCAAAATGAGTGAATCTACACTCTAAAATATGCCCATTTGAAATTTGTAAAAGGACAAATATTTAGGAATGAAGGAGTATAATTTTGTGCATGGCACACGGACCCGGATGCTGAAGAGGCTTCTGGCAATGCTATCAAGCTTCCAGCATTTGTTTACATAATTGACGTACTATACAAATAACTTTCCAGCGATATGAAATTGTACAATGGTGTGAGCATTCAGCTTTTGTTTCGTGTGTCGTGCCATCAATGCTCTTTCGGAAACAATAAAAAACTAACTTCCTTGCTATCACATCTCAATTATTAGCAGATTAGAGCTAATATTTACATCACGACTGAAGACAAAGTTGTGAGAAGGTGTTAAATTAAAATTGATCCATGCTTTCATTGGCAGCAACGTCAACCCAACTCTGTCTAAATCAACAAGGCATGTTGGGAAAAAAGTAGCTCTCTAGAGCATGCAACATTCCGATCATTTTGTGCAGTTCCACTAATATAGAGCTGAGCATCCCTGTTCCAAAGATATTAAGTGTGATTACGATAATAGAGGACTGCTGATGAAACAATAAACACAGAAATAGAAGTCGGTCACCTTTGCAGTCTCTCTTAAGACTAACTAGTTGGAGAAGATTAGGCTCGGAGTTGGATGAGGAGGATAGAGCAAAACCAATCTCCCTTTGTGCAGTCGCACTGAAATGGAGAGACATTGCCCGTGTGACATTTTAGTACAACTGCACAAAACACTCTTAAGAAAAAATGATTTGTGCAGTTCACCAAAAGGTCGCAATAGCAACGAGGTGAAATGTATAGCCCTGTTTGCAAAAAAGAGGTAGAAAGGAAACAATTACTGGCCAATAACAGTTGATGACACATGCGACGACAAAAAAGAAGCATATTCCTTGTCCTAAGGGAAGATAACAACATGGTTGTGTTTGTCTAAAACGGTGTGAGGACGAGATTGCAGTATGGAAAGTACGCCGGACAAGCTACTTTTTGGGCAAAGAACTATGGAAGATCCACATGCAGCGACGTGGGAAGACGGGTAGTGGAGCAAGGCCGGAGGGGATACCTGGAGGTCGATGGGATCTAACTAGGTGAGCGGTAGCAGGCGTACTGCGGTAGCGAGCAGGTGGCATAGGCCCTACCACGCTGGAGCTTGGTCAGAGAGAATGGCGTGTACCGCAGATCAGGACATGCTGCCTCGGCGTCGTCGAACAGAGAAACGATGCACTTCCTCTCTTTCCCCCGGCGGACGGGATGCGGCCAGATCACTGACCAACGGTGATAGAGAGAGAGGCCACCGCAGCCTTGTGTGAGATACTCTGAAGAGAGACATACCAGGAAGGCAGTCTCCATTGTATATAGTGGAGCGGACTACCGTTTTCTCCATAAAAATCGTTTTATATTCTGTGTACGTGCCATTGAGCGCTATAACTTTATTTAAAAATAACGCGCCAACACGTCAAGTCGAACTTTGTTTCGTGCACGCGTGGTACCACGACCTCCCTAGGTAAACAACCGCTACACGCGTTCAAATTAGCACGTGGGCTGCCATTTCATAAAGAAATGAGCTCCACCGTGTACCCGCGTGGGTGTGGCTCGGCACGAAGCATGAGTACGTGCATGGTGCACCTATTCTCTTCTTGTGTACGTACACCACCTACGTGGGGTTGTGTGAGAAAGATACAAACCTAGAGAGATATAATGTGTTGGGTTCGTGAGAGTTTTTTTATGGGTGGGTGGGGGGGTCAACCAAAAAATGTAACATATGCAATGTGTGTGAAATAGAATCCTGGATATATCATATATATAGGAGGGGGCGATCCACGAGAAGAGAGTGGAGGTATCATCGGCTTGAGGTGTCCATAGGATCGAAGAGAGGGATGATGTGTGTGTGTGCGCGCGTGATCGATAAAGAGTGCCATCGAATTTGTGTGTCCCCACGTCAAATATATAGAGTGGTTGGCCTACTGGAAGGTGAGAGGGGACATGTGCAGTTTGTCTCTGTGGTATGGATACCTCCCTACAACGCTCGACTATCGGTGTGTGGTGGGGGGAGAGGGAGGCCTAATTAACTATAAAGGTACAATGGCTGGTATATGTGTGGAGGAGGAGAGAGGCCTAACTCATGTATTAACACTACTAGGGAAAAGCTTATACACAGACACATACAAGCAGCGCGGGTTTATAACCCTCGCTACTGCTACTTACTAGTAGCGCAGGTTTTTAAACCTCGCTACTACTAAGTTGATAGCAGTAGCGCGGGTTTTTAACCCTCGCTACTACTAAGCGGTCTCTACCGTGCCCCCCGGGACATGCCATAGTAGTAGAGTGGGTTTTTAACCCTCACCACTACTAAGTTGATAGCAGTAGCGTTGGTTTTTAACCCTCGCTACTACTAAGTGGTCTCTACCGTGCCCCTGGGCCATGCCATAGTAGTAGCGAGGGTCATAAACCCGCGCTACTACTAAGTTGATAGTAGTAGCGCGGGTTTTTACCCCTTGCTACTACTAAGCGGTCTCAACCGTGCCCCTCGGGGACATGCCATAGTAGTAGCGAGGGGTAAAACCCCGCGCTACTACTAAGTACTAGGTTTTTAAAAACTCCCCCCCGGTGGATCGCCTTTTCAGTTTTGTAAAAAGCAAAAGAAAATGATAAAAACTTCAAAAATTAAAATCCTTCGAGATGTAGTTATGTTACTACATGTACTACTTAGGAAAATTTTAAAACTTAAATTTTGACATGTTTTGTAAAAAATGTAGGGAACATGTAAAACGGCTATAACTTTTGCATACGATGTCAGAAAAAAACATATAATATATCAAAACGTTCAGCACAAAAATCCGCATCCAATTTTGACAGCCTATGGCCCATTTGCAAATTTTTAGAATCCTAAAATTCTAAAAGGAAAAAAAGTTATGCTAAAATTTCAGTTTTTTTGAATTTTGGTCAAATCTGGTCAAACTGTGGTCAAACTACTTATTCAAGAAGTGTTAGTGTTACTAAATAATTATTCAAGAATATTAGTGTTACTAAATAATTATTTCAGCTTTTTGGAATTTTGGTCAAATCTGGTCAAACTGTGGTCAAACAATGGTCAAACTACTTATTCAAGAAATATTAGTGTTACTAAATAATTATTGTTTTTTAGAACAATAGATTCAAACTCAAACAGTGAAATGTGTGACTTCATGCTCAAGCTAAACTCTTGAGGGTTAATAGGATTGACATCTTACTATTGTCAGGAAAACAACAAGTGCAGGCTTGGAAACAAGGGAGAATAGAACCCGGAAGTTAAGCGTGCTTAGGCTGGAGTAGTGAGAGGATGGGTGACCGTCCGGGAAGTTAGATGATTTGGAATGATGAGGGGTGATTAGAGATTAGAGATTAAATTGAGCAGCGGTGAGGGGTGATTAGAGATTAGAGGTTAAAATAATTCAAAATTTTGAAAATTTGGGAAAAAAATCGAAAAAATTCAAAAAAAATTCCAGAGATTAGTAGTAGCGCGAGTTTTTACCCATGCTACTACTAACGGACGTAGTAGTAGCCCGCGCTACTACTACCTATTAGTTGTAGCGTCGTATCAGTAGCGCGGGCACCCACGCTACTAATATACCTAAAACCCGCGCTACTGCTAGGCTTTTCCCTAGTAGTGTAAGGAGATCGATCTACCTCATGTATTAAGGGAGATCGATCGGCATCCATGCATATGTGTAGGAGAGGAATAAGGTTGGGAGAGAGACAGAGCTAGAGTGTTGGAGGGGGTGGTAGTGGAGTTGCTTCTAACAAATGGTGGGATAGGCTTGCTAGACAAACGGAGGGCACGTGCGCAATATCAATAAGAGAGGAGATGGCTGCTTGTCTATGCACGTGCGTGCGAGAGACGAGTCAGGAGGCATGCACGAATGATGAGGGAGGACGATATGGCTGTGGTAAGCAGACGTAACTACATAGGAAGATCAATCACCTTTGTTAGAGAAAGGAGAGACATGACTTGTGAGGTACGTTAATCGATGGGGGAGGGGATAGTTAAAGTCGATCTAGGTATATGTTGGGAGATCGATCGGTATACATGCATGTGTGTGTTAGAAGCAAATGAGGCACGTGGAGAAGGATAGAGAGAGAGGGATGCATCTAGGAGGTGGGACGAGAGGCATACTATATCGAGGGGGGAAGGAGTGTGTGAGTACAAGATCGATGAAAAGAGTGGTGGGAGTGAGGCATCGACGGTGATAAGAGAAGAGGGGAAGCTTGTGTTTGTGCTAGGCACACCTGGCTAGAGAGGCATATCGATCAATGTGTGCCGTAAAGAAGGAGCTGGGGGGCCTACACACACCGTGGGTGAAAGACCTAAAGTGAAAAGACGAATTTGCGCGATGGAGCTAGAGAATGATGTGGGAGGGTGAGAGGGATGCGGGTGTGTGCATGCACGAGAGAAAGTTAGCGCTAGCTACAAAGATAAGAGGATTGTGTGGGCATAAAAGACGAATAGAGATCATACTTCACTATAAAAAGCGAATTCAGATATTTGCAGAATTTATCATAGTGTTTTAAGCCGACGCATGTGTGATTACATATAACGGTGATACACATGGTGTGGTTATAAACATGTTATACTACATATAATATATTTTATCTCTACTTCTTATAAAAAACGGAGTTGTTGATGATGGTGTGCCTGCCATCCTGCAATATAGACAGTCCGATTTATATCTGCTGGATAGGAAGGAAACTATGGCAATTTTGAAAAAAGATACCCACACCCCTCTCCATATTTGCAAATTAGGCCCCTTGATCATGTTGATCTTCCGTGGAACGCATGGGCATCTTGCTAGTACTACGTATAATATATAGAACATTGATTATAATTTGGGCTAATGTGTGGTTTTGCAGCTCAGGTCTAAATACTTGTCATAATGTAGGGGGCGGGGCACTATACTTTGTGTGATAAACACGGTGTACGTATGGAACATGGTTTAAATTATGAATATATAGTTAGTACATCAAATGTACTATTATTTGGAATCAACATCAAGTGTATTCAAAAAATAGAATTTGAGTTCATGTAGTACACATAGTTCATATCTATCTCTATAGTAATCATGTGGTGTGTTATTAAGGTAATACATGAATGATGGTTGAAGTTGGCAACAATCATGATTGTAGATTCTTATTGAAATAGAGAAACAAATTCAAATTTGGTTCGAATTGCAGCGGTAGTATAGACATTTGGAATGCACTAAAATGTTGGTATGAGTAGCTCGTTACATGCATTATACAGCAAGCGAAAAAATTTAATTGGACATAACATGGATTCATACTCCCTCCTTCCATCTATATAGGGCGTAATGCGATTTTTAAAGACCGCCTTTGACTATTGACAAGATTAATAGTACATGACATGAACAATATGAAAATTATATCATTGAAAGAACCTTTCACAGACGAATTTAACGGTGTGCTTTGTGTAAGTTGCATGTCATATATTATTGCTCTAATATTTGGTCAAAGTTAGCATCGAAAAACGCATTAGGCCCTATATAGATGGAAGGAGGGAGTAGCTTTGAATAGCATTTGTATAGTAAAACGGGGCAAGACACTCTCTTTGTGTGGTGTGAATAGTTTTATTTTTTCTATTTTCTTTTTGGTTGAGGGAAGTGCGAATTGATTTGGTACGTACAAGTACAATATTAGTACACATTAGACTTGTCCCTAAAACTCAACCCGCGCCTTGTTATATCCCGAATATTCAGATATCATGCTCCCAAAACTGGCGCCTTCACAACCCGCGCCTTGCTATCCCGAAATTACAACGCGCGCGAAAATTCCCTCCAGCTGCCAAATGCCGACACGCGAAATCCCCCTTCTAACCCTGAGATGAAAGGGATACTAGTTCAAATTGGTGGGGGGTACTTTTGTAACACACCCTAAATTTTGGACAAGCGCGTCCCTAAGTCATGGTTCACCCCCTCCCATCGCCCCCTTTTCGCCATTCGAAATCGCAGGCCGGCATAACCTCTCCGCTCCAGCCGCGAAACCCCACCCTCCTCCGTCCGCCACCTCACCGCTGCCCAGCCAGAGCCTCTTCCCCGACGATGTCGTCCACCACAACAGCTCAACGTCCCTCGTCCACCTCCCCGGATGAGGATCTGTCGTCCATCTCGTCGTCCCGTCAGTTCAGCCGCCCCGTACTCCACCTCCAAGGAGCTGCTCCGACGATCGCCTCGTCTATCGTGGCTGCTCCATCCCCATAGCGCCGCCTTAACCCGCTCCACCGGAACCGCAACATCCTTACCGACTCCTCGGATGAAGCCGAGGCCTACTCGGCGCCACCAAAGAGGTTGTACACTCATCGCATCGCACCTTCTCCTTAACTCGACCTCCCGGCACCGACGGTGCTCCATCCCGCACCCCCATGGAGCGGCTACCTTGAAGCCGGCGCCGCGGGCGACATCTCCATGACGGCTCTCCCCCAGTGCGAGGCCCCTTCGGCGGCAGCGTCCATACCAGCCGGATCTGCTGCTGCTGCTCCGGCTCTCGCTCACTCGCTCGCGCTGCTGCTGCTGCTCTGGCTCTCGCTCGATCGCTCGCTCGCCCAACTGCTGCTGCTGCTCTCCCCCTTGCTCGTGCTGCTGCTCTACTCCGATTTAGCCATACTTCAGTCGACTGAATCGACTTTGGGCCAGTCGATTTTCAGGGGTTGGGGGGGGGGGGGCTCGCCGGAGTTAAGGAAGAACCACCCACAGCGGGGACGGGGGCTCGCCGGAGAGGTACCCCACTATCTATCTTAGGGTTCAGGGTGGGGGATGGGGGGCCTAGAGGGCTGGCCGGGGCGGCGGTGAGGAGTTGTTTCGGGGCGGCGAGGTGGCGCCGGGGCCGGCGGTTCGACCGGTGGTGGCTGGCGGCTCAGGGGGGGTGTAGGTTGAAGATGAACTGCAGGCCCTCCCTAAACTACATGTCAAGTGCCTCTCTGCTACCATTGCGTTCAGTTTCGACAGTAGCATTCAGATTTCGCAGTAAATTTCAGTTTCGACAGTTAAGTTCAGATTCAACAGTTTTTACCTCATCTTTTGTAGTCAGGTGGTTTTTGGTGATGTAAATTTTACATCTATTTTACATCATCTATTGGAGATGCTATTAGAATCCCACTTGAGATTGACGATGTCTGTCTTGTGCTGCTTCAGCCTTGATGTCTTACGGCTCACCGAAGCTGCTCCAACGACAGAACGATCCATCACCATCATTGACTCAGCAGATGAACCTGAGGAGTACACGGATCCACAAGAGAGGTTGCACTCTTTTTGTTTCTGCTTATGTTATGCATTGCTTAAAATTACCTGCTACTTTATCGTCCTGTTCAGCTCTTAGACTCCCAAGTCAGGTCCAAATTAATGTTCAAATTTGAGTTCTAAGTTAGTTGCGGGGCACATATCGAGACAACAATGAATAGTTCTGGTTCACCTAGGGTATGCCTATGTTGTTCATCTTGGGTGGGAAACAAATAGTAAAGCAATCATCATCTATCTTTTTATTAAATTAAAGCAATCATCAGCCTGCTCTCATTATTTTTGGATCCATCCACTGGTTGTTACCATCACTCTAAATTTCTGGATGCTCTCCTCACATAATCTCACCATATTTTTTTCGTATGCATGTCAGATATTGTACACAGTCATGCTAAACATGTAGAGAAAAAGAGAAGAGTCTTGCGCTGCAATACAATGTCATGCAGACATCGCTCCATGGTGGGTTCAATGGAAAACCCTCCCCACCCCTCTCCAGATTGTAATCCAGAGGAAGGTATCTGTTCTGAGGCGGATTCAGACGCCGCTGACCACTCCTATTTACCCCCAAGCTGTTTGCTCTACCTTGGCATGATGATGTTAGTCATATCATGCATATGTTGCCTTGCAGTGCCTACTTTTGACATCATATATGTCATCTGCTTAGTTTAGACATGTTCTATAATGCCACCTGTTTAGTTTCTATATCATATATGGGAATTATGCAGTCTCATGTCTTTTAGCCAGCCATAATATATGCAAAATGTGCAATGCCATCCTGTTTAACCAGGCATCATATATTTGAATGATATCTTGCCCATCCTTTTCTTCATTACATTTCCATTTGTCGACAATGTTTGTACATTAAACTACTCTTCCTGTGAATCGGCCATTTGGGTGGGAGATGGAAAAATCTGGAGTGAAAACAAGGCCTTCAGAGCAGACAGTGCTACCTGTCGAAGCAGATCTCTTGTTGGGTGCCGATAGCTCCTCAGAGATGGATTCAGAGACAGATGACCAGTCCTATTCCCCCACCGAGGTGTATGCTCTAACTTGGCATGGTTATACTGCTCATATCATGCATATGGTGTCTTGCATTGCATAGTTTAGACATCATATACACAATATTCAACACCATGTTCTTAGTTCAGACATCATATCGAATGCCCTCTGTTTAGCATATAAATCACATATGTGAATTAAATGATGCGATCTTGATTACCTAGATAACATGTAGGTGAATTATGTCATGCGATCCTGTTTAGTTATTCATCATATCTTTGAATTATGTTATGCGCTATGCTATCCAGTTTAGATAGACATCATATATGTGAAATTATGTCATGCTATCCGTTTTAGTTAAACAATATACATGTCAACTATTTCATGCCCTCTTTTTTCCACACTATCTATTGCATCTGTTTCTCATACAATGTCTGTACATTCAACTATATTTCCTGTTTATCAGCCATTTGAATTGGAGCGGGTGATGCCAGTATCTAGAGGACTAAAAACACGGTCTTCAAATAAAACAGTGCTACCTCCATGTGGAGATACCACCCCGGTTGTACATGCACAAGAACCATCCCTACCACACATAACCCAAACTCTCACAGATTGTACCCCTACTGTGATGGACAGAGAACCAGCTTCACCCAATCTAACCCCAACCCCAGCCGATAGTAACCCAGTTCCCGTTGACACAACACCATCTCCACCACAGAGCTCCCAAACAAGAGCAGTTAGTAAGGCAGCTCCAGTGCCCAAAGGGCCAGTACTATCACGTCGAACCCCAACTCCACCAGTTAGTATGCCTATTCCTGTGGAGGAAGCACAACCAGCTAGTCGTAGTTTAGCATCTATCGCATTTGATGTTGTTAAATCGTATGTGCGTATCTTCCCATCTTGGAAATATTATACTGAAGATGAAGGAAAATGCCAGTTGCAGGTGTTTGTCCAGGAGTTATGTGTAAGTAATGTTATTCATGTCAATTACTTTGCTTCGTCCCATACATCCTACCTCCATGATGGTTATAATACAACAAATTTTCCCATTTTTCTCTATAGAGAAGGACCGGTTTGGAAACTCAGGATGAGGTAACCTGTGCTAATACCTCTGCTATCTTCAAGAATGCTTGGTGGCAGTATCGGAATTACCTGAAGAAAACGTACTTCACCGGCTAAGAAACTCATAAAATTCCCTTACGTTCTCCTGAGACACATTTACTGGACGATGACTGGGAACGCCTTGTTCTGTACTGGTCCCGAACCAAGAATGTGGTAAGGTCTATGAGCTCATTTTCTATTCTTAAGTATTATATTCTTGCGTCTTACTGTACTCTGTTCATGTAGAACAAGTGCCTAAACCTGAAGAACAACTGTTCTAATTTAAGATTCCATTGCTATCATAGTTCAAAAAAGCGCTAGACATTAATTGTGCGTTTTGCCACCGCCTTGCGCTTTACTGACCAAAGCACATGCTTATGCGCAGCTATGCACGGATTAAGCGTAGTTATGCACAATGCGTTTTGCCAACGCCTAGAGCCTAGGCGCGCTTAAG
This sequence comes from Triticum aestivum, assembly GCF_018294505.1. Taxonomy (NCBI): domain Eukaryota; kingdom Viridiplantae; phylum Streptophyta; class Magnoliopsida; order Poales; family Poaceae; genus Triticum; species Triticum aestivum. The sequence continues at coordinate 681,348,022 of NC_057810.1, read as the reverse complement.
CGCTCGCTTAGGTGCGCCTTTTTTAACTATGATTGCTTTGCTCTTGTATCACTGTATTACTCATACAAACTTATTTTTAAATTGAAGGATCCAATCGAAACTCCAATGGCACAACAGGTATGTTCACACATGTTTCTTTAACAGGTTTGCTCTTATCAATAGCTCTATTGATTTCAATTTCAATTGTGTATACAGTTGACTTTCATATCATGCACATTACTAGCATCACAACAGAGCCAATAGTGTTGTTGTATATGTAGACCCATGGTACCCATCTGAAATCTTGTTGTGCCGTGTAGTTTCCCACGCTTTGTATTCTTTCACTGTTGCTTTGTCTTGAACTGATATGATTTGAACCGTGTCTCTATTTTGATTTGGCAAGACAATGCAGTGACCACAGGACATAGATATATGTTTGTTTGATGCTTTTATTATGTACTAGTACTTGGCAATAGAAGACTTGGTACTCTAATCCTGTCACCTTACTAATGAACTGGTTCACCAAAATGAGTTTCATATACTAGTACATGCTAAACTTGTTATGTGTCTGCTTGTTTCTTCTTTTAGAATGCTGACAGAATATTGGGGAAGGGTGCCTTATTAAGCAATGGTAAAGGAAGTAATGCAGATAAGGTTCAGGATAGTGACACATCCTTGTTGGTCTCCAACAAAGCTGATAAAACAGCTAAGGAAGACTATCATGAAGAAAGCGAGACAACCCCAAAGTCATGTCTTGGTTTAGTGTTCGAGCTACTGGCCACTACCGCTTGCACAAGCTATTCAAACTCACTGTCTGAATCACTTCGGTTTCTTGAGTCTCAACTACAAGCTGAAAGACATCGATCAGCTGTGCTGCGACAAGAAGCGGAAGGACTGCGGAAGTCCCTGGATCATTCAGATGCATACTTTCTGGTGCAACAACAGGCGTTGGAGGATTTTAGCGCCAAACAGGACAAAGCTAATAAGCTTGCTAAGCTTATTGCCAGCATGGTGGATACCCAGGATAACTTTTCTTGAGCTCTTCTGAAGTTGTTTCAATTATCCTCTTGTTTTGCTGCAGCGTTTATTTGCACTGGTGGCCAATTTTGACGGCCAGTGTATGTAATATGCTGCTTTGTTCCCTATATTTGCACTCGTGGCGAACTTTGATGCCCAGTGGATGTAATATGTGTAATAGCGGTAATAGGCTAGCGTTTATTGCTTGCTTATTTATTTCCTTATTATCTTGTTTAGTTGTTTGCTTGTAGTCACTGCAGTTCTTTTGCTGTGTTTTTCTAGTGGCCACAATAGCCTATTTTTGAGTAACTAGGCCAAAATAATCATGGCAACACACGGACTATTGTAACCATGGGCCTCCTACAGGCCATATGTTCCATGGGCCTTCTTCCGGCCGTAGGATCCATTGGCCTTCTATACGCACTAGTAGAAAAACACCTAATAGTCCCGGTTCGTAAGGGCCTTTAGTCCCGGTTCATGAACCGGGACTAATGGGCCGTTAGTAATACCTCCACCCATTAGTCCCGGTTCAAACAAGAACCGGGACCAATGTGCCTCCACGTGGCCCTATGCGTCGAGCCCAGTCAGGGGTCTTTTGGTCCCGGTTGGTGGCACCAACCGGGACCAAAAAGCATCCACGCGTCAGCATTCCAGTGGTTGGGGTTTTTGTTATTTTTTTTGAAAGGAGGGGGGGGATTGGGGGTTTTGGGGGGTTAATTTACGTGTTTCATATATTGTGTTAGCTAGCTAATTAATAGAGAGAAGTGTCCTCTCTTATGTCCATGCTTGGTCGACTCTATGTACTATATATACTTAAGTGATCGAGAGAACCATTCAGTACAGAAGTTCATGCATATACCGAGAGAAGTGATCGATCGACCTCTCTCCTTCTCTGAGAGATTGGTCGAACAACAAGTTTTCGTATATCATGTATCTGACGCTACTGGCTACATACATGCATGTACAATATGTATAAGATCTCTTATAATTACAATCCCCTAGCAATTGAAATCAATTTCCACATGGTATTCTCTGGCTTTATTGATGATGTGGTCAAGAAAGAATCCCGCCAATTCCTCTTGAATTGCTTTCATGCGATCTGGTTCTAGGAGTTCATTCCGCATCTGCCACGTCTAATTTGAAGAAGGGGGTTAATTAATACATATATATATATATATATATATATGAATGAAACTCAACAGAAATGATGGTGTAATAAAATGAAATTGTGAATATTATTGCTTACGCACTTCATATTGTCTTTGAGAGTAGCCCCGCTTGTTTTTCAAAGTCGCGTTGTGGATGAACTCGCACACGTAGTATCCACAGAAATCATTCCCTTCTTCCTGCCACAAGCACTTTACGAGAAATAGAGGTAAATCAAACTGATAATGAAGCATTATAAATGGCATTGATGAAAGTATAGCTATAGAATCAACGGGAGATGCGCGCAACTAGCTAGCCAGTAGTACTTACTTTCGGGTATGTATATCATAGCTCCTTCGGCAATCCCGGAGCTTCTGCGGTGAACTGTTTCCAAACCCTGCAAGACAAAGAAAATAATTATTATTACTTGAGATATCAGGAAATGAACAAAAAGTTGCCGATATGATGCGATAATGATCGATTGAACTTACTTGCTGAGCATTTCAGTCATGTCCGCATAGGATTTGGGATCTTTCCATCTCGAGTCTAAGACGGTTACTAGTCCACGCTCAAGCTTAATCTCCAGAAGAATATAGTGGTACCTGTGCATGCATGCATAACTCATCAATTACATTACTATAACCTTGCTTGAGTAATAAGGGAAACCGAATATGCACACGACAGTAACACTCACTTGCCGTTGTAAGGAAAGAGTATGGTATCTTTGTTTAGATTTTTTATCAATGATTGTAGCACGTTGTCCTCGGCCTCTTTGATGTCCTTTTTAACCAGAAATTCATCTATGATATTTGTGTTAATGAACCCAATATCATAAATTACTTGTTTTTTGCACTCGACGATCTTCAATCTGCATAATATATTGAGGATAATTAATTATAAATACATGAAATGAAAGAGCCGAGCTATATATAGTGACTTAATGACAGAAATAGTACTTACAGACAGTAGCAAAAGACCATTAGTTTATCGAGGGCCTTTTGATTGAAGAACGCGAAGAACTCATCAAATGGAACAGTCAACAGATCATTTGCAACGAGACCGTGCTCCTCTTTAATATGCAGATACAAAGCATTCGTACCCTCAGACTCTCTGCAGGTTTCCATGTACCAATTATGGAATCTTCCATCGTTGTTGTCAGAGATTTTTCATCTTTGATGAGAGGCTTCCCGTACTCGTATCTGTGTTCGTCCACCTCCAAGAAATCAGGAAGTGCATCGTCAGGCAGGTAATCATCAAGATTGCCATAACCGGCCACCGTCCCCAGAGCATTAGACACATTGAGCGGGGGGCACGATTGCTGTCCTTGTTCGCCAAGCTGGGCAATTTTTTCCCCTTTGCTCGTTCTTTTGACCTTTTAGCACTGACAGTAGTTCCCGACCGCTGGGCTTGGAGATATGTCTGTTTGGTAATGCGCTCATAGTTGGTTCTCAGCGGAGACTTTGGTGGTTTCCTCAGGGCATCGATAGTGCGCTTTGCTTTCACCGGATCTACCTTCTCCTCCGGAGGTGGATGTCTCTTTGCTTTCACCCCTTCAAAGAACCCCTTCACGTGGGTTCGCACAATCGTATCGTTTTCCTCCTCGGACCTCTCGTATGGTAACTTCTCTAGAGGCTTGAGAGATGGACCGTATTTGTATTGCCTCCCGCCTCTGGTTGTGCTGCTAGACGCCGGAGCAGACGGAGCAGCTGCGGCGTCTATCTTATTTCGTGCTTGCTTACGAGGCGGAGGAGAAGGAGTACGACACGCCGGAGCAGCTGGGGCGGCGGCGGGTCTCTTCCGCCCTTGCTGGCGAGGCGGAGAAGGAGGATGCTGCTGGCTGCTCGGGAGCGCCGGCGTAGGCGGAGAAGGAGGCGGAGTGCCGCCATGCGCCGGAGAAGGAGCCGGAGTGCCGCCACGCGTGCCCTGATCGTCACTCGTCGGAGGAGGAGGCGGTGGAGGAGGCGGAGTGCCCTGACTCGCCGGAGCAGGAGGAGGAGGCGGAGGCATCCAGTTCGGAAGGTTGATGAGCTTCTTCTTCCATAGGCATGGAGTCTTCAGAGCAGAACCCAGCCTAGTCTCCCCTTCACCGGTAGGGTGGTCAAGCACGAGGTCCTCAAATCCCTCCGTTATTTAATCCACCATCACCTTAGCATATCCTTTTGGAATCGGCTGGCAGTGATAAGTTGTCCGGGTCCACTAGGATAAACTTGGCCAACAGCCGCCTTGACCTTCAAATTCATCCATCACGCCATAATGTGGCAATTTTGAGACTCCGTGATACCATCCACGGGATAGCTGGCAGGAGCCGTCAAGACATGCTCCGGCTGAAGCAGCTCGGTGGAAGCCACGCTGCTTCTCCGCTGATATGGCGGGGTAGCTTCGGGGGAAGCTTCGGCAGGTCGTTTGCTGCGATCTGCTGCTTCTCGTTCCTCTTCTCGATCCTCTAGCCCCATTACCCTTTCGTGCAGCGCCTGCAGTTGGTCCTGCTCTAGTTTCTTCCTCCTCTCGTGGGTTTTGTAACCCCCTGCGTCCGAAAAACCAACCTTCCATGGAATGGAGCCTGGCGTGCCTCGTGTCCGTCCAGGGTGCTCAGGATTCCCAAGGGCCATTGTGAGCTCGTCCTTCTCCCTATTTGGAAGGAACGTCCCTCGCTGCGCTGCATCGATATAGTGTCGAAGGTTCTTGACTGGTATTTCCAGTTGCTTGTCCGTCCACTGGCAAAACCCTGTTACAGGGTCTAAGGTTCTGCCAGACCCGAAGAACCAAGTCCGGCAACGGTCTGGCCATCTCATTGTCTCTGGTTCGATCCCTTTTTCAAGCAGATCATTCTCAGCCTTGGACCACTTAGGTCGGGCTTGCAGGTAGCCACCTGACCCCGTGTGATGGTGAAGCGTCTTCTTCGCAGCATTTTTCTTGTTTGTCTCCGACATCTTCTTACTCTTTTGCGATGTCTTGTGGGCCACAAATGCGGGCCAGTGATCTTTGATCTTCTCATATTTGCCGATGAATTCTGGTGTCTTTTTATTTTTGACAAACTGGTTCAGCTCTTTTCTCCACCTCCTCATTAGGGTTGCCATCTGCTTAAGAGCACAAGACTTGATTAATTCCTCTTTAACTGGCTTCTCCGGATCCTCCTCTGGCGGTAGGGTGAAATTTGCCTTCAGCTCAGTCCAAAGATATTCTTTCTGCATATCATTGACATAAGACACCTCAGGGTCTTCCTCCTTAGGCTTATACCATTGCTGGATGCTGATCGGGATCTTCTCCCTAACAAGAACCCCGCACTGAGCAGAAAATGCCTTCCTTGTCCGGATGGGTTCAATCGGTTCGCTGTCGGGCGCGATTTCTATGATCTCAAACTTTTCATCCGAGCTCAACTTTTTCTTCGGGCCTCGTCTCCTTACCGAAGTTGTGCTCGATCCGGAGGGCTAGAAATTATAAGGAAGAAAGACGAGAGTAATTAATATGTGTACATATACCAAAACAATGGAGCATCAATTAACTAGTCAGCACGGGCTTAACTAATATATATATACCTGGCCGGGCTCGGTTCGGTCACCGGAGCAGTCAGCACGGTCTCCTTCTTGTACCTCCATTGTGTCACCGGAGCCATCATGAACATAGTCCTGTTCTTGTACCGGCATTAATGGGCCAAAGCCATCATGAACATAGCCCTCTTCTTCACCCTGTTCTTCCAGCTGACCAACGGTGTCGAGGAGAAATGACGCAACTTCATCCCTTCCATTTGCGATTATGTCCCTCAATATCGCTTCTGTTTCTTCGTCTCGGCAGTGCTCCATAGTTTCTGTAAATATTTACAACATGTCAATTATTATTCAAACATGGTACAGATGGATATATATATATATATATATATATATATATATATATATATATATATATATATATTAGTGGCAAACGTAGAACTAGCCAGCTAATCACAATAAGGAATCATGTTAGTGGCCTCGACGCTGCTTCTCTAGGGTTTGGGGTCGCCTCGACAAAACAACGCTTCAAAGCTTTGGGGTGGCCTTGACGACAACGCTCTTTTAACTTGGTAAATTTGGGTGGCCTCGAGAGAGTTAATTTGTCGGGTCGGGGCGCGGCGGGAGGGGGTAGGAGACCAACATTGTTTTCTCTCTAGGGTTTGGGTGTCCTCGAGAGTTTTGGTCGAGCGAGAGGACCGAGGGGGGTATATATATCGACCGCCCCTCATCCTGAAGTTATCTCGAGGGGGTTATATCGACAACGATGCGACAACGACGAGAAAGGAAAATAATTAAGGAAAAGGAAGAAAAGAGGAAGAAGGAAGAAGGAAGAAGAAGAAGAAAAAAAAGAGGAGAAGAAGAAAGGAATAGAGGAGAAGAAGAAAAAATAGAATTTCTATTTTTTCTTCTTCTCCTCTATTCCTTTCTTCTTCTCCTCTTTTTTTCTTCTTTTTTCCTCTTCTTATTTATTTCTCCTCTTCTTCCTCTCCTCTTCTTCATCTTCTTATTTTCCTTTTTCCTCTCATTCTTTTTCTTCTTCTTTCTTCCTTCTTCCTTCTTCCTCTTTTCTTCCTTTTCCTTATTTTACTTTAAATTTCTCCTCTACACTAACCTAAAATGCACTAACCTAAAATCGATATCTACTAACAACCTAAATAAAAAATTAATACATATATGAAAAAACATATATAAACAAAAAATGCTATGAACATTATATTCATACATACATATATATATAGCCACATCCATTCATCATATATATAGCTACCACACACATATATACATTATATATATGAAAAAAATGCAATGAACAAAAAAAATACACTTATGAAAAAAATACTATGAACATGTACACATATATATATACACATACAAACACATATACACAAAAAATGCAAAAAATTGCTATGGAAATTGCAGGGGCGGCGGGCGGCGGGGCGGCCGCGCAGGACAGGGGCGGCGGCGCGGTGGCCACGCAGGGCAGGGGCGGCGCGCGGCGGCCGCGCAGGACAGGGGCGGCGCGCGGCGGCCGCGCAGGGCAGGGGCGGCGGCGCGGCGGCCGTGCAGGGACAGGGGCGGCGCGCGGTGGCCGCGCAGGGGCGCGGGACGGGAGGGGCGCGGGAGCAGGCTGTGCTCACAGGGGGCGGCGGCGACGAGGCAGGCGAGCAGCCTGACGGCGTCGGTGGCGGCGGCGACGGCAAGGTGGAGCAGGGGCGTCGGGCGACGACGGCGACGACGAGGAGCAGGGGCGCGTCGGGGGAGAAGTGGGCGATTTGGCCGGAAACTGCTAAGTGTTTGCTTATATAGCAAACCCTTTAGTCCCGGTTGGTGCCACCAACCGGGACTAATGCACCCTTTGGTCCCGGTTGGTGCCACCAACCGGGACCAAAGTCCTCTTTTTCGGCAGCCCAAAGGGCGGGAACCGGCGGCCTTTGGTCCCGGTTGGTGGCACCAACCGGGACTAATGCCTCCCCCTTTAGTCCCGGTTGGTGCCACCAACCGGGACCAAAGGCATCTGTGATGCCCGCCTCGGGGCCAAAGTTTAGTCCCACCTCGCTAGTTGAGACGGGCACGCCGTGGTCTATAAGCCCCACTGCCGCATCCCTCTCAAGCTCCTCTCCACCGCAGGCTTTTGGGCCTACCTGCTATTGCTTTGCCTGATGGGCCTTCTGGGCCTACTGCGGGCCTGAATCCTGGCCCATAGTAGGGTTTCATGTCGTATTCAGGCCGTGGGGGGCCAGTAGGAGGCATTTTTTTGTTTTTTTGTTTTCTTTACTTATTGTTGCTATATTTAATTTTTTTCCAGTTTTTTTCTTTTGTTTTCTGCATTATTTATTTTCTTTTGTTTTTTGCTTTATTTTTTAATTGTTTTTTCTTTTAATTTTAGGAAAATTATAAACTTTCTGTTAGCGCCATTAGTTTTCAAATTTGAAAACACTTTTTTTTTGTTTTCTTTCTTGCTTTATTTATTTTATTTTGTTTCTACTTACAACAAAATACTTATTGTTGTTTTTTTTGTTTTGTTTTCTGCATTATTTATTTTCATTTGTTTTTTTCTTTATTTTTTAATTGTTTTTGCTTTTAGTTTTAGGAAAATTATAAACTTTCTGTTAGTGCCATTAGTTTTCAAATTTGAAAACACTTTTTTTGTTTTTTGTTTTCTTTCTTGCTTTATTTATTTTATTTTGTTTCTACTTACAACAAAATACTTATTGTTGCTATTTTTAATTATTACGAGGGACGAACCATAAGACATTAAAGCATTTCAAATGAACTCTGAAAAAGTTGAAAGTTGGCATGGTATCATAAATTGACCCACATAGCATGTGCATGTACAAAACGGATAATGGTATCATACTCGTCAGTTACAAAGTTGGCATGGTATCATCATAATAGTTGCGGGAGAAAGTCTTCACTTTTTCTTCGCTTGTGTCATTTTCTTATTGCGCCGTAACCATGGATAATCTTCATCGTTTATCAGGATGCTGGGGTCAGCCTTGACTTTGAAGGGAGGAATTTCATGAAACTTTTCATAATCTTTAGGCATGTCTGTCTTGTCCTCCACTCCCACGATGTCCCTTTTTGTTGAAAGAACTATGTGGCGCTTTGGCTCATCGTATGATGTATTCGCTTCCTTATCTTTTCTCTTTCTCGGTCTGGTAGACATGTCCTTCACATAGATAACCTGTGCCACATCATTGGCTAGGACGAACGGTTCGGCAGTGTACCCAAGATTTTTCAGATCCATTATTGTCATTCCGTACTGTGGGTCTACCTGTACCCCGCCTCCTGACAGATTGACCCATTTGCACTTAAACAAAGGGACCTTAAAATCATGTCCGTAGTCAAGTTCCCATATGTCCACTATGTAACCATAATATGTGTCCTTTCCCCTCTCGGTTGTTGCATCAAAGCGGACACCGCTGTTTTGGTTGGTGCTCTTTTGATCTTGGTCAATCGTGTAAAATGTATTCCCGTTTATCTCGTATCCTTTCCAAATCAATACAGTCAAAGATGGTCCCCTGGACAACTAGTACAGCTCATCACAAACAGTGTTGTCACCTCTGATACGTGCTTCCAACCAACTGCTGAAAGTCCTGATGTGTTCACATGTAATCCAGTCGTCGCACTGCTCCGGGTGTTTGGAGCGCAGACTGTTCTTGTGTTCATCGACATACGGGGTCACCAAGGTAGAGTTCTGTAGAACTGTGTAGTGTGCTTGAGACCAAGAATATCCGTCCCTGCATATTATTGAGTCCCTTCCAAGCGTGCCTTTTCCAGTCAGTCTCCCCTCATACCGCGATTTAGGGAGACCTATCTTCTTAAGGCCAGGAATGAAGTCAACACAAAACCCGATGACATCCTCTGTTTGATGGCCCATGGAGATGCTTCCTTCTGGCCTAGCGCGGTTATGGACATATTTCTTTAGGACTCCCATGAACCTCTCAAAGGGGTACATATTGTGTAGAAATACGGGGCCCAGAATGACAATCTCGTCAACTAGATGAACTAGGACGTGCGTCATGATATTGAAGAAGGATGGTGGGAACACCAGCTCGAAACTGACAAGACATTGCACCACATCACTCCTTAGCCTTGGTATGATTTCTGGATCGATCACCTTCTGAGAGATTGCATTGAGGAATGCACATAGCTTCACAATGGCTAATCGGAGGTTTTCCGGTAGAAGCCCCCTCAATGCAACCGGAAGCAATTCCGTCATAATCACGTGGCAGTCATGAGACTTTAGGTTTTGAAACTTTTTCTCTACCATATTTATTATTCCTTTTATATTAGACGAGAAGCTAGTCGGGACCTTCATACTAAGCAGACATTCAAACAAGATTTCCTTCTCTTCTTTGGTAAGAGCATAGCTGGCAGGACCTTCATACTGCTTTGGAGGCATGCCGTCTTTTTCATGCAAACGTTGTAGGTCCTCCCGTGCCTCAGCTGTATCTTTTGTCTTCCGATACACGCCCATGAAGCCTAGCAGATTCACGCAAAGGTTCTTCGTCACGTGCATCACGTTGATCGAAGAGCGGACCTCTAGGTCTTTCCAGTAGGGTAGGTCCCAAAATATAGATTTCTTCTTCCACATGGGTGCATGTCCCCCAGCGTCACTCGGAACAGCTAGTGCGTCGGGACCCTTTCCAAAGATTACGTGTAAATCATTGACCATAGCAAGTACGTGATCACCGGTACGCACGGCGGGCTTCTTCCGGTGATCTGCCTCGCCTTTGAAATGCTTGACTTTCTTTCGACATTGATGGTTGGTCGGAAGAAATCGATGATGGCCCAGGTACACATTCTTCCTGCAGCTTGCCAGGTATATACTATCGGTGTCAAGTAAATAGTGCGTGCATGCGTGGTATCCCTTGTTTGTCTGTCCTGAAAGGTTACTGAGAGCGGGCCAATCGTTGATGGTCACGAATAGCAACGCCTTTAGGTTAAATTCCTCCTGTTTGTGCTCATCCCACGTACGTACACCGTTTCCATTCCACAGCTGTAAAAGTTCTTCAACTAATGGCCTTAGGTACACATCAATGTCGTTGCCGGGTTGCTTAGGGCCTTGGATGAGAACTGGCATCATAATGAACTTCCGCTTCATGCACATCCAAGGAGGAAGGTTATACATACATAGAGTCACGGGCCAGGTGCTGTGATTGCTGCTCTGCTCCCCGAAAGGATTAATGCCATCCGCGCTTAAAGCAAACCATACGTTCCTTGGCTCACTTGCAAACTCATCCCAGTACTTTCTCTCGATTTTTCTCCACTGCGACCCGTCAGCAGGTGATCTCAACTTCCCGTCTTTCTTACGGTCCTCACTGTGCCATCGCATCAACTTGGCATGCTCTCTGTTTCTGAATAGACGTTTCAACCGTGGTATTATAGGAGCATACCACATCACCTTCGCAGGAACCCTCTTCCTGGGGGGCTCGCCGTCAACATCACCAGGGTCATCTCGTCTGATCTCATACAATAATGCACCGCATACCGGGCATGCGTTCAGATCCTTGTACGCACCGCGAAAGAGGATGCACTCATTAGGGCATGCATGTATCTTCTGCACCTCCAATCCTAGAGGGCATACGACCTTCTTTGCTGCGTATGTACTGTCGGGCAATTCGTTATCCTTTGGAAGCTTCTTCTTCAATATTTTCAGTAGCTTCTCAAATCCTTTGTCAGGCACAGCATTCTTTGCCTTCCACTGCAGCAATTCCAGTACGGTACCGAGCTTTGTGTTGCCATCTTCGCAATTGGGGTACAACCCTTTTTTGTGGTCCTCTAACATGCGATCGAACTTCAGCTTCTCCTTTTGACTTTCGCATTGCATCCTTGTATCGACAATGACCCGGCGGAGATCATCATCATTGGGCACATCGTCTGGTTCCTCTTGATCTTCAGCAGCTTCGCCCGTTGCAGCATCATCGTGCACATCGTCTGGTTCCTCTTGATCTTCAGTAGCATCACCGTATTCAGGGGGCACATAGTTGTCATCGTACTCTTCTTCTTCGCCGTCTTCCATCATAACCCCTATTTCTCCGTGCCTCGTCCAAATATTATAGTGTGGCATGAAACCCTTGTAAAGCAGGTGGGTGTGGAGGATTTTTCGGTTAGAGTAAGACTTCGTATTTCCACATATAGGGCATGGACAACACATAAAACCATTCTGCTTGTTTGCCTCAGCCACTTAGAGAAAATCATGCACGCCCTTAATGTACTTGGAGGTGTGTCTTGAACCATACATCCATTGCCGGCATCTGCGTGCATTATATATAATTAAGTGTGTCAAAAATCATTACAGAACATCATGAATAGATAATTAAGTGACCAAATTAATAGAAGTTCATCATCACATTAAAACCAAAGTACATACATAGTTCTCATCTAACAACATAAAGCTCTGCAGAGCATCTAAATTAATTAAACCATACACTGAAACTATGTAAAACATTTCAATGCGAAAACAAATGCGATCATAATCGCAACCAATGTAACAACTGATCCAACGGCATAATGATACCAAGCCTCGGTATGAATGGCATATTTTCTAATCTTTCTAATTTCAAGCGCATTGCATCCATCTTGATCTTGTGATCATCGACGACATCCGCAACATGCAACTCCAATATCATCTTCTCCTCCTCAATTTTTCTAATTTTTTCCTTCAACAAATTGTTTTCTTCTTCAACTAAATTTAACCTCTCGATAATAGGGTCGGTTGGAATTTCCGGTTCAACAACCTCCTAGATAAATAAAATCTATGTCACCTTGGTCGGCATAATTGTCATAAACAATAAATGAACCAATAGTTATGAAAAGATAATATATACCACATCTGAATCATAGACAGGACGAGGGCCGACGGGGGCGGATACCAAAACCATCGCACTATATAAGATGCAAAAATAAAAGTAAGAAAATTATACAAGTATCTACATAAATATACAAGTAAGATTTTTTTCCTTTCAGAAAGAAGATAAGAACAAGAGGCTCACCACGGTGGTGCCGGCGACGAGATCGGCGCGGGCGATCGACGATGGTGAAGACGGGGACGGGACGTGATGGACCGCTAAACCTAGACAAATATTGAGGAAAATGGAGCTTGGAGGTCGAGCTTGGAGAGGAGAAAGCTTAAGTAGTGTGGCTCGGGCATTCCATCGAACACCTCGTGTGCATAGGAAGTGAGCTAGAGCACCACAAAGCTCTCCTCTCGCCGGCCACGAAAAACAGAGCACTGGGAGTGCTCTGCTCGCGGGCGAGGGGTAGATATAGGCAACTAATTGGTCCCGGTTCGTGCCACGAACCGGGACTAAAGGGCAGCCTTTGGTCCCGGTTCACTCCACCAACCAGTACCACTGGTGATGGGCCAGGAGCAAGGCGCATTGGTCCCGGTTCGTCCCACCAACCGGAACCAATAGGTCCAGCCGAACCGGGACCAATGGCCCACGTGGCCCGGCCGCCCCCCGGGGCTCACGAACCGGGTCCAGTGCCCCCAATGGTCCCGGTTCTGGATTGAACCGGGACTAATGGGCTGACCCGGCCTGGACCATTGCCCCCTTTTCTACTAGTGACGGGCCGTATGATCCATTGGCCTTCTATACGGGCCTTCTATGGGCCTTAGGATTCATGGGCTTTCTATGGGCCGTAGGGTCCATGGGCCTTCTACGGGCTGTGCGATCCACTGGCCTTCTATGGGCCGTACGATCCATGGGCCTCATACAGGCCGTAGGATCCATGGGCCTTCTACGGGGCGTATCGTTATTTCGCCAATCATGAGCCGTACTGTTCGTGGACCATAACGGGCCGTATTTGATTACTCTATGAAAACAGCCCAACGGTTTTTTTTGACATGAAAACGGCCCAACATATTAACGGTCCACAAACGGGCCGACTGCAATGACGGGCTGAATTAGACCCACAAGCAGAAAATGACAGTAACGGGTCGTATGTAACCAAATGCTGCAAATGAGCCCAAGAACCAATGGGCCCTGAGAAGGCCGAAAGATAACTTAGCCTGGAAACGGCCCAATGAAATAACAGGACGTTAATGGGTATAAAGTGATACACTGTTCTTTACGGGCCAGTTTCACAACGGGCCGTTAATGGGCCAAGAGTTATAAAGGGCCTCATATGGGCCGAAAGAAGTCATGGGCCACACATGGGCCAGAAGTTAAAACGGACTGGAATCATATTGGACGGTCCAGATGACGCTACTGGGCCTAATTCAGAGAGGTCATAACGGGCTCTGGGTTAGCGGGCTGTAAATGGGCTATAGGCGAACAGGCCGTTAACAGGCTTTCCGTGGGCCGGCCGGCCACCTTTTGACCAAGTCAAACGGGCCGACCTTTTCACAGGAATGGGCCTCTGTTGGGCCGTGCCACGTGTCAACGTAATATAGGCACCTTCGGTCCAATGAGTGGATGACATCTGTCCCAATGGTGAGCCGACACGTGTTTTCTCCAGCCAATGATGATTTTACACGTGAAAAATCCTCATTGGTCGGGGCTGTTAACGGGTTATCGGATCCAAAACCGGACCCGATAGCTTAACGACGTTCCGTTACGGTGGATGCCACGTGTCGGTCACCCTCGACGAAAACACTTCTGTGACGCGTGATTTATCGTCATGGAAGTGGACACTTCCGTGATGATAATTTTGGTAATGTCATGGAACACTTATACGACAGCACAGGTATGACTATCTTGATTCTGTCATAAAATCATCATGGATGTACATGCATGACAGAAAACGTGTTCTACTGTGACAAACACGTATCATCATGGAAGTGTATTTTTTTTATAGTGAGAGGTGCACCTCCCATTTCCTCGCGACAATCCTTATGCTTCAGATGTTCTAGACCTGTTTTGGTAATGCGAGATATGTGTTAGGAATTTACCAGAGTTCTTGCGTATATGTCAGTAGCTTCGATTCATAATCTCTTTTCATTGCTTGTATCTTTGGTTGAGATCTCCAAGCATTGCACCCTTTTGTTCTTATAGCTTCAGTGTTTGGATGTCAAAGGAATATCAGGTTCTTTTGGCTGCTTGTGCAGCATTTAAGGTTGAGGCGTCATTGAGCGCATTAAGCCTGGAGATTAGATCTGCTAACCATTTCTTCACAGCGTGTTTTGCGTTAGACAGGAATTTTCATAACTTATCAACACATGTGCACATGTGAAACAAAGCAACCATGTTACGAACACGGAACGGATGCATTTTTCTTACACTGAACATACATGCAGTACATGGTAATAGTTCAGTGCTCAACGGCAGAGACAATCAGACAGATAATACGTGCTGATGCCCAACATTTTCTAACACTTGGGAATCGGTCAGCCCAGCGCCTATAGCCTGCAATCAGTACGAAAAGAAAGTTCGATGATTATGTTTCAGACCACACACACCAAATGAGGTCCGTGCTTTCTTCCTCTTCATCTGTAAGACCGACAGATTATGGTGTTTACCTGTTGCGATTGCAATGATTTGCTTTTGGTTAAATCGTTCCCTATCGTCGTCAGGGATATCCTGTAGGAGTAGGACAATGCAGAAAGCCACCATCAAGCAAACACGTTGAGAATTAAATAACAAGAGAAGCAAATTCAAGCAACTATAAAATTCTTGAATTGCCATGACCACGGTTCAGAAACAAGATAAAAACAGTCAGTTTTCTGAACCTTTGCCAAGACAATCGAGAGATGTGTATTTTTTTTTTTGAACCTGAGAGATGTGTACTTTGACAAGTGTGCAGAGACAAACGGAGGGAAGTAATTCCATTACAATGTTATAAGTACAGTACAGTTACAATGTTAACCGTTGCGTACTTTAACAGGTATGCACAGCCGATGAGCTCCGTCAAAACCTGCTGCTGACCCGCCAGCTGCCGGCCACGGTGACATCGAGCAGCAGCAACTCGGGTGCGAGCCTCCCTTTCTTCTCCCCGCCGGCGTCGATCACCCCACTTCCCTTGAGGTCAGCTCTGCAGCCATCATCATCAACGACAGGAGCGAGGCGGCGCTCAAGCAGCTGGCGGGCAAGACGCCACTGCCGCAGTGGCATCGGCTACTGAAGGCAGTGATGGAGGCGCGGCCTCTGCTGGTGGCCGGGCCGGTGCCGCGGTGGTGCGACCCACATTTTTTCTACTCGTCGAAGCTACTTGAAATTGCTGTATTTTCAGACTTGTCTCTGGCGCCAATCATACACTATTAGTACAAAAGAAACCAAGGTGCCAGCTACTATGAAAAAGTTTTGTACGTACTACTGGTTTTAGACTGAAATTTTCTGAATTGATTGAACATACAGAAAGGAACCAAAAAAGAAACAGTTACTCCAAACCTATATGTATGACGTAATTTGGATTCCATTGAGAATTAAAAGGTTACGGATCATTCGCAAAAAAAAAAAGGTTACTGACCAAGCATACATAGAAAAAAGAAATGGCGCCTGATCGCATCAACAAGATACACATAGAAAGCAAGTATTAGCCTTAACTTGTCCTGGATAATGATCATCGTGAATAAAAAAGGGGCACATTTACATTTGTGATAATTTTACCGAGAGAGACGGACCTCAGACATCTCCCCAAGAGTGATGGTATTGCCTGTGTCGGCATGATAAGTGCATGATGAATCATGAAAAAATATTTGATGAAAGAAACAAAACAAAAGTAATAGTACGAATTTACATACAAGACAAAATATCACCAGGCAATGGTGCTTTCTCCATTTATGAACGCCCTGTCTTGTAGATCCCTGATCCATTGGCATACTTTGTTGCATATCTTGATCGCTTGGATCTGCAAACAAAATGCATCGTGTTCAGGCAAGTTGTACATATTACCCCTATGACCTCGCCCCCCCCCCCCCACCACAAAACCTTTGATTCGCAAAGTTTCCAAGTAAACTTCTGAAAATCCATTTTGGTTTCAAAATGGTTTCAGACTAGTTTCATTTTTTTCTCAGAATTTTACATACATTTTCAGAACGGTTCCAGAATTGTTCAGAAGGGTTTCATAATTTTCTCAATTTCTGACATACAAACTTCAATGGTTTCACCAATTTTTACTAATTCCGTTTTAGTATCAGTATGTTCTCTGACAAGTTTCAGAACTATTGCAGTTAGTTCATCCATGTTCACTTTTTCCCACATTGTTTCAGAACCATTCGGGAATTGTTCACACAATTTCACAACTTGAACCTTGTTTCAACATATATAAATTGGATGTCACTACACCCTACAAGAAAAAATTCCAAGCTTCAGTGGCTTGACACGTCTGCACCTACGCCGACACTTATTCCGTGTCCATACACCCTACATACGGCGACATATTGGATGTCACTAAGCATACACCTACGCCGACACATAAATTGTTAGGGCCCACACATGTGCCGACACACAACGTGTTGTTAGCCAATTGCCGACAGCTAAGTTGTTGCTTCGTACTTGCTGACACATAGTATGTCCACAATGATGTATCTACACCGACACATGGTCCGGAGGCAAAACTTCATAGCTACCCCGACAGTTTCTTCATGGAGACTAGTGGACCTTTGCCCACAGAAGTGTGTCACATAAGCTCTACTGTGGTGTAGTGATAAAACTGAATAAGTTTCACTGATTCTTCATACAGGTTTCAGGCTGGTTTGATATTGGGGTTCATACATCATTGTAGTTGACAGTTGACTCAAAATTCGGGTGGGATTTCAATCTAGTTTCATACAGATTTGACAAGGTTTTTGTATGTTTGTTGTTGTCCTGTTCCATAATTCAGCTGGCCCCGACAAAGTTTCAGAAAGTTTACCCAAAATGTTCAAGACAAGTTTTTAGAAGTTTTAGTTTCCGTTGATAGTTGATCTATTCTCCAATTTATTTATATTATAGATAATTGATGCAAGTTCCATATATAAATTGAAAAACAAGTCATGGAAAGGATGAGGTGACCAAAAAAACTTGATGTTTCTATCCCAATTTTTTTTTTGAGAATCACCGGGGGGGGGGGGGGGGAGCTCCCCCACCTGAATATATTACTCAAAGGACTACCGTGGCAGCAAGTACATAATTACATAGGCACAGTGCAATGTGCAGAGAGGTAGGAGCGCCACGAGAAGACGTCCTCCTTGTCTTGTGTTTCCACGAGACGATGAGACCAAAGGTCCAAATCAGAAATAAGGTTCCTAAGGGTTATTACAGAACTTTGATCAACAGTCCTAAACACCATGTCATTACGTGCTGCCCAAATCTTCCATAATAATGCCATGAGGACCAAGGGCCATGCCGTGGTAGAGAGGTGAGGAGGTAGAGTGACGTCCCAGAGCTCCTGATGTCGTCGGCTTGTGGCGGAAACCCAAGACGTTACCAAATCCTATTGGCAAGAGGACACGTGATGAAAAGGTGGCTGGAGTCTTCGGGCAACCTAGCACACCGGGGGCATATATCTGAAGAGATTATATGCTTGTGTGCAAGATTGACCCTGGTATTGAGGCGGTCTTTAAAGAGTAGCCAGGTGAAGACTTTAAGCTTTCGAGGAGCCTTGGCGCTCCAAATGAGAGGAGCAACGAGATCGTTATCTGACCAAGCCATGAGGGCACTGTACGAGTGCCTGGCGGTGAAGCCAATGCCATGTTGTAGGAACCATTGATCTTCTCCTGCCGAGGGCATGAAGTCCTGCAAAATAGCCATAAGCGAAACAAGCTTTTGTTCTGCCGTGAGAGTGAGACAATTACAGAGGTTAGCTTGGATACCGAAACGTCAAATGTTAGCCACTTTAACCAGCTCTAGGGTGGAGTGTGAAAACAGGTGGGGGAAGGTGATGGTAAGGGGTTATGGGGTTAGCCAAGTGTCAAGCCAGAAATAAGTATGTGAGCCATTGTTTGTTAGCACGAACGAGATAGTCTGCAGGGTAGAGATTTGTTGTGAAATCGTGCGGCAAAGAAAGGAGGTTTGAGGGGATGGTGAGACTAGGGCGTTGGGGTGTTGGAGATCAAGCCACTCTAACCAAGGTGTCTGGCGGAGGAGAGTGCTTTGGCAGCAAATTTCATAAGGAGGCAGTTGTTTTGGACCTACAGGTTTTTAAGCCCTCATCCTGTCTGGCATCAAGCCTCGACTGGTCGAACCACTGGAGCGTTCGGCCGGCTGTTGGCTTGACGAGTTGCCAGCCGTCCTCTGGAGTCTGCGCATGACTCCAAACAAGTCAACTGGCTTCACACCCTTCTTCCTCGTCTACGGTGCTGAAGCCGTCATCCCGACGGACATAGAGTTCGACTCTCCGCGAGTCACCATGTACACCGAGGAAGAAGCAGAAGAAGCACGTCAAGACGGTGTCGATCTGTTGGAAGAGGGCCGGCTGTTGGCACTCAGCCGGTCCAGCATTTACCAGTAGAGCCTGCGCCGATACTACAACAGGAAGGTCAGGCCGAGATCTTTCCAAGAGGGCGACCTTGTGCTCCGGCTGATCCAGCGAACAGCCGGCCAGCACAAGCTGTCTGCGCCTTGGGAAGGCCCCTTCATTATCAGCAAGGTGTTGGGAAACGACTCCTACTACCTGATCGACACTCAGAAGCCCCGAGCACGCAAGAGGGACGACTCCGGCAAAGAGACGGAGCGCCCATGGAATGCAAATCTTCTCCGAAGATTTTACAGTTGATGCAGTATGTATCACGCTACCCTTTGTATTAAAGTACCAAGACTTCGGGGCCCCCGAGACAAGCTCAGGGACTGCCCTTTTTGTTATCTGTATGATAAGAATTATGCCTTCGAGTATACTACTCTTTGTTATGCCGCTTGGCACCGGGCTCGACTAGTCGGCCCGGGGACTCGCCGCCTTGCGCTATGAAATGCTTCCTGCAGTCGGACAAGTAGTGCGTGGCGCCTAAGCCGTCTCCTGTCAGAAGCCGCAGCTCGTAGAGTGACTAATTGGTGGACAGGAGTAAGGAAGAATAGGCGTCCACACGAAAAATGGCTAAGGACTCAAAGCATAAGCATAGCTTAAGCCGGTTTCCTGCCTCTCTTACCAAAACCGACTCTTTAGTAGTCAGCCTGCCGCTTTCTATCCAACTTGTTAAGAAGACTCTAAAAAATGGCCAAGTACTTGCCTTCCCAAAGTAGCCAAGCACTTGATCCAGTGGCAGCCGCAGAACGGTTGTCCGACTGGCAAGGCGGCAACTAAGGGAAGGCGGCAAAGGAAAAAGCCAAAGGAGCAATGAGCAAGGAAAGATAGAACTCGGATAAATATTTACATAGCATAGGCCCTTGGCCGAATCTTCAAGCAGAAGTTTAAAATACACCCCGCGGGTGGAATTGTTCAAATTAACAAGTTCTTCAAAGACTACTAAGCAGATAAAATGAAGGCAAGACGGCAGCCTAGGAAGTGGCAGACAGGTTCGGAGGGTCGGAAGAGACGGCGGTGTCAGCCATCGGGGCGATCGGCCGGACAGTCTCGGCTCGATCATCTCCGGCGGCGGCTGGCTCGGTCGGGCGCGGCTCGTTGCTGGAGGCACGGTCGAGCTGAGGCTGGTCGTCTGCTCCACCGTCTGGCGCCTCCGTCTCACCTCCGTCCTCCGCCTCGCCTTCCTCCTTAGCGCTGGAACCGATCACCTCCGCCGAGTCCTTGTCGTAGTCCGGGTTCATCCCGAACCACTCCGGCGGCACCTCCCTGTCGTCTTCAGCCCGATCAGGGACGAAGATGCTAGTGTCGGCATAGTCGGCGATCGCCGCAGCACGAGCGACGAGGGCGTCTTCCATAGCTACCAGCTCCGCCTGGGCCTCTGACCAGAACGCGGCCAGACGGTCCAGGTCCAGCCCTGGATACCACGCCTTGACGAATTCCAAGGCCCGGCGTGCTCCAGCCCGGGCCGAGGAACCCTTCGAAGCCTCAAGACGACCAGCCATGACCTCCAGCCAGTCGGCAGTCTGACTGGCAGTGCGCAGAACCGGCATGTCTGGCCGCAGGGTGGCAATGGCCTGGGCGCCGGCACGTTGAAGCCGGCGCAACATCCGATGGGCCGGCCGCAGACGAGCCTCGATGCTTAGAAGCTGCTCGTCAAGGGTCCGGGGGCGGTGGCGGCAATCTCCGCACCATCTTCCCTCTGCACCTCGCGATCTGCCTCGATGGCTTGAGTGGCCGCCTGCGAGTGGCCAGGGAAGAAGTCTGCCCAGACAAAAAAGAAGCAAGTCAGAATCAGAAGTCGGCCCGACCCACAGTCGACGGCTCAAAGGAAACCAAGAAACTCACCGTCGACGATGTCCTCGATCTCATGGAAGCCGGAGGTTAGCTGCGCCTCCTTGTCGGTCCAGGAGGAACGCTCACTTTCGAACTTAGTCAGGAGGGCAGTCTCTCTCTTCTCTGCCTCGTCCCGCGTCTTCTTGAGCAGCTCCCTCTGCTCCGCCAGCTGCGCGGCCAGCAGGTCGTGCTCCGCGGCGAGTTTGCTACACTCCTGCCCCTTGGCACGCAAGGCGGTGTTGGCCTCGCCCAGCTGCTGCTAAAGAGTGGCGTTGGCCCCTGAAGAACAAAGGAAAAAGATGATAAGTCGTCAGCAAAGAAGGTCGTCGGGAAGATCCGGCCCGACTGCTCAGCAGTCGGCCTAAATCTCGGGGACTACAGCCCGTGGGTGCGCCTGCGCGCCCCCGCAAAGAAGAAGGAGCACTCACTCCGGCTCTCTGACAAGTCGGTAGTCCGCCTGCCCAGCTCCTCGACATTGCGGTTGAAGGCAGTGGCGCGGAGGTTGTGATACTCCTGAAATAAGAATTTTAGACAAGGAAACTCGCTAGAAGGAGTTTCGGGCCGCCTGCTCAGCAGCCGCCCCGAAACTCGGGGACTACACCTAGTGGGTGCGCTGGCGCGCCCCCACAGAGAAGAACAAGGAAAAAACAAAGTCAAAAATGAAAGCATACCCGGACGGCTACTCGCGACGCCAGATGCGCCTTGGTGCAGGCCTGGATGGCGTCGCCCTCGGCTTGCAGCTTCGCCTAAACATCTAGAAGCGCCTGGTTCAGCGGGCCCGTGCCGCCTCCTCGCACCCACCCAACGGGCGCGGCACTCGTCGCCTCGGCGTCTGGGATGGCCGAGCTGGCGGCACCGGTCTCCAACGGGCGTGGCACCGAAGTCGCCTTCCTGAGGCGGCGGCGCGCTGGCGAGGTGACTTGAAGGAGCAGCCTCGCCTCAGACTCGTCCGCAGTCGGCGGCGCCGGCGGGTCTGCCGGCTGTTTACCTCGCGCGCTCGCAGACGGCGGTGGAGGCGGCGGAGGCAGCACGGCCGTGTCCGACATGGAGGCCTCGTCGCTTTCCTTCTTCATGATAGGGTGCTCGCCGCCGGCTTCCCCAGTCTGCCCCGTGAACTCCGGGGGTGGCGGCGCAGAGTTCAGCGGAACGACAAATAGCGCCGATTGGCGGCGCGCGGCCTCCTCTGCTTGCCGCCTTGCCGCATCGGCGGTTCGGCCTCATCCAGCTTCCTCTAGGCAGAGGCCGCCGCCTTCTCGGCCTCTGCCTTCTCCAGACGGGCGGCCTCGTCCTCATCGCGCTTCTCCCGCGCGTTCTGCTCCGTCGCCTCCCAGAGGTCGGCGGCGGGGTCAATCCGCCGAGTAGTGGCGGATGTCTCTGCCGACCCCATGACGGAGGCGGCGGCAACCCTCTCAAAAGTAAGGGGAGCCCTAAAGCGAGGAAGGCATGTAAATGATTTGGGCAAAATTCACTAATAGAAAACAAGACAAAGGCGGAGGCACTTACGCAGAGACCAGTGGCGGCTTCTTCACTTCCTTACGGAAGCGGTTCGCCTTAGCGATCGCCTCTTCCTGCTTGGTCGCGGCGGCCGCCCCCTTGAACTTCTTCGACCGGCCGCCAAGCAAGCTCGGCCCGGCCCGGCGCCTCTTCGCGCTGCCTTGACCATCCAAGCCAGCGGAGGAACTCGCACCCGGATGGCCAACCCTGGTTGGTGGCGTGGGATGACTTCCCCCTCGGCGTCGTCATCAGGCCAGTCGGCAAAGGTGGCTGACGGCCTGAAGCCTCCTCCTCCTCCTCCTCCGCCTCCTTTGGCGTCGGCCTCCATCGCTGCCGCCCCCAAGTCAGGGTCGTCGACGTCGCTCTCCGCCCGATCGGAGACGAACTGACGGGCCGGGCCCGTGGTGCCGGCTGAGGGCTGGATGAGGGGGTTCTGACTCAAGAAAAACCAAAAAGATCAGAAGTTAGATTCGGCTGCAAAAGAAGATAGAAGAAAAAGAAAGACGACTTACAGCAGGCGGGGGGTTGGCGCGTGAGTATGGCTCCTTGCCGAACTGCCAATCCGCTGTGAGACTGCAGTTCGCGATGTAGTTCACCGTGTCGGCCACCTCCATGTGGGGCATGTCCTTGGAGAATATCCAGCTCGGGTCTCGGTGGCCGCTCATCTGACAGATCAGATGAGGTCGGCCTTGGAGCGGGAGAACTCGGCGTGCCATGAAGGCGGCCAGCAGGTCGGCCCCAGACAGACCCTCCGACTGCGTCAGCACTCGGAGTCGCGCAACAGCGGCGACTCCAGCGGGAGTCAGCGTCTTGACTCGGTGGGACCAGCTGGGGAGCCTCCTAGCCGGAGCGCCGGCTTCGTAAGGCGGCAGATTGACCCAGTCGCCGTCTGGGGCGACGTTCTTCACCGACTTGATCAGCGGAATGGCGGGGAATGGGTTATCGGCCGTCGATCTCCGCATCGCGATAAAGGCACCACACTGGGCCGGCACGCCGGCGACGTGCATGCCGAGCTTGGACTGGAAGAATTCCCCCCACAGCTCGATGGTGGGGAGAACACCGAGGAAGCCTTCGCACAGGGTGGCGAAGGCAGCTAGCAGCACCATCGTGTTCGGGGTGAGGTGGTGCGGCTGGAGCCCGTGTAACTCCAAGAAGGAGCGGAAGAAGCCGCTCGCCGGCAGCCCCAGGCCGCGCATAAGGTGCAAGCGGAATACGACCCGCTAGCCCTCCTCCGGCGCCGGCGATATTTCTCTCTCCGACGCGGCACAGGCTCGCACTAGGTTCACGCCGGGGAGGCGGCGCGTCTTGCGGAGAAACTCGATATGGTCGTCGTCCAGAGGAAGAAGAAGCAAGAAGAAAGCAAGGGGAGTAGGGGAGATGGGCGCACGTGCTTCGCCGCCCCCTTCCTCCCGCCTACTTATAGGCTCATGGGCTGAGAAGACGATGGGGCGGGCGTGGGATTAACTGCACCCCAGCCCCCACTCCCCCCACGATTTACCACATGCAGTAACTGCGTGCAGTTACGACGTGGGAAACCCAACCGTCCGCACGGCTGCAACAAATCCGCTCGCGTGCTGAGGCACGGTAGTGGCGAGCCCCGCCTGAGGCCCTGTCCCGTCACGCGCGTGGGTGGGCAGACTGACCCCGCCACGTGGCGCCACATGACGGACCCGCAATGGGCGGCTGCCCGGAAGCTTATCAGGCACGCTGCCTGGACCCTGCCGCGACGTTCAAACTCTCTAAGAGGCAAGACAGATTTCTGTGAGTCCGACTCCAGCTAGTCGGCCTGGAGGAAGATGGCAAGCGAGGCCGAGATTCCACCCCCAGAGAGATGAAACTGTTGAGGCTCCCTGACATGTCTCCCGCGGCACCTCACCAGCTTCGGGGACTACTGTCGGAGTAATGGGCCACGGGTAGGCTAGCCCGAGCCGCAGAACCTTTCAAAACATCGGGGCAGACTGCGCCCCTCAAGACCCCACGATGAAGAGCCGCCTCCTGGGAGTCGGCGGCAACTGCCCCTCACGGCTGAGTCCCAGGGACGACTTCGAGTTAAGCCGACTCTTGGCTGACGGCCAAGTTAAGCCGACTCTTGGCTGACGACTTCGAGATGAGCCGACTCTTGGCTGGCGAGTTCGAGATAAGACGACTATGGGAGTCGGCCCGCGACTCGAACCACCCCTGCCTCGCTTACGAAGGGCTGGCATGGCTACAGTGCGCTGTATCGCTGGAGATCTCAATTGTGGCGCGGCACTGTTGCCATGCCCGCCCTGACCTCAGCCCCCGTGGGTGGCGCACTGTGTCCACGACGGCTTACCTGTACGGCCCAGAGACGGTGGGACCCGCCCGTCAGCAAGGGTACAGAAGGCAGAGAGAGCGCCACAAAGACGGACCCGTGGGAGTCGGCCTCCTTGAGTCGGCCGGCCCCTCCCACGGGCCCCGCACGCCATTAACCAGACAAGACAGGGAATGGCGACAGTGATCATCCACCAGGCGGCGACATTGTTGCCACGACTCCATGACCAAGCCCGCGTCATTGGAAGCACGACTACAGTACCAGGCCTGTCGGCGGGCCCCCGCAGTCAGCGAAGAAGACGGCGGCCTGAGAGACAGACGGCTGGGACCCGCGCCCAGCCGGATTACCATTGTATCCCCGGGGGGTAGGCCTATATAACCCCCCCCGGGGCACCCATGCAAGGGGGATAGCTTCTTTAGCATTAGACCCGATCATATAGGAAGGAGGGAGCTAGCCTTGCCCTCTCCTACCTCCAGAAAACAGCTCTAGGAGCAACCTTGTATTCACTTGCCATAGTGATCATGTGGAGCCCCCGCAGAGCAGCAGTAGGGGTGTCATCTCCTTGGAGAGCCCTGAAGCTAGGTAAGATCCGCCGGCGTGCATGTCTTCGCCTCATCCCGTTTCCAGGCACCGGCGACGTTCTACTCGCTCCCACCATGATAAGCCATCCTTTGGCATATGTCGCACCCAACCCCCGACAGGAACGGTTTTCCCGCATTTTTTGACAGCTGCTTGTTGGCTCGAGCTCGAGCTCGCTTCCTTCTGTAGCCGTGCTCGATGTAGCTTCCTGATTTGGCGCTCATAGTCTGAGTCAACAGGCTTGGGAGCTGGTTTTCTTGCCATATGAATAAAGTGGTCAATAACTTTCTCAAGCACTTTCTCCCTTGGCGGCGGTGCCGGTTTCGGTCCAAAATGGGCATCAACTTGGGCCCGCACTATGGTTGTGTTTTGCTCCTCGGTCATGTCGTAAGGCCTCTAAGGAAGAGGAGCGAAGCTTGTACCATATTTATATCACTTGTCTCCGCCTGTACTTCATGTACTACGTCGACTTGTACCGCTACGCACCATAGCTGCGGCGTATCTCTTCTGTAATTGCTGAGACGACAGAGACGGCTGACGTGGCTGAGTTGGAGCAGGAGGAGTGGCCTGACACTGTGCCGGACTTGAAATAAGAGAAGTGGCCTCACACATTCGTGGACTTGGAGGAGGTGGCAGACTTCAAGGAGGAGTCGGCTCACGCGTTCGTGGACTTGGAGGAGCGGGAGTCTGCTGGCTCGATGGCGGACTTCGAGGAGGAGTTGGCAGACGCGGTGTCGGTGGACTTCGAAAGACAATGCAATCATTTCTCCATAGGATGATATGATGTATGGCCTCTCCCAGTGTGCGCTCGTCGTCACCTCCAGGAATGTCAAGCGCTAGCCTCGAATATGGGTCCACCACTTCATCAATCAAGACACGAGCATAACCCTCTGGAATCGGGGTGCAATGGAAGGTTGCTTCGGGGGGTAATTGTAAAAGCAACGGCGTCCGCCACCTTCATGGATATGTTCTTCATTTTGGAGTGTAGCTCACAGTTAGTGTTCTCTATGATGTCATCCACAGGGTATGTATCTAGCAGTGTGTCGCCCGGGGCGGAACCAACTCTGCTTCTCGGCATGGATGGGACGGTGCTATCCAATGTTATACGATCATCTGGTTGCTTTTGCCGCTGCTGAGACCCCCTTTCCTGGCTAAGTAAGTCGATCTGTTGCTGCTGCTGGAATTTGAGTGCCAAGTCCGCGTGCCTTGCTTCTAGGCCTTGAAGGAGTTTTGTGTCCTGCTTCCTCTCCTCCTCCTCCAGCGTCCTCTTCTTCTCCTCCTCCATCTTCTTTCTTGCACGGGTCCTGCAGTCGTCGTTCCATTCCGAAAAGCCCTCATACCACGGAATAACACCCTTGCCTCGTGTTCTTCCTAGGTGTTCAGGATTTTCCAAGGCGCGCGTAAGCTCATCGTTCTCTCTGTTGGGCGTGAACACCCCCTTTTGAGCATATTCTATTGCATCAAGTATCTTTTTTCGGATACTTTTAGACTTGTCTTATTCGGAACCAGGCCTGTCTTCGGGTCCAACGCCCCCCATGCGCATAGAACCAAGTTCTGCACCTGGGGGGCCAGCTCCTAGTAACCGGAGTGACCCCTGCATCCTCCATCTCTTGCTTAGACTTATCCCACTTAGGCATTCCCATCGTGTAGCCACCTAGACCCAGCCTATGGAACCGCGTCTTTTTTGCGGCATTAGCCTTGTTTTTTCTCGACCGTTCCTTAGATAATTCTGATTCCTTGAATTTCATGAAATCGGCCCAGTGTTCTCTTTGCTTCTCCAGTGTTCCAATGAATTATGGAGTCTTCCTTTCTGTAGCGAGGTAGTTGGCCCATACAGTTTTCTTGTGGGTGTTGAATGCAATTGCCATCTTCTTAAGAGCAGCGGCCTTGACTTTCTGCACATTTGCATCACTGAAATAATCTGGTAGGGTGAAATGTTCCATCAGAGATTCCCAAAGGTTTTTTTTGCTCTGTCGTTGACCCAAGTAACATCTGGACGTTTAGTTTTTGGCTCTTTCCATTCTTGAATGGAGATCGGGAGTTGGTCCTTCACAAGTACTCTGCACTACCGAGTCGCTTTTTCGCAATGTTCTTAGGTGTGAGGGGTTCGCCACTAGCTTTGATGGAGTCGATGTTGTACTTTACACCCTCCTTCAACTTTTTGCCCGGGCCTCGCTTTGTCCCGCTCTCTGTAGAAGTAGATTTGCTCGATCCAGAGGGTTGAAAGAAGAAAGATCGATTCGTTAATATATCTTCAAATAAAAAAAACATGTGATGATGACCAGATGCCTGCTTATATAAATATACCTCACCGGTAGTCTTTGTTATTTGAAGATCAACATTATTGTCTGTGTCATCATAAACATTGTCTGCGTCATCATAATCATAATCATAGTTCATGACATCATCAGCTCGGTCGTCGAGATCGAATATCTTATCATCACCCTCTCCAGTATTGTTCAGAAATTGGGAGCCGTCATCTGCTTCATTCAGATCATCTAGCCTGCGAGGGCTGCGTATGATCTCGAACAATTCCTCTTCTCTCTCTCTCTGCCGGTATTGTCCGCCATAGCTTTTACTTAACTAATACAGAAGAAATATAAAACAATTTAGTATTCAAATTACAATGCATGGATGCAATCAATAAGGAAAGACTGAATCATATAGTACATAATATGCATGGTCTTGATTAATATATAATCTCGAATAGATCGTCTCGAATACTATATATCGAATACATCACTGGCTAGGTACCTAATAAAAATCGAATACTACAGAAGAATCTAGGCCACTCGCGGTTCCTGGGGCGCGGGCGGTGGACACCCAAAGAGAAGGAACCATCACATGATCATATCTCCGGTCATCTGCCCAAAGAACCTGCCAAGTATTGGAGAACCTGACGTCCATAGCAGCCATGTAGCGATGGACGTGCTCGTCCTCCCTGACACGGTGACACACCACCTCCGGCGGGGCCGGCTCCCTGTGCACCGAATGTGGCCTACGCGAACGCCACCAAAGGAGATCAGGGTCCACGATGGGGCCCAAGGCCGGGTTCCTCACCAAGCGGCGTGCCCCTCCAGGTAGCACCTCCCAGTGCCAGCCTGGCGGAGCCCAATCCCAGACGCGGGTCCTCTGAAGCAGGACGTCGTCACGAACGGGTCGACGGCGAGGATGCGGGCCGAGCATCATCGAGAACAAATACTATATGCCCGCAAAAAGTAACATTTTTTAAATGATTGGATTGTGATAACTAAAATTCTATATGCAAATTATAAAAATTTGACATTAATCTAATTCATCTAACTAAAACTAATTCTAAAATTTCTAACATTTCCATATATATAACTAACATTTCTAATATTTCTATAACTAAAAAACAGAAAAATTACTAACATTTCTATAACTAAAGAACAAAAAAATTTATAACATTTCTATAACATTTCTAATATTTCTATAACTAAAAAATAGAAAAAATTTATAACATTCTATATAACTAACATTTCTATAACTAAAAAACAGAAAAATTTCTATAACTAAAACTTATAACTAAAAAACTAATGTGTGTGTGTGTGTGTGTGGACATGGCGGCCGGGGCAGGAGCTCACCGGCGAGGCGCGGCGACGGGGGCGGCGACGGGGACGGAGACGGGCGGTGACGAGGACGATGGGGACGGGGCGGCGACGACGGGGACGGGGACGGGCCGGGCGGGGACGACGGGACGACGGGGCGGGGTGCGGCGCGACTGGGCGGGTTGCGGCGACGGGGACGGGGACGGCCAGGGCGACGACGGTGACAGGGACGACGACGGACACCGACGGGGCGGCGACGACAATGGGGCACTAGTAGAAAAGATGGCTTTGGTTCAGGCCGGGTCTGCCCATTAGTCCCGGTTTAGTCCAGAACTGGGACCCATGGGGGCATTGGTCCCGGTTCATGAGCCCAGGGGGCTGGCCGGGCCACGTGGGCCATTGGTCCCGGTTCATCTGGACCTTTTGGTCCCGTTTGGTGGGAGGAACTGGGACCAATGGGCCTGGGTCCTGGCCCACCACCATTGGTCCCGGTTGGTGGCTCGAACCGGGACAATGCCACGAACCGGGACCATTGAGGTGCCTATATATACCACTCGCCCGCGAGCAGAGCACTCCACTGCTTTGTTTTTCTCTGGCCGGGGAGGGGAGGGCTTTGTGGTGCTCTAGCTCACCTCCTATGCACTTGAGGTGTTCGATGACATGCTCGAGCCACACTAGTTAGGCTTTCTCCTCTCGAAGCACGACCTCCGAACTCTATTTTTCCTGAGATTTGTCTAGGTTTATATTAGCGGCCTGTCATGCCCTGATGTCTACTACACAACCTTCTTCTTGTAGACGTTCTTGGGCCTGCAAGTGCACAGGTTTGTAGGACAGTAGCAAATTTCCCTCAAGTGGATGACCTAAGGTTTATCAATCCGCATGAGGCGTAGGATGAAGATGGTCTCTCTC
Source organism: Triticum aestivum (assembly GCF_018294505.1). NCBI lineage: Eukaryota > Viridiplantae > Streptophyta > Magnoliopsida > Poales > Poaceae > Triticum > Triticum aestivum. The sequence goes on along the minus strand of NC_057810.1, from coordinate 681,318,332 downwards.
AAACAACCCTGCAACCAAATAACAAAGAGTCTCTTGTGTCCCCAACACACCCAATACAATGGTAAATTGTATAGGTGCACTAGTTCGGCGAAGAGATGAAGATACAAGTGCAAAATAGATGGTAGATAAAGGTATTTGTAATCTGAAATAATAAAAACAGCAAGGTAGCGAGCGATAAAAGTGAGCGTAAACGGTATTGCAATGATAGGAAGCAAGGCCTAGGGTTCATACTTTCACTAGTGCAAGTTCTCTCAATAATAATAACATAGATAGATCATATAACAAGCCCTTAACATGCAACAAAGAGTCACTCCAAAGCCACTAATAGCGGAAAACAAACATAGAGACTATGGTAGGGTACGAAACCACCTCAAAGTTATTCTTTCGAATCGATCTATAAAAGAGTTCATACTAGAGTAACACCTTAAGACACAAATCAACCAAAACCCTAATGTCACCTAGATACTCCATTGTCACCTCAAGTATCCGTGGGCATGATTATACGATATGCATCACACAATCTCAGATTCATCCAACCAACATAAAGTACTTCAAAGAGTGCCCCAAAGCTACTACCGGAGAGTCAAGAACGTGTGCCAACCCCTATGCATAGGTTCATGGGTGGAACCCGCAAGTTGGTCACCAAAACATACATCAAGTGGCACATGATATCCCATTGTCACCACAGATAATCACGGCAAGACATACATCAAGTGTTCTCATAAAGACTCAATCCGATAAGATAACTTCAAAGGGGAAACTCAATTCATCACAAGATCGTAGAGGGGGAGAAACATCATAAGATCCAACTACAATAGCAAAGCTCGGGATACATCAAGATCGTGCCATAGAGGGAACACGAGAGAGAGAGATCAAACACATAGCTACTGGTACATACCATCAGCCCCGAGGGTGAACTACTCCCTCCTCGTCATGGAGAGCGCTGGGATGATGAAGATGGCCTCCGGTGATGGGATCCCCCTCCGGCAGGGTGCCGGAACAGGATCCCGGTTGGTTTTTGGTGGCTACAGAGGCTTGCGGCGGCGGAACTCCCGATCTATCTTCTGTTCTGGAAGTTTTAGGGTACAAGAGTATATATGGGTGCAGGGGGTACGTCGGAGGAGCTACGGGGGTCCCACGAGGCAGCGGGCCCGGGGGGGGGGGGGGCGCCCCCACCCTCGTGGGCAGCCCGTATCTCCCCTGACATGCACTCCAAGTTCCCTGGGTTGCTTTCCTTCCAAAAATAACTTCTCCAGTTGATTTCATTCCGTTTTGACTTCGTCTGATATTCCTTTTCCTCGAAACACTGAAATAGGCATAAAACAGAAAATCTGGGCTGGGCCTCCGGTTAATAGGTTAGTCCCAAAAATAATATAAAAGTGGATAATAAAGCCCAATATTGCCTAAAACAGTAGATAAAGTAGCATGGAGCAATAAAAAATTATAGATACGTTGGAGACGTATCACGCCCCGTCCCCGTCTTCACTATCGTCGATCGTCCGCGCCGATCTCGTGGCCGGCACCATCGTGGTGAGCCTCTTGTTCTTATCTTCTTTCTAGAAAAAAAATTCTTGCTTTAGATAGATACTTGTCTAATTTTCTTACTATTTTATTTCTTGTTATTATATAGTGCGATGGTTTTGGTATCTACCCCCGTCGGCCCTCGTCCTATCTATGATTCAGATGTGGTATATATTATCTTTATAACTATTGCTTCATTTATTGCTTATGAAAATTATGCCAACCAACATGACATAGATTTTATTTATCTAGGAGGTATGTGAACCGAAAATTCCAACCGACCCTATTGTCGAGAGGTTAAATTTAGTTGAAGAAGAAAACAATTTCTTGAAGGAAAGAATAAAAAAAATTGAGGAGGAGAAGATGATATTGGAGTTGCATGTTGAGGATGTTGTCGATGATCACAAGATCAAGATGGATGCAATGCGCTTGAAGATTAAAAAGATTAGAAAATATGCCGTTCATACCGAGGCTTGGTATCATTATACCATTGGATCAATTGTTACCTTGGTTGCGATTATGATCGCATTTGTTTTCGCATTGAAATGCTTTACATAGTTTCACTGTATGGTTTAATTAATTTAGATGGTCTGGAGAGATTTATGTTGTTAGATGAGAACTATGTATGTACTTTGGTTTTAATGTGATGATGAACTTCTATTAATTTGGTCACTTAATTATCTATTCATGATGTTCTGTAATGGTTTTTGACACACTTAATTATATATAATGCACGCAGATGAACCAGCAATGGATGTACGGTGACAGACACACCTCCGAGTACATTAAGGGCGTGCATGATTTTCTCGAAGTGGCTGAGGCAAACAAGCAGAATGATTTTATGTGTTGTCCATGCCCTAAATGTGGGAATACAAAGTCTTACTCCGACCGGAAAATCCTTCACACCCACCTGCTTTACAATGGTTTCATGCCACACTATAATGTTTGGATGAGGCACGGAGAAATAGGGGTTATGATGGAAGACGACGAAGAAGAAGAGGACGATGACAACTATGTGCCCCCTGAATACGGTGATGCTGCAACGGGGGGAAGCTTCTGAAGATCAAGAGGAACCAGATGATGTGCCCAATGATGCTGCAACAGGGGAAGCTGCTGAAGATCAAGAGGAACCAAACGATGTACCCGATGATGATGATCTACGCCGGGTCATTGTCGATGCAAGGATGCAATGCGAAAGTCAAAAGGAGAAGCTGAAGTTCGATCGCATGTTAGAGGATCACAAAAAAGGGTTGTACCCCAATTGCGAAGATGGCAACACAAAGCTCGGTACCGTACTGGAATTGCTGAAGTGGAAGGCATAGAATGTTGTGCCTGAGAAAGGATTTGAGAAGCTACTGAAAATATTGAAGAAGAAGCTTCGAAAGGATAACGAATTACCCGACAGTACATACGCAACAAAGAAGGTCGTATGCCCTCTAGGATTGGAGGTGCAGAAGATACATGCATGCCCTAATGACTGCATCCTGTACCGCGGTGCGTACAAGGATCTGAACACATGCCCGGTATGCGGTGCATTACGGTATAAGATCAGACGAGATGACCCTGGTGATGTTGACGGCGAGCCCCCCAGGAAGAGGGTTCCTGCGAAGGTGATGTGGTATGCTCCTATAATACCATAGTTGAAACGTCTGTTCAGAAACAGAGAGCATGCCAAGTTGATGCGATGGCACAGTGAGGACCGTAAGAAAGACGGGAAGTTGAGGGCACCCACTGACGGGTCGCAGTGGAGAAAAATTGAGAGAAACCTTCCTCCTTGGATGTGCATGAAGCGGAAGTTCATTATGATGCCAGTTCTCATCCAAGGCCCTAAGCAACCCGGCAACGACATTGATGTGTATCTAAGGCCATTAGTTGAAGAACTTTTACAGCCGTGGAATGGAAACGGTGTACGTACATGGGATGAGCACAAACATGAGGAATTTGACCTAAAGGCATTGCTATTCATGACCATGAACGATTGGCCCGCTCTCAGTAACCTTTCAGGACAGACAAACAAGGGATACCACGCATGTACGCACTGTTTAGCTGATACCGGAAGTATATACCTGGGAAGCTGCAGGAAGAATGTGTACCTAGGCCATATCATTGATTTCTTCCGACCAACCATCAATGTCGAAAGAATGGCAAGAATTTCAAAGGCGAGGCAGATCACCGGAAGAAGCCCGCCATGCGTACCGGTGATCACGTACTTGCTGTGGTCAATGATTTACACGTAATCTTTGGAAAGGGTCCCGGGGGACTAGCTGTTCCGAGTGACGCTGAGGGACACGCACCCATGTGGAAGAAGAAATCTATATTTTGGGACCTACCCTACTGGAAAAAGACCTAGAGGTCCGCTCTTCGATCGACGTGATGCATGTGACGAAGAACCTTTGTGTGAACCTGCTAGGCTTCTTGGGTGTGTATGGGAAGACAAAAGATACAGCTGAGGCACATGAGGACCTGCAACGTTCGCACGAAAAATATGGCATGCCTCCAAAGCAGTATGAAGGTCCTACCAGCTACGCTCTTACCAAAGAAGAGAAGGAAATCTTCTTTGAATGCCTGCTTAGTATGAAGGTCCCGATTGGCTTCTCGTCGAATATAAAGGGAATAATAAATATGGCAGAGAAAAAGTTTCAGAATCTAAAGTCTCATGACTGCCACATGATTATGATGCAACTGCTTCCCGTTGCATTGAGGGGGCTTCTATCAGAAAACATCCGATTAGCCATTGTGAAGCTATGTGCATTCCTCAATGCAATATCTCAGAAGGTGATCGATCCAGAAATCATACCAAGGCTAAGGAGTGATGTGGCGCAATGTCTTGTCAGTTTCGAGCTGGTGTTCCCACCATCCTTCTTCAATATCATGACGCACGTCCTAGTTCATCTAGTCGACGAGATTGTCATTCTGGGGCCCGTATTTCTACACAATATGTTCCCCTTTGAGAGGTTCATGGGAGTCCTAAAGAAATATGTCCGTAACCGCGCTAGGCCAGAAGGAAGCATCTGCATGGGCCATCAAACAGAGGATGTCATTGGGTTTTGTGTTGACTTCATTACTGGCCTTAAGAAGATAGGTCTCCCTAAATCGCAGTATAAGGGGAGACTGGCTGGAAAAGGCACGCTTGGAGGGGACTCAGTAATATGCATGGATGGATATTCTTGGTCTCAAGCACACTACACAGTTCTACAGAACTCTACCTTGGTGACCCCGTATGTCGATGAACACAAGAACAGTCTGCGCTCCAAACACCCGGAGCAGTGCGACGACTGGATTACATGTGAACACATCAGGACTTTCAGCAGTTGGTTGGAAACACGTCTTAGAGGTGACAAGACTGTTTGTGATGAGCTATACTTGTTGTCCAGGGGACCATCTTTGACTGTATTGATTTACAAAGGATACGAGATAAATGGGAATACATTTTACATGATTGAACAAGATCAAAAGAGCACCAACCAAAACAGCGGTGTCCGCTTTGATGCGGCAACCGAGAGGGGAAAGGACACATATTATGGTTACATAGTGGACATATGGGAACTTGACTACGGACATGATTTTAAGGTCCCTTTATTTAAGTGCAAATGGGTCAATCTGTCAGGAGGCGGGGTACAAGTAGACCCACAGTATGGAATGACAACAGTGGATCTGAAAAATCTTGGGTACACTGGCGAACCGTTCGTCCTAGCCAATGATGTGGCACAGGTTATCTATGTGAAGGACATGTCTACCAAACCGAGAAAAAGAAAAGATAAGGAAGCGAATACATCATACGATGAGCCAAAGCGCCACATAGTTCTTTCAGGAAAAAGGGACATCGTGGGAGTGGAGGGCAAGACAGACATGTCTGAAGATTATGAAAAGTTTCATGAAATTCCTCCCTTCAAAGTCAAGGCTGACCCAAGCATCCTGATAAACGATGAAGATTATCCATGGTTACGGCGCAATAAGCAAATGACACAAGCGAAGAAAAAGTGAAGACTTTCTCCCGCAACTATTATGATGATACCATGCCAACTTTGTAACAGACGAGTATGATACCATTGTCCGTTTTGTACATGCACATGCTATGTGGGTGAAATTATGATACCATGCCAACTTTCAACTTTTTCAGAGTTCATTTGAAATGCTTTAATGTCTTATGGTTCGGCCCTCGTAATACCATTAATCCCGGTTTGCTCCTTGTCAACTATGTTCTCACCAAGAACACTGAAGAGGGCAGCCACGTGGGCCATTGGTCCCGGTTGGTCTGGACCTTTTGGTCCCAGTTCCATGCACGAACCGGGACCAATGCGCCTCGCCCATGGCCCATGACCATTAGTCCCGGTTTGTGCCACAAACCGGGACCAAAGGGTTGGTCCTCGTTGCGGTTAGAGTTTAGTCCCACCTCGCCAACCGAAGGGCGCTCACACCGGTTTATAAGCCCCTCCCTCTCTGCCTTGTTGAGCTCCACTCAAAGTGAAAATAGATGCCCTTATACAGGGATTTAACCTAAATTCATACTGAATTTCTCTGAAATTCATAGAAATTTATTATGAATTTAGGTTGAATTTTATCTATAGGCGCATCTATGCTCAATTTTTTAGTAAAGTTAATCACAAACTTGTGATTCACACAAATTTCAAAGAATTCAAATTTTAACTATTCAAATTTGAAAACTAATGGCACTAACAGAAAGTTTATAATTTTTGTGACTTAAAAGAAAAATAATTAAACATAAACTTTAATAAAATAAATAAAAATAGCAACAATAAGTATTTTGTTGTAACTAGAAACAAAATAAAATAAATAAAGCAACAAAGAAAACAAAAAAAAAATAATTTTTCTAAAACTAATGGCACTAACAGAAAGTTATAATTTTGCTGACCTAAAAGCAAAAAGAATTAAAAAATAAAGGAAAAAAGAAAATAAATAATGCAAAAAAAAACTGGAAAAAAACTATTTTTATAGTAAAGTTAATCACAAACTTGTGATTCACACAAATTTCAAAGAATTCAAATTTTAACTATTCAAATTGGAAAAGTAATGGCACTAACAGAAAGTTTATAATTTTTCTGACCTAAAAGCAAAAAGAATTATAAAATAAAGCAAAAAACACAAGAAAATAAATAGTGCAAAAAACAAAACAAAAAAATTGGAAAAAAATAAAAAAAACTGCCACCTATTGGGCCACCACGACCTGAATACGACTAGAAACCCAACCTGGGCCAGGATTCAGGCCCGCAGAAGGCCCAGTAGGCCCACTGGCCGTACAGTGTGAGATTAGGCCCGTAAGCCTGCATTTGAGAGGAGCTCGAGAGGGTAGCCACAGTGGGGCTTATAAACCACTCCGAGCCCCTCTCAACTAGCGAGGTGGGACTAAACTTTGGCCACGACGCGGGCAACGCAGGGGCCTTTGGTCCCGGTTGGTGGCACCAACCGGGACTAAAGTGGGGCATTGGTCCTGGTTCGTGGCACCAACTGGTACCAATGCCCACCCTTTAGTCCCGGTTGGTGCCACCAACCGGGACCAAGGCCCCTGCTTCCCGCCCTTTGGGCTGCCGAAAATTGGCCTTTGGTCCCGGTTGGTAGCACCAACCGGGACTAAAGGGTGCATTGGTCCCGGTTGGTGCGACGAACCGGGACCAATGGCTTTGCTATATAAGCAAACACTTAGCATTTTTTAGTCATCTCTGCAGTTGCCCGCGCCGCCGCCGCCGCCAGGCTGCCCGATTCACACCTCGCCGACGCCGTCGCCGCCCGCGCCGTCACCACCCTGTGCCGCCCCGACGTCGTTGCCGCGCACCACCCCGCGCCGTCGCGGTCACCTCCCCGCGCCGCACCGATGCCGTCACCGCCCCGCGTCGCGCCCCGACGCCGTCGCCACGCACCACCCCGCACCGTCATGGTCACCTTCCCGCGCCTCCCCGACGCCATCGCCGCCCCGCGTCGCGCCCCGACGCTGTCGCCGCCCCGCGTTGCCCCGATGCCGTCCCCTGCCCCGCGCGCCACCGCCGTTGCCTCAGGCCGGACCCGACCTCGCCATCACCGATGCTGCTCATAGTGAGCCCCCGCGCCCTGCCCTGCCCCCTGCCGCCACCGCCGCCCATAGTGATGTTTTTTTGCATATATGTTGATGATATATGTATGTTTTTTTGCATATAAGTTGATGTAATGTTTTTTTGCATATATGTTGATGTATGGATATATGCTTTGTATGTATGTTTTTTTGCATATATGTTGATGTATTGGGTTAGTTTCATTTTTAAAAAAGTTTTATATATTTACAAAGAAGGAATAGAAGGAAGAAGAAAACGTTATATATATATATATATATGCAAAAGTTACATTTTTTAGAAAAGTTTTATATATCTAGCTAGGAAAGGAAGAAGAAGAAAAAGAATGAGAGGAAAAGGGAAAATAAGAAGAGGAAGAAAGGAGAAGAAGAGGAGAAATAAATAAGAAGAGGAAAAAAGAAGAAAAAGAAGAGGAGAAGAAGAAAGGAATAGAGGAGAAGAAGAAAAAATAGATTCTTCCTCTCCTCTATTCCTTTCTTCTTCTCCTATTTTCTTCTTCTTTTTTGTCTCTTCGATCTTCTCCTCGATCTATTCCTTTCTTCTTCTCCTCTTTTTATTTCTTCTTTGTTTTCTTATGTTTTATCGGGTCTGTCGTCATCGATATACCCCTCCCGATAACTTCAACATGAGGGGGGGTTGATATACCCCCTCCCCGATAATATTATTTTCCCATGTACGTATGTCGTCATTGTCGATATAACCCCCTCCCGATAACTTCAACACATGGGGGGGGGGGGTCGATATACCCCCGATAACATTATTTTCCCGTGTATGTATGTCGTCGTTGTCGATATTACCCCCTCTCGACTGTGATAACTTGTACGAAAACTCTCGAGGACACCCAAACCCTAGAAAAAATGATGTCGGTCTCCTACCCCCTCCCGCCATGCCCTACCCGACAAACTCTCTCGAGGCCACCCCCTCTCGCTCGACCAAAACTCTCGAGGACACCCAAACCCTAGAAAAAAACGATGTCGGTCTCCTACCCCTCCCGCCGCGCCCCTACTCTTGAAGCGTTGCCGAGGCCACCCCAAACCCGGAATAAGCTTGGTCTATGTTTGCCACTAATATATCCACCTGCTGTCATGTTTGTGTAATAATTGCCATGGTGTAATGTTTGCAGAAACAATGGAGCACATACGAGACGAGGAAGCAGAAGATGTGTTGGGGAAATAATCTTAGCCGGAGGTGATATCTTCTCGTATCTTAATGATAATGATGGTATGGAAGAACAGGGTGAAGAAGTAGGCTACGGTGAACAAAGAATGGAGGAGGAAAGACACGATTATGATGGCTCCGGCGACCCAATGACGGTGCAAGAAGGAGACCGTGACGACGGCTCCGATGACCGAACCGAGTCCGGCCAAGTATATATATTAGTTAATCCTGTGCTGACTAGCTAATTGATGCATCATTGTTTTGGTATATATGTACACATATTAATTAACTCTCGTCTTTCTTATTTTTTCTAGCCCTCCGGATCGAGCACAACTTCGGTAAAGAGACGAGGCCCGAAGAAAAAGTTGCGCTCGGATGAAAGGTTTGAGATCACAGCAATCGCGCGCGACGGCCAACTGATTGAACCCATCCGGACAAAGGACACATTTGCTGCTCAGTGCGGGGTTCTTGTTAGGGACAAGATCCCGATCAGCATCCACCAATGGTATAAGCCTAAGAACGAAGACCCTGAGGTGTCTTATGTCAATGATATGCAGAAAGATGATCGTTGGACTGAGCTGAAAGCAAATTTCAACCTACCGCCAGAGGAGGATCCGGAGAAGCCAGTTAAAGAGCAATTAATCAAGTCTCATGCTCTTAAGAAGATGGCAGACCTATTCAGGAGGTGGAAGAATGAGCTGAAAAAGTTTGTCGACAAAGAAGAGACACCAGAATTCATCGGCAAATATGAGAAGATAAGAGATCACTGGCCCGCATTTGGGGCCCACAAGACATCGGAAAAGAGTAAGAAGATGTCGGCGAAAAACAATCAAAATGTTGTGAAGAAGAAGCTTCACCATCGCACGGGGTCAGGTGGCTACCTCAAAGCCCGGCCTAAGTGGGGCAAGGCTGAGAATGATCTGCTTGATAAAGGGATCGAACCAGAGACAATGAACTGGCCAGACCGTTGCCGGACTTGGTTCTTCGGGGCTGGCGGAACCTTGGACCCTGTATCAGGGAAGTGCCGTTGGACGGACAAGCAATTGAAAATACCAGTCAAGAGGCTTCAGCACTATATCGATGCAGCGCATGAAGGCACTTTCATTCCAGACTGAGAGAACGACGAGCTCACAATGGCCCTCGAGAATCCTGAGCACCCTAGACGGACACGAGGTACGCCAGGCTCCGTTCCGTGGCAGGCTGGGTTTCCGGACGCAGGTGGTTACAAATGCCAGGAGAGGAGGAAGAAAGTGCAGCAGACTGAACTGCAGGCGCTGCACGCAAGGATACAAGCGATAGAGGAACGAGAAGCAAATCACAGCAAACGAACTGCCGAAACTTCCCCCGAAGCTACCCCGCCATCTCAGCGGAGAAGTAGCGTGTCTTCCACCGAGCTGCTTCAGTCGGAGCATGTCTTGATGGCTCCTGCTAGCTACCCCGTGGATGCTATCACGGAGTCTCAAAATTGCCACCTTATGACGCAATGGCAGAACTTAAAAGTCAAGGCGGCTGTCGGCTCTGTTCGACCTTCTGAACCTGGCGCAACTTTTCACTGTTGTCCGATTCCAGAAGGATATGCTAGGGTGACGGTGGACGAAATAACGAAGGGATTTGAGGACCTCCAGCTTGACCACCCTACCGGTGAAGGGGAGACTCGACTGGGTTCTACTCTGAAGACTCCATGCCTATGGCGGAAGGAGTTCATCAACCTTCCGAACTGGACGCCTCCGCCTCCTCCTCCTCCTCCTCCTCCGGTGAATCAGGGCACTCCCCCTCCTCCACCGCCTCCTCCTCCGGCGTGTGACGATCAGGGCACTCAGCCTCCTTCTCCGGCGCGTGGTGGCACTCCGCCTCCTTCTCCGCCTGCGCCGGTGCGCCCGAGCAGCTAGCAGCCTCCTCCTTCTCTACCTCGCCAGCAAGGGAGGAAGAGACCCGCCGCCGTCCCAGCTGCTCCGGCACGTCGTAGTCCTTCTCCTCCGCCTCTTAAGCAAGCACGAAAGAAGACAGCCTCAACCGCTCCGTCTGCTCCAGCGTCTAGCAGTACAGCCAGAGGCGGGAGGCAATACAGATACGGTCCATCTCTCAAGACTCTAGAGAAGTTACCGTACAAGAGGACCGAGGAGGAAAACGCGAAGATCGTGCGGACCGAAGTGAAGGACTTCTTTGAAGGGTTGAAAGCAAAGAGACATCCACCTCCGGAGGAGAAGGTAGATCCGGTGAAAGCAAAGCGCACTATCGATGCCCTGAGGAAACCACCAAAGTCTCCGCCGAAAACCAACTATGAGCGCATTACTGAAAAGGCATATCTCGAAGCGGAGCGGTCGGGAAGTACTGTCAGTGATCAAAGGTTAAAAGAACGAGCAGCTAGGAAAAAATTGCCCAGCTCGGCGAACAAGCAAAGCAATCGTGCCCCCCGCTCAATGTGTCTAGCGACATCGTCGCTAATGCTCCGGGGACGGTGCCCGGTTATAGCAATCTTAGAGATTACCTGCCTGACGATGTACATTTTGATTTCTTGGAGGTGGACGAACACAGATACGAGTACGGGAAGCCTCTCGTCAAAGATGAAAAATCTCTAACAACGATGATGCGAAGATTCCATAATTGGTACATGAAAACCTGCAGAGAGTCTGGCGGGACGATACTTTGTATCTGAGAATTAAAGAGGAGCACGGCCTCGTTGGAACTGATCTGTTGCCTGTTCCATTTGAGGAGTTCTTCGAGTTCTTCAATCAAAAGGCCCTCGATAAATTAACGGTCTTTTGCTACTGTCTGTAAGTACTATTTCTGTCATTAAGTCTCTATATATAGCTCGGCTCTTTCATTGCATGTATTTATAATTAATTATCCTCACTATATTATGCAGATTGAAGATCGTCGAGTGCAAAAAACAAGAAATGTATGATATTGGGTTCATTAACACAAATATCATAGATGAATTTCAGGTTAAAAAGAACGCCGAAGAGGCCGAGGCCAACTTGCTACAATCGTTGATCAAAAATCAAAACAAAGATTTAATACTCTTTCCTTACAACTTCGAGTGAGTGTTACTGTCGTGTGCATATTCAGTTTCCCTTATTACTCGAGCGAGGTTATAGTAATGTAATTGATGAGTTATGCATGCGTGCACAGCTTCCACTATGTTCTTCTGGAGATTAAGCTTGAGCGGGGACTAGTAACCGTCTTAGACTCGAGACGAAAAGATCCCGAAACCTATGCGGACATGACTAAATTGCTCAACAAGTAAGTTCAATCGATCATTATCGCACCATATCGGCAACTTTTTGTTCATTTCCTGATATCTCAAGTAATAATAATTATTTTCTTTGTCTTGCAGGGTTTGGAAACAGTTCACCGCAGAAGCTCTGGGACTATCGAAGGAGCTGCGATATACATACCCGAAAGTAAGTACTACTAGCTAGCTAGCTAGTTGCGCGCATCTCCCATTGATTCTATAGCTATACTTTCATCAATGCCATTTATAATGCTTCATTATCAGTTTGATTGACCTCTATTTCTCGTAAAGTGCTTGTGGCAGGAACAAGGGAATGATTTCTGTGGATACTACGTGTGCGAGTTCATCTACAACGCGACTTTGAAAAATAAGCGGGGCTACTCTAAAAGACAATATGAAGTGCGTAAGCAATAATATTCACAATTTCATTTTATTACACCATCATTTCTGTTGAGTTTCATTCATATATGTATTAACCCCCTTCTTCAAATTAGACGTGGCAGATGCGGAATGAACTCCTAGAACAAGATCACATAAAAGCAATTCAAGAGGAATTGGCGGGATTCTTTCTTGACCACGTCATCAATAAAGCCGAAGAATACCATGTGGAAGTTGATTTCAAATGCTAGGGGATTGTAAGAGATCTTACATATTGTATATGTATGTAGCCAGTAGTGTCGGAAACATAATACGAAAACTTGTTGTTCGACCAATCTCTCGGAGAAGGAGAGGTCGATCGATCACTTCTCTCGGTATGCATGACGAACTTCTGTACTTAATGGTTTCCTTCATTTTCTTACTAGCTAGCGTGTCGAGCGCCTCTCCATGTACAGTACGTAGCGTCGACCAAGCACGGACATAAGAGAGGACACTTATCTCTATTAATTAGCTAGCTAACACAATATATGAAACACCTAAATTAACCCCCCAAAACCCCCAAACCCCCCCCCCCCTTAAAAAACAAAAACCCCAGCCACTGAAATGCTGACACGTGGATGCCTTTTGGTCCCGGTTGGTGCCACCAACTGGGACCAAAGGCCCTCCTGCCTGGGCTCGGCGCACTGGCCACGTGGAGGCCCATCTGTCCCGGTTCATTTTAGAACCGAGACTAAAGGTCTAGGGCATTAGTAACGACCCTTTAGTCTCGGTTCAAGAACCGGGACAAAAGGCCCTCACCAACCGGGACTAATAGGGGTTTTTCTACTAGTGGGGGCGGCGACGAGGGGTGGCGGCGACGGGGCAGAGGAGAAAGAAGCCGAGGGAGGGATGAAAAACTAAAATTTTTCATAAGTGTTGTTTATATACAAGGCACCTTTAGTACTGGTTGGAGCCACCAACCAGTACTAAAGGTCTGTTTTGGCCAGGCCAAGCGACGGGAAGCGCCCCCCCTTTAGTACCGGGTGGTGGCTACAACCGGTACTAAAGACCCCCCCCCTTTAGTACCGCTTGGTGCCACGACCCGGTACTAAAGGTGTGTGCTGGCGTAGGTTCGGTGCGGCAAGTTTAGTCCCACCTCGCTAGCCTAGGGGCGTCCGCACTGATTTATAAGCCCCTGTGCGGTAGCTCTCTCGAGCTCCTCTCCAAAGCAAGCCTACTAGGCCTACCTGTTCTGTGCTACCCTGTGGGCCTACTGGGCCTTTGCGGGCCTGCATCCTGGCCCAACAACACATTGGGTTTCTAGTCGTATGCAAGCCGCTTTGGCCCAGTAGGCGGGCTTTTTTATTTTCTTATTTTTTTTTGCTTTATTTATTTTTGTTTTATTTATTTTTGAGTTGTTTTTTGCTGTATTTAGAGTTTCTTTGTGAATATTTTTGCTTTAGGTACAAAAAATTACAAACTTTCTGTTAGTGCCGGTAGTTTTCAAATTTGAATAGTTTAAATTTTGAATTATTTGAAATTTGTGTGAATCACTAGTTTGTGAATATCTTAACTTTGAAAATAGATTTTTCAGTGATTCTTTTTTCTTATGTTTAATATTAGTGTGTTTTATCATTATATTCAATTTGGTAATGCTTAGGTTATTTAAAAAATGAAGTGCCTTTGTAACAGATGAGTTTTCGTCTGAAACCCTGATACTTCGAAAGAGATTGTCCATTTTGTACATGAAGTGCATCCAATTTTTGCGGTAATCCTCTCTACTTTTTTGCACATGCTTGTGGGTGAAATTATGATACCATGCCAACTTTCAACCTTTTCTGAGTTCATATAAAATGCTTTTCAATTTCAGGGTCATTTAGCATTTCAAATGCATGAAAGAATTTGTTTACACATAAAATTTCTTCGCGTTTCAAATGCCAAAACACATAACTACCCTAACTATTATAGAGATTCCCTCCTGGGTGTGAAACACAAAAGAAAGTGATGATAGTGAAGCCGGTCACATCCTAGATCTTTGGGTGTGAAAGTTTTTCTTTGCGTGTGTCCCTTTGCACCGTAGCCATGGACAATATTCATCATTTAACTGGATGCTCGGGTCAATATTCACTTTGAATGGAGCAATTTCATCAAACTTTTCATAATCTTCTGACATGTCTGTCTTGTCATCCACTCCGACGATGTTTCTTTTCCCTGAAAGAACTATGTGGCGCTTTGGCTCATAGTATGATCCATTCGCTTCCTTATCTTTTCTTTTTCTCGGCCTGGTAGACATGTCTTTCACATAAAAAACCTGCGCCACATCATTGGCTAGGACAAATGGTTCATCTGCATACGCAAGATTGTTGAGATCCACTGTTGTCATTCTGTACTGCGGGTCTTCCGTTACCCAGCCTCGTGTCATATTGACCCATTTGCACCGCAAAGGGACCTTCGGACCACCTCCATAGTTAAGTTCCCATATGTCCTCTATGTAACCATAATATGTTTCCTTTCCCGTGTTGGTTGTTGCATCAAAGCGGACACCACTGTTTTGGTTGGTGCTCTTATTATCTTGGGCGATCGTGTAAAATGTATTCCCATTTATCTCGTACCCTTTGAAAGTAATTATATTCGAAGATGGTAACTGGGACAGCGAGTACATGTCATCTTCAATATCGCCATCATGCATGGCATGTTTCTGCAACCAACCGGCAAAAGTCCTTGTTTTTTCACGTGTAATCTAGTCGTCAGACTGCTCCGGGTGTTTGGAGTGTAGAAAATTCTTGTGTTCCTCCATATACGGAGCCACCAAGGCGGAATTCTGTAGAACTGTGTAGTGTGCTTCAGTGAGAGAATTCCCCTCCATACATATTATTTGATCCCCTCCTAGCATGCCTTTTCCATCCAGTCTGCCCTTATGCCGCAATTCAGGAATACCAATCGGCTTAAGGTCAGGAATAAAGTCAATACAAAACTCAATGACCTCCTCATTTTCATGGCCCTTCGAGATGTTTCCTTCTGGCCTAGCACGGTTATGAACATATTTCTTGAAGACTCCCATGAACCTCTCAAAGGGGATCATACTGTGTAGAAATACAGGACCCAAAATGTTAATCTCTTCGCAAAGGTGAACTAGGACGTGTGTCATGATGTTGAAGAAGGATGGTGGGAACACCAACTCGAAACTGACAAGACATTGCACCAAATCATTCAGTAACCTTGGTATGATTTCTGTATCGATTACCTTCTGAGAGATTGCATGAGGAATGCACATAGCTTCACAATGGCTAATCGAACGTTTTCCGGTAGAAGCCCCCTCAATGCAACCGGAAGTAGTTGCGTCATAATCACGTGGCAGTCATGAGACTTTAGGTTCTGGAACTTTTTCTCTGCCATATTTATTATTCCCTTTATATTCTACGAGAAGCCAGACGATACCTTCATACTGAGCAGGCATTCAAAGAAGATTTCCTTCTCTTCTTTGGTAAGAGCGTAGCTGGCCTGACCCTGATGTATGCCGTCTTTTCCGTGCATATGTTGCTGGTCCTCCCGTGCCTCTGGTGTATCTTTTGTCTTCCCATACACGCCCAAGAAGCCAAGCAGGGTCACACAATGATTCTTCGTCATGTGCATCACGTCAATTGCGGAGCGGACCTCTAGGTCTTTCCAATATGGCAGGTCCCAAAATATAGATTTCTTCTTCCACATGGGTGCACGTCCGTCAGCGTCCTTCGGAACAGGTTGTCTGCCATGACCCTTTCCAAATAGTACCTTCAAATCGTTGACCATATCATGTACATCAGCACCAGTACGGTGGCGAGGCTTCATCCGGTGATCCACCTCACCTTTGAAATGCTTGCCTTTCTTTCTTACCGGATGCCTGTTCGGAAGAAATCGACGATGTCCCGGGTACACATTCTTCCTACAACTATCCAAATATATACTGTCGGTATCATCCAAAAAGTGCGTGTGCATCCGCGGTATCCCTTGTTTGTCTGTCCTGAAAAGTTACTGAGAGCAGGTCAATCATTGATGGTCACGAACAGCAACGCCTTTAGGTCAAATTCTTCCTGTTTGTGCTCATCCCAGGCACGTACACCTTTTCCATTCCACAGCTGTAATAGTGCTTCAACTAATGGCCTTAGGTACACATCAATGTTGTTGCCGAGTTTCTTAGGGCCTTGGATGAGCACTGGCATCATAATGAACTTCCGCTTCATGCACAACCAAGGAGGAAGGTTATACAAACATAGAGTCATAGGCCACATGCTATGGTTGCTGCTCTGCTCCCCAAATGGGTTAATGCCATCTGCGCTTAGACCAAACAATACGTTCCTTGGGTCACCTGCAAACTCCTCCCTGTACTTTCTCTCGATTTTTCTCCACTGCGACCCGTCAGCGGGTACTCTCAACTTTTTGTCTTTCTTACGGTCTTCTCCGTGCCATCGCATCGCCTTCGCATGCTCTTTGTTTTGGAACAAACGTTTCAACCGTGGTATTATAGGAGCATACCACATCACCTTGACAGGAATCTTCTTCCTGGGGCGCTCGCCCTCGACATCACCAGGGTCATCGCGACTGGTCTTATAACGCAATGCACCGCATACCGGGCAAGCGTTCAAATCCTCATACTCACCGCGGTAGAGGATGCAGTCATTAGGGCATGCATGTATCTTCTGCACCTCTAACCCTAGAGGGCAGACAACCTTCTTTTCTTCATACGTACTCTCGGGCAATTCGTTGTCCTTTGGAAGCATATTCTTTATCATTACCAGCAACTTTCCAAATCCCTTGTCAGATACACCATTCTCTGCCTTCCATTGCAGCAATTCCAGTGTGGTGTCCAACTTTTTTTTGTCAGCTTCGCAATTTGGGTACAATAATTTCTTGTGATCCTCTAACATGCGCTGCAACTTCTTCTCCAAATCACTTGCGCAGTTTCTCTTTGCATCGGCAATGGCCCGACCTAGATCATCAGCGGGCTCATCCAATGCTTCTTCTTCAGCTTCTTCCCGCATTGCCGGCTCAGCTTCTTCCCCCATTGTTGTATCATCATATTCAGGGAACCCATGGCCAGGATAGCTGTCGTCGTCCTCTTCTTCTTCATTGTCTTCCATCATAACCCCTCTTTCTCTGTTCTTGGTCCAAACATTATAGTGGGGCATGAAACCGGACTCAAATAGGTGGACGTGAATGGTTCTTGACGTTGAGTAATTGTGACCATTCTTACAGCCAGCACATGGACAAGGCATAAAATCATCCGCCCGCTTGTTTGCCTCGGCGGCAAGCAGAAAAGTATGCACGCCATTAATGAACTTGGGAGAGCATCGGTCATCATACATCCATTGTCGGCTCATCTTCATTACACAACACCGAAAAGACCAAATTAATACAAGTTCATACATAAAGTTCATACATATATATAGTTCATACAACACTTAAATGCAACAAACAAATAACTCTCCAGCTAAACCATTTAAATGTAACAACAAATGCGATCAAGATTGCAACTAAGGTAACAATTGATCCAACAGCATAATGATACCAAGCCTCACTATCAATGGCATATTTTCTAATCTTTCTAATCTTCAAGCACATTTTCTCCATCTTGATCTTGTGATCATCGACGACATCGGCAACATGCAACTCCAATTCCATCTTCTCCCCCTCAATTTCTTTTCAATTTTTCTTTCAAATACTCATTTTCTTTTTCAACTAAATTTAACCTCTCGACAATAGGGTCGGTTGGAATTTCCGGTTCACATACCTTCTAGATAAAAATATCCATGTCAACTTGATGGGCATAATTTGTCATAAACACGAAATGCAACAACTAGTTTTAAAAGAGAATATACCACATCCGAATCATAACAAGGACGAGGTCCGACGGGGACGGATATCAAAACCATGGCACTATGTATAACAAACAGCGTACGGGTAAGATAATTATACGAGTAACTATATATCCAAATCACACAAACATCAATTTGGTAATGTAAAACATTCATGAACAAGAGCCTCACTACAAACTGGTGCCGGCGACGGGATGGTGCGAGAGATCGACGGTGGTTACGACGGAAATTTAGAAGGCACTAAGTAAACCACACCTACATATGCAAACTAAGTGTTATTTTTGACCTCAAATTGCATATAAATCAAATACTAGCACATATAATTCCTCCCAAATTACTAAACTCACAAATTAATCACTATACAAAGCATTGCAAGAGCTAATCTAGCAATGAGAGATGAAAGGACAAAGTTGCTAACCTTTGTGATCATTTGAATGGATGGGGCCCTTCAAATCTTGACAAATTTTGGGCAAAATGTGTGATGAGCTCGAGGAAGAGAGGAGGAGAGGGGAAAGGGGAAGAACAGAGCGAGCTTGGGTGGGCGAAGGGTTTATGTAAGACGACCTTTAGTACCAGTTCGTAACACAAACCGGTACTAAAGGTGCTGGAGGGCCCCCAGACTGACAACATCCTGCCACTACTCACTTTAGTACCGATTCGTGGCACGAACCGGTGCTAAAGGTTCTCCACGAACCGGTACTAATGAGAGCGGCCGGCTAGCCGTTGGAACCGACACTAATGGACACATTAGTGCCGGCTCAAAATCAAACCGGCACTAATGTGCTTCACATTTGACCTTTTTTCTACTAGTGGTAGTAGTTGAACTTCGAATTGTCGGCCCGGCCCACCAGGTGCATAGTAGGCTGCCTTTTTCCTCCTTGGCAGTACTTGAGTGCCCATTTGTCTAAAAAAGTACTCAAGTGCCATGTTCTTTGTCAGGCGGCCCTGAGATCAAGCGATTCGCGTTCCTAGTTTTGAGATTGGCGCTTTCATGGTGGTGATGCTGCATCTCCCTCGTTCAAAAAAGATTCCATTGAGATATGCTGCATCTCCCTTGATTGGTGGCTCAGAGAATTACTAGTATACAATGAAGATCGGCAACAAGGCAGCTGGTGCGGTGACCTTGATGGCTACAATGGCCGTTCTGCAGCTTGGGGTAGCTCCGACGGCATTGCTCGCTTGCCGCAGCCTTCAGTCGAGAGTCAGACCACCATCATGGTGAGACAGGAGGGAGTACAAATGGAGAAGATACCCTGTGGGGAAGCCTGCAACCGGATTCCCTGTTTAACCGCTGGTTGCAGCTGTGTTGCAGGGGAGTGCAATCAATAAGTTCGTCTTGTTTTTGAGACCAGGTAGAAGGAAAAAGCTCCTTCCCGCGCAATTAATCTACAAGCATGTGTTCCACGAAAAAAGTATTTTATTAGCTTGAAAAATGATCTTATATTATAGGACAAGAGGAGTATCATAGGATAAGTTGCATCGAACGGGTGAGGGATGGACAAAGCGCGAGATCGGACGTTCCACCGGAGTGGATACACCAGAGCTGAGATGCTTCCTGAAGTGCGTAGCTAGTGTCAATAAATATACCCCTCTGCCTTCAAACACCATTGTCCGACGTCTTGTTTGCATCTCAGTCTACCTATAGTAGTACTGTTTATCCTTCTTCAACCTAGCTCCATCCATCCATCCATGGCTTCTTCTGTGACTGCCTCATCCGTGCTTAAGCTAGGGGCCATTGTCCTCTGCGTCGTGCTCGCCGCATCGTCCGTGCGGCGAACGGCGCCGCGGGACTGTGACTCGCTCTGCGAGACCGCGTGCTCCTACCTCGAGTCAGCGGCCTGCAACGGCCTCTGCGGGGTCCCCGCCGCCGCCTCCTCCGAGAAGCCGACATGCCAGTCCTGCAAGGAGGCGACCAAGAAGTCGTGCAACACCGAGTGCGTCAGCATGTGCAACACCACGCCGGATTCGCCGTCTACCTGCAGTGCCAGTGGGAACAAGTAGATCGATGCAGCCAGGCAAGTGGCAAGGTCAGCAGGCCGGCCGGGGAGGAAGCTAGCTACCGCCGGCGGGATGCATCCGTGTTGTGTTGTAGTTTTGTTTGTTTCTCTAAATTTCCGAGTTGCTAATTCATACTTCCTCCGTCTCAAAACAAGTGACTCAACTTTTTACTGACTTGGGATGGAGGGAGTGCGTTATTACTTCCTCTGAAAAAAGTGTTTAGATCACTGTTTTAATGATCTAAACACAAACACGAGTGTTTAGATCACTATTTTGGCGATATAAACGCTCTTATATTTCTTTACAGAGGGAGTGTTATAGATGGGTTCACGTCGATATGTGTGTTCACGTTAGATTGGCCCTACGCAATCTACTAAGGGCATATCCAACTCCAACTTTTAAAATAGACATCCGTCTGCGAACTAGTCCGAATCAGTTCGTGGACGGTCCAAGAGCTGGCCATCCAACCGCATCCTTTGGTTGTCCAGGTCTGAACAATTTGAGTTTCAAATGCATAGCGCCCGATCATAATCAAAAAGACGATGATGTTCATTGTTTTTACATGCCCAATCACAAAATATCTCATTCCAGCGGTCCTTGCAAAAAAAGAAGATTTCCCCCCTATCGGACCGGCTATCCGAGCCTCCACGCCCACTCTACTGCCGGCTCCTCTCCATCCGCCTCCTTGTCAGTTGCCTCATTCTCCTCCATCTCCAGCTCAGCCTTTAAGTGCTTCAACATCCTGAGATGGATGCTTTCACAGTCGTCCTTACATCATCATCTAACTCCTTCATCTTCAAGGTCAATATTTTTGAATCCTCCAAAGCAGCCGCGATCTCGACCTTCTTCTATTTAAACTTGGTATCCTATTTTTTTTGAGTTTAAGCTTCTTTTTCCTGCTTGATGTCAAAGCGCTTGACACATGCCTTCTCCCTGTTCGCCAAGATGTTCTCAAATCTCTCCATTATCTTGGCCACCGTCTCTTCCCACTTCTCCTTCTCCTTCCACTTCATTCCCCGGAACCCTCTTTTAAACTTTTTAGGTGGCTCTTTTATTGGTCCGGTTGGATCACCCGCTTCTTTCTCAGTGCCGACACCGGCGGTCTTGATGGAGTTGGGAAAGTATAAATTTCACTTGGTTTGTCCATTCAACTTCGAAGCTCATCTTCTTCACCTTCAAGAACAAGTTGCACGCACGGGACGGCTACAAAAAAAAACATTGTCAACATGTTGCATATCCGACCATCAAGTTACACATCCAGTCAAATGAACATCACACATAGAGCATATCCAACCAACAAGTTGCATATCCGGTCAAATGCCCATACCTTAAAACAACTTACTTGCTCGGTGATTTGCACATCACTTGTCCACCGGTTGATTAGTTGTTTCAAGTGCATGTAATACTTGCTCACAGTCTCTTAGATGGTGTAGCATGGATGGTTGAACGACTTTGGTCTCATAATTGTGGATGAGTTCGTCGCGGTTGTACATGTTTTTTACTTTTTGCCCATTGAGATTTGGCCACAAGATCCGCGTCTTGCGGCGCATCGTTTGTGGCGCTGCCTCGATCTGGCAGGTCACACCGTGCTTGTAACGTGCATGTAACCCTTCCCAATGACATTAAGAGGCAAAAGACAAAAGAAAATCACATGGTAAGCACACCCATCGTCCCAAACTCCTATGTTTTGTATCCAATTGGTACTGCCATCAATCTCCAAGACTGCTATGGGGCTTATATTTTAAACCGGTTCACATAATTTTAGTTTGAGAGCAGGCTCCGTGCTTATCTCGTCGCTGCTGCCTATAAAAGGGCCGAGAACGCGTACGAGCTGAGCAGATCAAACACGAACAAACCTACCAAATCACAACTCGCTAGTCAAGCTCGCAGTATGAAGATTGGAAACAAGGCCGTCGGCGTGGTGGCCCTGGTGGCTGCAACGGTGCTTTTGCAGCTCGCGGTGGCTCCAACGGCCATGGCTCGCCTGCCGCGGGTTTCAAACGAGACCATCGTCATGGTGACTGAGGAGGGTGTGCAACAGCAGCGGTACTACTGTATGCAATCATGCAGGTGGACTCCATGCACGAACCCTAACTGCAACTGCATTTCTAACTCGTGCTTTATGATTCGCTGAAGTCAGTTCCCTGATGAAGTACATGTTTGAAAGTACTGTTAGTCATGATGTCGCGCATCGATCTTCTCATTATAGTTCTTCTTTTAAAATTTAGTTGTGTGATGTTGTTGTTCGAGATCAGTGCCGTTCACGATTGTTTCCGTGGACGTGGGGTCGCTCTGTACTTGTTATTGAATAAAAGATGTTGTTAAGGCATAAAAAAACTCCCGTGTCCATATATATACATAACACAATAAGGCTTACATGTCTGTCGTGTACTTCCTCCGTTTCTAAGTATAAACCTTTTTAGAGATTTCAACTGCATACAGATGTATATGGATGTATTTCAAAGTGTAGATTCACTCATTTTGCTTCATATATAATTCATATTGAAATCCCTAAAAGGACTTATATCTAGAAACGGAGGAAATACACGCACACACAAAAAATGATACTCCTTTTTTCTTAAACTAAAAATGTTACTACTCGAATTAACAGTACAACTTTCCCCGCAAAAAAAAAAACAGTACAACTTTGAAGTGCGTGATGATACCACCTGCCTCTGCACTTCAAGATGCCTCCCAACTCCCAAGACGTTTCTAGCGTGCACGATCCGCGTTGGGTGCTACTAGAATCTTATCTTGTGCTTTGAACCTGTCTAATTAAAAGATGCATCTCCAAAACTGCAACCGGTTTACGCGTGTTCTTATAGCAACTCCAACGGGTCGACCCAAACGGTTTGGACGGCGATTTTGGCTGTATTTTGTCTGTTTGGGTCAGCCGCCCACCCGGCGTCCGCCCTGTTTTAGATTTGGGTCAGCAGTGCGTCCAACGCACCGACCCATTTCATGTTCGCTCTCAATTTCTTTTTAAAAAAAGCCAGCGGCCATGTCTCATGCCGGCGCATACAATGTCGGCTTCAAAAAATATCGCCACAGTTCATGTTGGCGCACTCGCCAGCGGCTGGCACACATGCCAGCACAGAAAAAAAGGGTGGGACTTGAGTTCGACCACACCATCGCGGCCCCGTGGTCATGCCAGCACACCTGCAGGGGGCGCGAGGCTTGCCTTTGCCGGAAGGGGCGGTCGGCATGCCGGACGAGGCGAGGGAGGCGAGGCCGGCGGCGGCATCGAGGTCATCGTCCATGGTGGGGGTGGGACGGGAGCGCGTGTGGGCGAGAGGGTTTTTGGGAGGGATGGAGGGAAATGGTGGAGGCTGCCACCGACCAGCGGGCCCGGGGGAAGGAGAAGGTGCGCGCGTGCGTCCGCCTCGTGTCCATGCCGACGCAAATCCGGCTCAAAAATGGGCCGGAAATGGGTTGGCAGGTGGACGACAAGCGGACGTGCGTCCGTTTTGGTCGGCGCGTTGGGCCGACTTTTGTGTCCGCGCCGACCCAAACGGACGCCAGCGGACGAAATGGGTGGCCCTGTTGGAGTTGCTCTTACATTCAAGTTTTGCACACGGACTGACCTGTTGTGCTATGCAAAAGTATATTAACAGGTTGCAATTAAGATTGGACACTCATGCATGCCCACGTTATTACTTTGCATAATTTTAACTTCAAATTCTCAGCAAGTTTTCATGAGGCTTTTTCCATAGAGCGCTTCATTACTCAATAGGTTCTAGCATTACACCGGACCTCTGCATAAGTAAGATGCACACACCTGCAACAGGTTTATAAAAGAAAAAAAACATAAAATGCGAAAAGTAGTAATCATAAAGAGATTATAGATCGCTTATGGTGACGAGGATCACACTGCCAACCATGTTGGATAAAAATAACCCTTGCCGTATCCTCCAACTGTGATGTGTACTTTGACATGTATGTATAGACCAACACAGGGAAGTAATTCCTCAAAGTATGCCCAATTCCAGTTACAATATTAAATATTATCTCCGTCCCAAATTACTTGTCTTACATTTGTCTAGATCCAAATTACATCATGAATTTTTTTGTAATGTTTTTAGACATAACTTTCCTGAATTTATTAAACATACAGGGAAAAAATAAGGTTCTCCAAACTTATATATATGATGTATTAATTTGGATTCCATGGGGAATTAGAAGGTTACAGACCAAGCATACATATAAATAAGAAATGGCGCCTGATGGATCGCAGCATCGACAAGATACAAATAAAAACCAATTATTGGCCTTAATTTGTCCTGAACAATGACCATGAAATAAAAAAAAGGGCCACATTTACATTTGTAATGGTGTTAAAGAGAGAGACAAACCTCATACATCTCCCCAACAGTGATGGTATTGCCTGTGTCAGTATGGCAAGCACATGAATCATGAAAGATTTCGACGAAAGAAACAAAAAAAAAAAGTACACGAGTTTACATACAAGACAATATATCACCAGGCAATGGTGCTTTCTCCATGTATGAACAGTGTGTCTTGTAGATCCCTGATCCACTGGCATACTCTGTTGCATACCTTAATCGCTTGGGTCTGCAAGCAAAATGCGTGTACTCAAAGTAAGATTAGATACACCAGGACAGTATTACTATAGATGATGCATTAATCGCATCGCTGAACTGTATGTAGGCAGATAGATGCCAACCTTGTCAGCCAGTGGACTGAAGGCGGCATACAGCTCAAAATCCTGGGTTATCCAGCTAAACATAACTGCAACAAAAGGGAAATTGGTTGTGTAACAAAATAACTGTGAAACACTTGGGCAAACAGGAAACAGCACGGTTGAGCTAGTAACTTCCACGGCACATGCAGGTACTGCTAGGACATCAATACCACAGAACCACAACTGCAGCAAGCAATGAGATATCTGCCGCCTCGTAACAGCTACTAGTATGCTCCCTACAGGCTACAGGCATGCGCCTATGTGAACAGAATGGATTATTCTACTGATCCTGTGATGGTTCTAGGTCTTCGCATTAAGTGGTACCAATTCAACGTAAAATAGAACAACATACTGCACCTTTGGCTGTATTTGTAAACATTCAAAAACCGATCTTAAAGGAAAGATGTACGAGCTATTATTTCCCTGCATACTATATGCCCCTGCTGGTTTCAGAGCAGTGTTTTCTTAAGGCCCTGTTCGGTAATTACCCACTCCCGGAATCTGCGGAGGGGGAAACTGCAACTCCGCCATTTTGAACTGCAGCTCCGCCAACTCCGCTCCTGGAGTTGTGGAGCGGAGCGATACCGAACAGCGCCTAAATAGCTAAGATTGCAGAAGTTTTATTTTCACATCGCTATGCTTGCAGAAGTTCAGATCGCACAACTGTGTCATGTGAATAAGAAAAATCTGTGTGGGTATTAGAATCACATAGCAACTAGAATATAAAAGGTAATAGTTTTATCGCTCTCGAAGGTAGAACATGTCATTAAATGGCAACGAGTTTCGTCCCTATAAGAGTGTCCAGGTACAACAATAGTCGAACTAAAATCTTATATAGTTTCTAGTTCAACTATGCTCCCAGACACTAACATATAACCATAGAGTTATGGACATGAGTGGAGCTTGATCAAATCTGTCTTTATTATTCCGCAAATTCAGTTTATACATCCCTTTGTTTCCAGATAAATGATTTGATGTGATGATATCTAGATCCCAACGGCATCTTAGTACTGGCTAATTGGCTATCAGAGCAGAAAAATACACTAACAACGAATTGCATATTTCTATAGTTGCTACCTACACATTATATAAGGATTTCGCTAGAAATCGAGCATCAGATTTTTAGCATGGCAAATCGAACGCCCAAGATGGCAAATTATGTTGTCGCGAGGATGAAAATTTTCTTTAACAAGCATGGCAAATCCTTGCATCTTCAGGTTTTTTTCCAGGAATTGCCATGCTAACTAAATTTGCCATCCTCGCAACAATTAATTTGCAATGCTTAAAATCTGAAGTCAGATTTCTAGCATTCCCGTTATATAATAAGCACTATAACTTGGAGGAATGAACTAACTGAAACAAGCCGATCTGTCAAAAAATTCCAAACACACGGAGTAAGTTGTGGGGTGTGCCTGGGTAACTCACCATAATCCTCATGTCTTCTGAATTGAGTTCTGTGTGGACCAGTTGCTTTATCATGCATGGAAGCATAAACCTTTTGATAAGCCTTGTACAATCTGCACACATCAGGTTCTCTCAAAGGACAGTTCAGTAATAGGGAAGTAAACAATGTAGGAGTACTGTCATCAATATTCAATACCTCTTCTGTTGCTTTGGATTTCTTATGGGCAAGGCAAACTCAGATGATACATACTGGTCAAGATAAACACTTTTGTATACAAAATGCCACAGTCCAGCTGGTCCACCAATTGCCTCATCAGAAGACAACGGTTGAGAATTTAGGCCTTGAGAAGACTGTGCAGGAGCTGATGTAGATTGAGAAGAAAGATCAATAGGGACATCTTCAACATGCAGTACATTTTCATGTAAAGACCTTTGTACTTCGAGAAGGACATTCGATTTCAATAGAACATCCTGAATACGGGCCCTAGACATTGTTCACGAAAGAATAGTTGTCTCAGTCCCATAGTACATGGTAGGCAGCGTGCACTCAGTATCTTGTGACATTTTAACCGAGTATTCGACATTTTATTGTGCAGCTCACCTTGAATCTTTCAAATCATAAAAGGCATCTGATCTCGGAGTAAGAAGAGTCAAGTAAGTATTTTCCTGCCATGGAGAAGAGATTAGTTAATATAATAAAATGACTTTCTCAAACCTAAACTAAAAAATAAAATATGATTGGCACTGCATATAAACTTCTACAAGTTTCCATCTGTGTCTTAAGACATGCATCATGATTCTCATAATGAAGATACTGCCGGCATACTGACGTTAGCATGCATATTCAGAGAGCCTATTTTACTCACATCAAAAAAATGAACATAAGCGTATAAGAAGGCCATAGGATTGTATCTTGGCAAGCATATGGGTGAAAAAGACTCTGAAGTCCTGCATTAAACAGACCAAAATTGTAAGATGGTTGCAGGTCAAGGTTTTTCATTTCAGATAATATGTGAAGATTACCTAAAAGATTCGGAGGACAATATGAAATTTGCAAGTGGTAATATATCATCAGGATGCAAAGTTGCCTTTTGTGCTCCCACAAGACTAATAACCTGAAAATTAACCAAGATGTAGCTCTCAGAAATATGAACGCAGAGGACTAAGGAAAATAAATGATTTATGTTATCCATCTCCATAGACTAGCAAAGTTGCAATCATAAGTGCAAAATTTGGCATGGCAAAGTTCTGTGTCTCGTGATGGGATCGCAGATGCAATTGGCCAGAATTACATAATAACTACCATTAGCATGAGCAAGGAGCAATCTAAATTGGCACTGGTACCGTTTGCCAAGCTACAGAGCACGGAAGTCATTGACTCTGCTGGAGAGATTGAAAACATCTGATACCAAAGAACAAAAATGGCAGGCTTTCTACAGAAATTCTCAGCAATGTGGTATATCAGCTTGGATATGGTGAAAGACGTAACTGATTAACTGACGATAAAGTAAGATTAATGATACTGTTGTATGAACCTTTAGAAAGGTCAAGTGGCACCGCAAGTGTATTGAGGAGTTACTATAAAAAGAAACGTGTTGCATTTTAGCACATAAGCAGGATTCCAGCACAGTATGATTAAAGAGTCAAATGAACTAAGTAGCACAATGGAAGTTCTGACAGGAAATTGGACAAACCTGAAATTAAATGCATGTAGCTCTCACAAACACGGACACATAGGACTAAGGAAAATAAATGATTTACATTAAATGTCTCCAAACACTAGCAATAAAGTTTGGTGCCTTCTGATGGGATGCCAGAAGCACATAATAACAGATAATAGCACTAGAAGGAGCAATCTATAATGGTACTGGCACCCTTTGTCAAGCTACAAGGCTACAAGCACAAAAGCCGTATACTACTGGAGAAAAGCCATTACTCTACTGGAAAGATCGAAGATTCTAATATGGGGAATTGGGGATACCAAAGAACACAAATGGCAAGCTTTCTACAGAAGTTCTCAGAAATGTGGAATATCACTCTGGATATGGTAAAAGACGTAACTGACTGACGATAAAATAAGTTTTATGCCCATGTTCTATAAAGCTCTAGAAAGTTCGAGCGGCACCTAAAGAGTGTTCAGAAGTAACTATAATAAGAAAAGTGTTACATCTTACCAAATAAGCATAGCCTCAGCACAGTAAGATGAATACGTCAAATGGGATTAGTATCAAAATGAAAGTCATGGCAGGAAATTGGACAAACCTTGTGATCACACATCAACAGTGCAAATAGAACACCTGAATCAGCAATGTCCTGCAAAGCTGTGCTAGCAGCCTGTCTTGTTGCTTGGGCAAGGGGAAGGCATGTGTATGCATGAAGAAATGTAGCAGGATTCCTGTGTAATGGTTCAGTAAGATATCAATTAAGCACTAAAGTCCAAAATGAATTAAGTTGAGATCCGTGAAAAGGAAAAGGAAACAAGCTGACCAGCTGAACGCATGTATAAGAGATCGGAAAACCACATCTGTGCCACCTAGAAGCGGTGCCATATCAAATTTGGGATTCTTCTCAAAGCACCTGTTGACCGACTTTGTCAAAATAAGCAACATCTGCAAGTTTGTGATTTCAGACAGAGAAATCAGGATAGGAATGGAAACGCATGGCTGTATAATGATCACAATAAAATACAAGAAATTCAAATGTGTTAAGATGAATGCAACAGTGGAAGCACCTGGCCATACATGAGCTCTAGTTGTCCCCTCAATCCTTCAAATGACTCTTCGGTGCAGCTTATACAAACTAAATATATAGGACCTTTCACAAGGAAAACTATCTGTAAGGAAGGAGAGTGTACAATCAACTCAGTATAATACAGTTAGCACATAAAAGGGAAGAATGCATGCATTGTCCTTCTGAACTAAGATTAAATGAACAGAGTAAATTTTGGACAAGGAAGGCCACTTGACCTGATGTTTTCCAGCTCTCACAAATTTGATATGGTCAGCACTGGATAAAAACAAAAGAATATCACCAAGAGGAAAAAATCAGCACAGCCCATACCCCACAGGAAAAGGTTAGGCAGCCAAATCTAATCGTTGCATACCTGTCCTCAACAAAAGAAACAATCGCCTGCAATGTAGCAGAAAATCCAGCTAACTTGTGCTCATCTCCATACCTAGAAGTCAAACAAGATGAAGGAAATGGCATGTTATGGTTTTTCCTGGTAAACTGTATCATGAATCATTTTTGCATAAGTGATGTTACCTTACCTAGAGTATATTGGCTTGCCGGAATTGCTCAAGATGAAGAAATGTTTTTTCCTCTTCCTCCATGAAGCTGAACCATCATCCTGGAACATCAAGGAGAGGAGCACACTCACTCAGGGTGACACAACACTTACAACTCCAGCAGTAGCATGGAAACTAATGTCATCGCTGGGCATCCAAATTACGTAGCAATGAAGAGTCAATTGAGGGGTAAATAATTCATAATTAGATGATTGATGTAGCTCAAGAGAGAAACAATACTCCATGTGTAGGTGAATCACAATGGTGCGTGTAGTGTAAGGAGATGTAACGGAGCAGGGAGCACCTCGTCGGCGTGCTTCTTGCCCTGCGCCCAGTCCTCGGCGCTGGGGGCGAGGGGCGGGGCGGCGTCGGGCTCCTCGATGCCGCCGGCGCCGGTGCTGGAGGCGAGGCTGCTTCTGGGGCTGGGAGAGGCGGCGCCGCCGTCCTCTTCATCGAGCCCCTCCCTCCACGCGGCGGCCGTTGCATATCCATCGTCCTCGTCCTCCTCGTCGATCTCGTGGCCGGCAGCGAAGTGCGCGGGCAGATCGGACCCGCGGAGAGAGAGGGCGGCGAGGGGGTTCTCGTCGGCGGGGGCTGGATCCATGGCCACGGAGGGGAGGCCCGGGGGAAGGGACCGGAGCTTCTCCTCTGCGGCGGCCGTCCTTCTCCGCGGCGGGCACGGGAGAGAAACGACTCGGCCAGCTCGCTGAGAAATGGCCAAGCTATACTGAGGTGATTTTGCTTCGATTCACGTTGGGCCGTTCGATTAGGATTGGAGGGCAGATACGGTGGGTTAAGTTTTTTTAGAACCTTTTTTTTAGAATCATACGGTGTGTTAAGTTTTTTTTCTGAGTCTAAACACACTTGCTTTATTGATTACTAATGTTCATAGGATACAATCTAAGTCTAGGGGGTTTAATAACCACACATGGCGCCCCCGTTTCAGACCAAAAGCATGCTTAGCGAGGCTTTAAAGAAAAGGCATTGGCCGAACCCGAGAAAAGACTCGAACCTAGGCCGGCTTTGAATTAACAAAGCCATCAACCGGCCAGGACTACATAGGAATTACACAACAGAGAAACAAAGCAATGCAGAAAAAGATACATAGTGCTGTGAGGAACGACTCAAAGGCTACAGCAAGCGCCGAAGCCATCGACCGCCGCAAAGCCAAAACCAACTAACCAAACTAAGGCCTCAGAAAGAGGGCAACATCGGGCAATGCATCGTGCCGCTGGCTGCAACCAGAAGGCCAAACATGAGCAACCACAAGGTCTGTTTCCGTCGCCGCAAAGGGCCACTACCCTTTCACCTAGGCTCGACAGGTGCCGCACCGGCGAACGACGGAGATGTTCCATAGAACCCAGACCAAGGAGCCCAAGCTGCCATGAGACACAGCAGCGGCAGATCCACACGCAACGGAGGCCGACCACTAGAAGACCATCGTCGGCAGCGGCAAGGCAGGGCGCCTGTCGAGACTCGTCGATCGAAGACAGAATGCCACAGAGAATGCCCAAGACGGGCCAAGCCTTGCACCGGTCATGGATTGGAATCGTCGGAGAACGGGACTCCCACCAACCAGGGTAACACCAGCGCCGGAAAAGGAGACACCAATCCCCTCATATGGCTTCAGTGGCAGAGACCATCCGCACCAGGGACCGCACAGGCTGCCGCATATAGGATCAGGCCGCCACACCCTTCACCGCACCACCAACAGCTCCATCAATGCAAGAGCAAGCCCCGGAAGACACCTTCAGGAAGGAGCACGGCACCGAGTGTCATCGTCGTCCAAGCAGGGGAGGGCAGGCTTTCACCTGTGCTCGAGGGGGTGGGAGGGAGGGACTCCACTCCAAAGCCTCAAGGAAGGAGAACGACGCCGAAAGACGTCACCTTTGGAGCGGCTGTCGCGTCGGCCAGGGGTTTCCCCCGGGAACACGCCCAGCCACCAGATCCGCCCGGTAGAGCCCCTGGGACGACGACCGCAGCCACCAGAGGGTAGGGCCGGTACGGATCCGAGCAGATCGAGGTCGAGGAAGGGACTTCTCCAGGATTTGCCGGCAGACCACCGCGGGGACGCCAGACGGCCACCCCCCCCCCCCCCCCGTCGTCCGCGCGGCCAGGGAGGCAGCCCACGCACCACTCGCGAGCGAGGCCCGCCGCAAAGGCCACGCCGTGCGCCACCTGTCGGAGCCGCCGCTCCGGGCGTCGAGGCTCACCAGCAAGCCGGATCCACCGGATCCCCGCCGCCACCTTCCTAGGTGGCGCGCACCCACGCCAGCTAGCATCTCCGGTGGCGGCGGAGGGGGAGGAGGGGGAGGGGAGGGACGCGGCAGCGAGCTAGGGTTGGCCCTCGTGTCGCCTCAAAGGAGGTGACGCGAGGGAGAGGGGGGAAGTCGTTTCTGCTTAGCGAGGCTATGTGCCTCGACATTAGAATCTCTTCCTTCAAAGATGAAGGAGCATTGCTGAAAAATTGTCGCTCTCGCATTAACTTCCTTGATGACACTCGCATATGCGCCTCCCATTCGACTCTGGATGTCTCGTATCATGGCTTACAGTCGAAAGCAATCAGCACTCTGTCCAGGTGGAGGTCAGTTGCCAGCGCTAGAGCCTCGCGACAGGCAAGAGCCTCCAAAGTAGCTAGCTCCGAAATGCCTATATATTTCATGCATGAGGCTCCCAGGAAAACACCTTCCAAACTCCTGCAAACAGCGCTAAAAGATCCTTCATTTTGGTTTCTCGCTACCGCACCATCTACCTGGATCTTAGCAACACCAGGCTCCGGGGGATCCACCCCGTACGATTACCAGAAGATCTGGCCGCTGCCACACGAGGTTGCTGCTTCGGTCTACACTCATGTAGCTCCCGGATGTACCGCATGATGAAGATGTGATTAGACATAGGGCTCTGGAAAATGCTTTCATGAATGGCCTACCTTCTGCAATATGGTGGGTTAAGTTGCATGGTGCCTTTGCTCTAAACCTGGGCATTTCTTAGGCCTGGCTTGTCAAAGCCCGCTCCTATAAACTTTAGGCCAAAGCCGACCCATAGCCCGAAACTTCTGCATCAAGCCCGAGCCTGGCCCGAGCAAAAATCCTGAAGCTTGGAGCCCAGCAAAGATACACATATCAGAATTTCCTCAGAGTACAAGATCAAATTTCATCAAATTTCTCAGTCATCAGTCACCCCTTAAAAAATTCAAATTTCCTAGTCTGTGCAGACAATATTTGTACATACATGTACAAAATCTACACATAGTACATACAACACATCAATTTCTATACAAATATCTGTTTTACAAAAAGAAATATAACAAGTACGACAAACTAGACTAGGCTAATTCCGGCCATAATTTGAAGCCCGAGCCAAGCCTGAAAAAATACTCCAGGTTGTGTATTGAGGCCCGAGCCCGGTCAAGCCAGGGAATTTTGGGTCGGGCAGCCCATGCCCATGTTTACTTTGCTCTGTTAATCAAGCATGTTAGATGAAATTTGCTTACGCTTTGTTTGGATGTTCGTATTGGAGAGCTCTGTATTGAGGAAAATGAAATGTCACAAGTGCGAATTCATATGTTTGGGTTTTCACTTAATTGGCCCTTGAAATGCGTGTGACGTTTCAATACCAAATCCTGTTTGGATGACAAACTTTGAAATTGCATAGCTATATTACTATGAAGATTATACCTTGTTTTACATAACCCAAAAATGAAATTTTCTTTAATATGAAAGTTTCAAACAATATTTCAGCCTCAAATATTCATTGATACAACCAAAGTTTTAAATAGTCGGCTATAGCCCCCTATAGTTGTTTGACAAGGGTGTTGTTAAATTGCCGGCTATAGGATCCATGTACGATTGTCCGATAAAGTTTTGACATAGCCGAATATAGCCCCATTATTGCTGATTGGAGGACCACCGCTATTTGGCATAGCCCGCTATTTAAAACAATGGATATAACAAATATAATAGTTCCCAACCATATTTCAGCAGCGGAGGGGGCTGACTATGGATGCGGGGATGGGGATGGACCAGGGAGGGAATGCGGATGGGCTAGGGCGGGGATGTGGGCGTGCCGGTGCACGCGACATGGGAGGGAGGTTGCCGGAGGAGGTGAGCTGGGGACTTGGCACAGTGCCACCACTACAAGGACGAGGACCGTCCGGGATGAGGAAAATGTGGGAGGAAGGTGCGGGCAGCGTGTCGGCGTTAGGAGACGCTGCAGGAGGAGAAGCAAAGGGGATGTGGTGCACCTGCAAGCCGCCGCCGAGCTTCGTGGAGGCCTCCAAGATCTGTGCTCGGCGTCACCCCCTTTGTTTTGCCTTTCCTTTTCTTTTATTCGAGAGGGTAGGGAAAAGAGAGATGAATTGGTATGTTTTGTGGGAACGGGTGATTTCAGCCAAATTTGGAGCAGGAACGCCCGTATTGCTGACACGGTCTTCGCGTGAGTGTAAATTCAGGCTGAAATTTCTTTTCATTACGAGCTGCCAATTCAATGTCCATCCAAACAAGGGAAATGAAAAGTTTGGAATACCAAATCCAATTCAAGGCCTTCAATGGAGACATCCAAACACACGTTACCGCGGTTTTTACGTTAGGTAGGAACTAGAAGGAAACACGCACTTTGCTGCGCAGATTTTATATTCCCAGTGATATTTTGCAAATATCCATAAGGTTTTCATTCATGTTGCATGACCAACAAATGAAATTCTTACCATTATCAGAAGAAGAAAATCGTGCAAGTAGAGAAATAAAAACTATCTCACAATCAGGCAAGCAATTGTAATATACTATATAATATGACAATAGGTTGCTTTCCCATCTAATCTTCGTCACCTCAAAAGCTTTAAGCTTGGCACAAGTGCTCCTGATTCCCTAATACGTTGCCCACCATCTTGTTTTATTTATGATGTTGTCGTTCAGGGCTAGAACTACAGCAACACAATCCGTTTGAGTGTCACAAGGGCCCTGATAAAAGGTGTATAGCTGCTCCAGACCAAACAGCGAGGCTTAAACCTCCGTTTTTCTGACTCTTGGATTTATGAAGCATTCATGCTATTATATTATCTGTTTTGAATGATTATGGGCTTTATTATACACTTTTATATTACCTTTGGGACTAACCTACTAACCGGAGGCCCAACCCATATTGTTGTTTTCTTGCCTATTTCAGTGTTTCAAAGAAAAGGAATATCAAATGGAGTCCAAACGGAATGAAACCTTCGGGAAACTTATTTTTGGAACAGAAGCAATCCAGGGAACTTGGAGTACAAGCCAGGGAAGCTTCGAGGTGGCCACGAGGGTGGGGGCACCCCCCCTACTGGGCGTGCCCCCTGTCTCGTGGGCCCCTCGAGCGTCCCTCGACCGACTTCTTTCACCTATATATTTCCATATACCCTAAAAACATCAAAGACGAAGATAGATCGGGAGTTCCGCCGCCGCAAGCCTCTGTAGCCACCAAAAGCCAATCGGGACCCTGTTCTGGCACCCCGCCGGAGGGGGGGGGGATCCCTCACCGGTGGCCATCTTCATCAACCCGGCGATCTCCATGAAGAGGAGGGAGTAGTTCGCCCTCGGGGCTGAGAGTATGTACCCGTAGTTATGTGTTTGATCTCTCTCTCTCGTGTTCTCTCTATGGCACGATCTTGATGTATCGCGAGCTTTGCTATTATAGTTGGATCTTATGATGTTTCTCCCCCTCTACTCTCTTGTAATGGATTGAGTTTTCACTTTGAAGTTATCTTATCGGATTGAGTCTTTAAGGATTTGAGAACACTTGATGTATGTCTTGCCGTGCTTATCTGTGGTGACAATGGGATATTCACGTGATCCACTTGATGTATGTTTTGGTGATCAACTTGCGGGTTCCGCCCATGAACCTATGCATAGGGGTTGGCACACGTATTCGTTTTGACTCTCCGGTAGAAACTTTGGGGCACTCTTTGAAGTACTTTGTGTTGGTTGAATAGATGAATCTGAGATTGTGTGATGCATATTGTATAATCATGCCCACAGATACTTGAGGTGATAATGGAGTATCTAGGTGACATTAGGGTTTTGGTTGATTTGTGTCTTAAGGTGTTATTCTAGTATGAACTCTATGATAGATCGAATGGAAAGAATAACTTCATGTTATTTTACTACGGACTCTTTAATAGATAGAACAGAAAGGATAACTTTGAGGTGGTTTCATACCCTACAATTATCTCTTCGTTTGTTCTCCGCTATTAGTGGCTTTGAAGTGACTCTTTGTTGCATGTTGAGGGATAGTTATATGATTCAAGTATGTTATTATTGTTGAGAGAACTTGCACTAGTGAAAGTATGAATCTTAGGCCTTGTTTCCTATGGTTGCAATACCGTTTACGCTCACTTTTATCGCTTGCTACCTTGCTGTTTTTATAATTTCAGATTACAAATACCTTTATCTACTATCCATATTGCACTTGTATCACCATCTCTTCGCTGAACTAGTGCACCTATACAATTTACCATTGTATTGGGTGTGTTGGGGACACAAGAGACTCTTTGTTATTTGGTTGTAGGGTTGTTTGAGAGAGACCATCTTCATCCTATGCCTCCTACGGATTGATAAACCTTAGGTCGTCCACTTGAGGGAAATTTGCTACTGTCCTACAAACCTCTGCACTTGAAGGCCCAACAATGTCTACAAGAAGAAGGTTGTGTAGTAGACATCAAGCTCTTTTCTGGCACCGTTGCCGGGGAGGTGAGTGCTTGAAGGTATATCTTTAGATCTTGCAATCGAATCTTTTTGTTTCTTGTTTTATCACTAGTTTAGTTTATAAAAGAAAACTACAAAAAAATGGAATAGAGTTTGTCTCATACACTTCATCTTTTTAATATTTTTTGTGAAAATGATGGAAATGAAAATTGTGCTCAAGTGCTAGAAGAAGAAATCTATAAAATGTTTGGCACTAAATATGTGAATGATGAGCATGATTGCAATGTTATTAGTATGAATTCTTTGAATACCCATGATGCTAATGATATGCAAAGCCACAAGATTGGGGATGCTATGTTTGATGAATATGATATCTTTTGTCCCCCAAGTTTTGAAGAGGATATTTATTATGATGAAAGCATGCCTCCTATTTATGATGATTATATTGATAAAAGTGGGTTTGGAAAAGTGTCAACTTTAGGAAGTAATGATCCCACTATTTTGGAGGGTGTTGAATCTTATAATATTTATGAAAGTGGATTTGGAGAGGTCATGACTTTATTTAGTGATGAATCCACTATGTCGGAAGAGGTTCCAATTGATTATGAGAGGAAAGTTGCTATCTATGATGATTATTGTGATGACTTGTATGCTATTAAGAATAATGATAACCATGAAACTTGTAATCATGATTTTAGTTTTCAATTGGATTATGCCCCACATGATAATTATTTTGGTGAGTTTGCTCCCACTACTATTCATGAGAAGAAATTTGCTTATGTGGAGAGTAGTAAAATTTCTATGCAAGTAGATCATGAAAAGAATGCTTTAGGTTCTGGTTATATTGTTGAATTCATTCATGATGCTACTGAAAATTATTATGAGGGAGGAATATATGCTTGTAGGAATTGCAATAATATCAAGTTTCCTCTCTGTGTGTTGAAAATTTTGAAGCTATGCTTGTTTTACCTTCCTAGGCTAGTTGATTATTGTTCCCATAAGTTGTATGCTCACAAAATCCCTATGCATAGGAAGTGGGTTAGACTTAAATATGCTATTCATATGCTTCATGATGCTCCCGCTATGTTTCTATTCTTATCTTTTATGTGAGCATCATTGAAATCATCATGCCTAGCTAGGGGCGTTAAACGATAGCACTTGTTGGGAGGCAACCCAACTTTATTTTTGTTCCTTGCTTTTTTTGTTCCTGTTAGTAATAAATAATTCATCTATCCTCTGATTAGATGTGGTTTTAGTTTCAATTAGTGTTTGTGCCAAGTAGAACCTTTGGGAAGACTTGGGTGAAGTCTATATGATCTTGATGTAAAAAACAGAAACTTTGCACTCACGAGACTAGCTTCCATGTTTTACTGGAGAGTGATTTTAGGTTGATTATTTTTGAATATGATTAATAGACAAATTCCTCAGGTTCAGCAATTTATTTCATAATTTTTGGAGTTCCAGAAGTATATGTTTGATACAGATTACTACAGACTGTTCTGTTTTTGACATATTCTGTTTTCTATGTGTTGTTTGCTTATTTTGATGAATCTATGAGTAGTATCGGAGGGTATGAACCATAGAGAAGTTGGAATACAGTAGATAATACACCAATATGAATTTAGAATGATTTCACAATAGTACCTAAGTGGTGATTTATTCTTATACTAACGGAGCTTAAGAGTTTTGTTTTGAGTTTTGTGTTGTGACGTTTTCAAGTTTTGGGTAAAGATTCGATGGACTATGGAATAAGGAGTGGCAAGATACTAAGCTTGGGGATGACCAAGGCACCCCAAGGTAATATTCAAGGACAACCAATAGCCTAAGCTTGGAGATGCCCCGGAAGGCATCCCCCCTTTCGTCTTCGTTCATCGGTAACTTTACTTGGAGCTATATTTTTATTTACCACATGATATGTGTTTTGCTTGGAGAGTCATTCTATTTTGTTAGTATTTGCTTGCTGTTATTTATAATAATGTTTTGCATCTATATTTTCAATAAAAATGTCAAGGATAGCCGTTACCATGCTTATTTTGCAAGTATACATGTTGCTATTTCAAAACAGAAACTTTACCGCTGTTGCAAAAATTCCCTAGAAAAGTCAGAGAATGATATAATGTTGAAACTTTTTTCATATTGAGATCTGATAAATCTTCTACAGCTTAATAGTTTTCTCATAATTTTTGGAGTTAGGGAAGTATGATGAATCTTGCATTCTTTATAGACCATACTGTTTTGGTAGATTGCTGTTATGTTTGCATTGTTTGCATATGCTTGCTTGTTTAATGATTCTATTTTAGGATAGGAGTATTAAATATGCAGAGACATTTAGTATGCAATGTTGAATAATAATGTTAGTAATTTGATAAAGTACAAAATGATAAGGTTTTTGCATTGTTTTATACTAACTTATCTCATGAGTTCTTGTTGAGTTTTGTGTGGATGAAGTTTTTGAGATTTAGGGAAACCGTGATATAAAAAGGAATTAAGGAGACACAAAAGCTCAAGCTTGGGGATGCCCAAGGCACCCCAAGATAATATTTCAAGAAGTCTCAAGCATCTAAGCTTGGGGATGCCCCGTTAGGCATCCCACCTTTCTTCTTCAACAACTATCGGTTAGTATCTGTTGAACCTAAGTTTTTGCTTCTTCACATGAGTTGTGCTATCCTTGCAATGTCATTTTATTTTGCTTTGCTTGCTGTTTGAATACAATACCAAGATCTGAAATTCTTAAATGAGAAAGAGTCTTTATATAGCTACATAATTATTTAACTACTCATTGATCTTCACTTATATCTTTTTGGAGTAGTTTGTCATTTACTCGTGTGCTTTACTTATATCCTATGAGTAAATGGTTGAATGAGTTGAATGTCATAAATCTGAAATTATATATGTCTCATTTGCTTATCCCATGGGGAGTAATGACTTCACATCTAAGAAGTGGAGGTTGTAAATTTATTGAAGGATAGCAAGCATTGTATTGGTCATTTGAACAATTCATGAAAGAATATTGAAGGAAGAGAGATTTCACAATAAATATACT
Organism: Triticum aestivum; assembly: GCF_018294505.1. NCBI lineage: Eukaryota > Viridiplantae > Streptophyta > Magnoliopsida > Poales > Poaceae > Triticum > Triticum aestivum. The sequence goes on along the minus strand of NC_057810.1, from coordinate 681,279,042 downwards.
ATCTTGGACATCTTTTATAATTGTGAGCACTCATCAAGTATGACATGCTAAAGAGTTGATGTTGGACAAGGAAGACAACGTAATGGGTTATGTTTTCTCACATCTCAGTTAAAGTATATTGTCATGGATCATTCAAACATGTTGAGCTTGCCTTTCCCCCTCATGCTAGCCAAAATTCCTTGCACCAAGTAGAGATACTACTTGTGCTTCCATTATCCTTAAACCCAGTTTTTGCCATGAGTGTCCACCATACCTACCTATATGCAGTATTTACCTACCGTTCCAAGTAAATTTGCATGTGTCAAACTCTAAACCTTCAAACAATAATCTGTTTTGTATGCCCGAATCGCTCATGTAGCGACTAGGGGCTGTCAGTATCTTCCATGCTAGGTGGGTTATTCTCAAGATGACTGGACTCCGCTCATCATTCACAAGAAAAATGGCTGGTAACCAGGATGCCCAGTCCCATGATCAAAAAGATCAAAATCAAATAAAAATAATTGCAAAAAAAACTCCCCCAGGACTATTGTTGGTATGGACGGTACCCCATTGTTTCGGATGGCCGTGGAGTGTGATTGTTGGTGGAGGGGGAGTAAAATCTTTACCATTCTGTTTGGGAACCGCCTATAATGTATGTAGTATGGAAGATATTGGGAACTCTTGGTTGTTATGTTCACAATGAGATCATACCTCTCAAAATTATTTATTTCTATTTCAAAATCGAGCTCTAGCACCTCTGCAAATCCCTGCTTCCCTCTGCGAAGGGCCTATCTTTTACTTCATGTCTTTTAATTTATGCAAGAGTCAAGGTGATCTTCACCTTTCCCTTTTTCATTTTATCCTTTGGCAAGCACCTCATGTTGGAAAGATCCTGATATATATATCCAATTGGATGTAAATTAGCATGAACTATTATTGTTGACATCACCCAAAGGTGAATATGTTGGGAGGTAACACTATAAGACCCTATCTTTCTCAGTGTCCGATTAAAACTCCATAACCATAAGTATTGCGTGAGTGTTAGCAATTGTAGAAGACTATATGATAGTTGAGTATGTGGAGTATGCTAAATCAAAGCTCTGACATAGACCCTTCATGAAAATAAGATGAATTGTAATTGGTTGATGACTAAGAATGAAGTTTGCTAGTTTTCAAGAAAGTTTATGGTCTATGCTTTAACATGTGAATAGCTTGTTACTTGATCGTCGGAAGTTTTATGAGATGAACTACTGTTATGACTGTTGGGGATCATTGCAGAAATTAAAAAATTCTACGCATCACCAAGATCAATCTATGGAGTAACTAGCAACGAGAGAGAGGGGAGTGCATCTTCATACCCTTGAAGATCGTGAGACGGAAGCGTTACAAGAACGCGGATGAAGGAGTCGTACTCGAAGCGATTCAGATCGCGGTGGATTCCGATCTTAGCGGCGAACAACGGCACCTCCGCGTTCAACACACGTGCAGCCCGGTGACGTCTCCTGCGCCTTGATCCAGCAAGGAGGAGGGAGAAGTTGAGGAAGAAGGCTCCAATAGCAGCACGACGGCGTGGTGGTGATGGAGTGGCAGTTCTCCGGCAGGGCTTCGCCAAGCTCTTGCGGAGGAGGAAATGTGTTGGGGAGGGGAGGGGTTGCGCCTTTGATGTGGTGCTGCAGCCCTCCCCTCGCCCCTCTATTTATAGGAGAAGGGGGAAGGGGGGCCGGCCCCTCTAGATGGGATCCAGAGGGGGGCGACGGCCAAGGGGGGAGGGGGCTTGCCCCCCAAGCAAGGGGAGGTGCCCCCCCTTAGGGTTCCCCCCGGCGCATGGGCCCTAGGGGGGTGGCACCCAACCGTCCAAGGGGCTGGTTCCCTTCCCGCTACAGCCCATGAGGCCCTCCAGGACAGGTGGACCTGTTGGAAATATGCCCTAGAGGCAATAATAAAAGGATTATTATTATATTTCCTTGTTCATTATAATTGCCTTTTATTCATGCTATAATTGTATTATCCGAAAATCGTAATACACGTGTGAATACATAGACCACAACATGTCCCTAGTGAGCCTCTAGTTAACTAGCTCGTTGATCAATAGATAGTCATGGTTTCCTGACTATGGACATTGGATGTCATTGATAATGAGATCACATCATTAGGAGAATGATGTGATGGACAAGACCCAATCCTAAGCATAGCACAAAGATCGTGTAGTTCGTTTGCTAGAGCTTTTCCAGTGTCAAGTATCTTTTCCTTAGACCATGAGATCGTGTAACTCCCGGATACCATAGGAGTGCTTTGGGTGTACCAAACGTCACAACGTAACTGGGTGGCTATAAAGGTGCACTACAGGTATCTCCGAAAGTGTCTGTTGGGTTGACACGGATCGAGACTGGGATTTATCACTCCGTATGACGGAGAGGTATCTTTGGGCCCACTTAGTAATGCATCATCATAATGAGCTCAAAGTGATCAAGTTTCTGGTCACGGGATCATGCATTACGGTACGAGTAAAGTGACTTGCCGGTAACGAGATTGAACAAGGTATTGGGATACTGACGATCGAATCTCGGGCAAGTAATGTACCGATTGACAAAGGGAATTGCATACGGGGTTGCTTGAATCCTCGACATTGTGGTTCATCCGATGAGATCATCGAGGAGCATGTAGGAGCCAACATAGGTACCCAGATCCCGCTGTTGGTTATTGACAGGAGAGCAGTCTCGGTCATGTCTGCGTGTCTCCCGAACCCGTAGGGTCTACACACTTAAGGTTCGGTGATGCTAGGGTTGTAAAGATATTAGTATGCAGCAAACCAAAAGTTGTTCGGAGTCCCGGATGAGATCCCGGATGTCACGAGGAGTTCCGGAATGGTCCGGAGGTAAAGAATTATATATGAGAAGTCGAGTTTCGGCCATCGGGAAAGTTTCGGGGTTCACCGGTATTGTACCGGGACCACCGGAAGGGTCCCGGGGTCCACCGAGTGGGGCCACCCATCCCGGAGGGCCCCATGGGCTGAAGTGGGAGGGGAACCAGCCCCTGGTGGGCTGGTGCGCCCCCCCCTGAGCCCCCCTCTGCGCCTAGGGTTGGGAACCCTAGGGGAGGGGGCGCCTCCACTTGCCTTGGGGGGCAAGTCTCCCCCGATCTCCTAGGGCCGGCGCCCCCCCTGGGGTCCCTATATAAAGAGGGGGGGGTGGGAGGGCAGCCGCACCCTGACACCTGGCGCCTCCCTCCCCCTTTGCTACACCTCCTCCTCCCGCAAACGCTTGGCGAAGCCCTGCCGGAACCCTGCTGCATCCACCACCACGCCGTCGTGCTGCTGGATTCATCAACCTCTCCTTCCCCCTTGCTGGATCAAGAAGGAGGAGACGTCACGCTGACCGTACGTGTGTTGAACACGGAGGTGCCGTCCGTTCGGCGCTAGGATCTCCGGTGATTTGGATCACGACGAGTACGACTCCCTCAACCCCGTTCTCTTGAACGCTTCCGCTCGTGATCTACAAGGGTATGTAGATGCACTCCTCTCTCTCGTTGCTAGATGAACTCACAGATTGATCTTGGTGAACGTAGGAATTTTTTTATTTTATGCAACATTCCCCAATAGTGGCATCATGAGCTAGGTCTATGCGTAGTTCTCTATTGCACGAGTAGAACACAAATCAGTTGTGGGCGTAGATGTTGTCAACTTTCTTGCCACTACTAGTCTTATTTTGCTTCAGTGGTATTGTGGGATGAAGCGGACCGGACCGACCTTACACGTACGCTTACGTGAGACAGGTTCCACCGACTGACATGCACTAGTTGCATAAGGTGGCTAGCGGGTGTCTGTCTCTCCCACTTTAGTTGGAGCGGATTTGATGAAAAGGGTCCTTATGAAGGGTAAATAGAAGTTGACAAATCATGTTGTGGTTATTCGTAGGTAAGAAAACGTTCTTGCTAGAACCCTATTGCAGCCACGTAAAAGATGCAACAACAATTAGAGGACGTCTAACTAGTTTTTGCAGCAATTGCTTTGTGATGTGATATGGCCAAAAGTTGTGATGAATGATGAATGATATATTGTGATGTATGAGATCATGTTCTTGTAATAGGAATCACAACTTGCATGTCGATGAGTATGACAACCGGCAGGAGCCATAGGAGTTGTCTTAATTATTGTATGACCTGCGTGTCAATGATTTAACGCCATGTAATTACTTTACTTTATTGCTAAACCGTTAGCCATAGTAGTAGAAGTAATAGTTGGCGAGCAACTTCATGGAGACACGATGATGGAGATCATGATGATGGAGATCATGGTGTCATGCCGGTGACGAAGATGATCATGGAGCCCCGAAGATGGAGATCAAAGGAGCTATATGATATTGGCCATATCATGTCACTACTATATAATTGCATGTGATGTTTATTATGTTTATGCATCTTGTTTACTTAGAACGACGGTAGTAAATAAGATGATCCCTTATAATAATTTCAAGAAAGTGTTCCCCCTAACTGTGCGCCGTTGCTAAAGTTCGTCGTTTCGAAGCACCACGTGATGATCGGGTGTGATAGATTCCTACGTTCACATACAACGGGTGTAAGACAGTTTTACACATGCAAAAACACTTAGGTTAACTTGACGAGCCTAGCATGTACAGACATGGCCTCGGAACACAGAGACCGAAAGGTCGAACATGAGTCGTATGGAAGATACGATCAACATGGAGATGTTCACCGATGATGACTAGTCCGTCTCACGTGATGATCGGACACGGCCTAGTCGACTCGGATCATGTAACACTTAGATGACTAGAGGGATGTCTAATCTGAGTGGGAGTTCATTAAATAATTTGATTAGATGAACTTAATTATCATGAACTTAGTCTAAAATCTTTGCAAAATATGTCTTGTAGATCAAATGGCCAACGCTCATGTCAACATGAACTTCAACGCGTTCCTAGAGAAAACCAAGCTGAAAGATGATGGCAGCAACTATACGGACTGGGTCCGGAACCTGAGGATCATCCTCATAGCTGCCAAGAAAGCATATGTCCTAGAAGGACCGCTAGGTGAAGCACCCATCCCAGAGAACCAAGACGTTATGAACGCTTGGCAGTCACGTGCTGATGATTACTCCCTCGTTCAGTGCGGCATGCTTTACAGCTTAGAACTGGGGCTCCAAAAGCGTTTTGAGCAACACGGAGCATATGAGATGTTCGAGGAGCTGAAAATGGTTTTTCCAAGATCATGCCCGGGTCGAGAGATATGAAGTCTCCGACAAGTTCTATAGTTGTAAGATGGAGGAAAATAGTTCTGTCAGTGAGCACATACTCAAAATGTCTGGGTTGCACAACCGCCTGTCCCAGCTGGACATTAACCTCCCGGACGAGGCGGTCATTGACAGAATCCTTCAGTCGCTCCCACCGAGCTACAAGAGCTTTGTGATGAACTACAATATGCAGGGGATGGTGAAAACTATTCCTGAAGTATTTTCAATGCTGAAGTCGGCAGAGGTAGAAATCAAGAAAGAACATCAAGTGTTGATGGTCAATAAAACCACCAAGTTCAAGAAGGGCAAGGGTAAGAAGAACTTCAAGAAGGACGGCAAAGATGTTGCCGCGCCCGGTAAGCCAGTTGCCGGGAAGAAGTCAAAGAATGGACCCAAGCCTGAGACTGAGTGCTTTTATTGCAAAGGGAAGGGTCACTGGAAGCGGAACTGCCCCAAATACTTAGCGGACAAGAAGGCCGGCAACACTAAAGGTATATTTGATATACATGTAATTGATGTGTACCTTACCAGTACTCGTAGTAACTCCTGGGTATTTGATACCGGTGCCGTTGCTCATATTTGTAACTCACAGCAGGAGCTGCGGAATAAGCGGAGACTGGCGAAGGACGAGGTGACGATGCGCGTCGGGAATGGTTCCAAGGTCGATGTGATCGCCGTCGGCACGCTACCTCTACATTTACCCACGGGATTAGTTTTAAACCTCAATAATTGTTATTTAGTGCCAAGTTTGAGCATGAACATTGTATCTGGATCTCGTTTAATGCGAGATGGCTACTCATTTAAATCCGAGAATAATGGTTGTTCTATTTATATGAGAGATATGTTTTATGGTCATGCCCCGATGGTCAATGGTTTATTCTTAATGAATCTCGAACGTAATGTTACACATATTCATAGTGTGAATACCAAAAGATGTAAAGTTGATAACGATAGTCCCACATACTTGTGGCACTGCCGCCTTGGTCACATTGGTGTCAAGCGCATGAAGAAGCTCCATGCTGATGGACTTTTAGAGTCTCTCGATTATGAATCATTTGACACATGCGAACCATGCCTCATGGGCAAAATGACCAAGACTCCGTTCTCCGGAACAATGGAGCGAGCAACCAACTTATTGGAAATCATACATACTGATGTGTGTGGTCCAATGAGCGTTGAGGCTCGCGGAGGATATCGTTATGTTCTCACTCTCACTGATGACTTAAGTAGATATGGGTATGTCTACTTGATGAAACACAAGTCTGAGACCTTTGAAAAGTTCAAGGAATTTCAGAATGAAGTAGAGAATCAACGTGACCGAAAGATAAAGTTCTTACGATCAGATCGTGGAGGAGAATATTTAAGTCACGAATTTGGTACGCACTTAAGGAAATGTGGAATCGTTTCACAACTCACGCCGCCTGGAACACCTCAGCGTAACGGTGTGTCCGAACGTCGTAATCGCACTCTATTGGATATGGTGCGATCTATGATGTCTCTTACCGATTTACCGCTATCATTTTGGGGATACGCTCTAGAGACAGCTACATTCACTTTAAATAGGGCTCCGTCTAAATCCGTTGAGACGACACCGTATGAATTATGGTTTGGGAAGAAACCTAAGCTGTCGTTTCTAAAAGTTTGGGGATGCGATGCTTATGTCAAGAAACTTCAACCTGAAAAGCTCGAACCCAAGTCGGAAAAATGCGTCTTCATAGGATACCCTAAGGAAACCATTGGGTATACCTTCTACCTTAGATCCGAAGGCAAGATCTTTGTTGCCAAGAACGGATCCTTTCTGGAAAAAGAGTTTCTCTCGAAAGGAGTAAGTGGGAGGAAAGTAGAACTCGATGAAGTACTACCTCTTGAACCGGAAAGTAGTGCAGCTCAGGAAAATGTTCCTGTGGTGCCTACACCGACTGGAGAGGAAATTAATGATGATGATCAAGGTACTTCGGATCAAGTTGCTACTGAACTTCGTAGGTCCACAAGGACACGTTCCACACCAGAGTGGTATGGCAACCCTGTCCTGGAAATCATGTTGTTAGACAACGGTGAACCTTCGAACTATGAAGAAGCGATGGCGGGCCCAGATTCCAACAAATGGCTTGAAGCCATGCAATCCGAGATAGAATCCATGTATGAAAACAAAGTATGGACTTTGACAGACTTGCCCGATGATCGGCGAGCGATAGAAAACAAATGGATCTTTAAGAAGAAGACGGACGCGGATGGTAATGTTACCATCTATAAAGCTCGACTTGTCGCTAAGGGTTATCGGCAAGTTCAAGGGGTTGACTACGATGAGACTTTCTCTCCCGTAGCGAAGCTGAAGTCCGTCCGAATCATGTTAGCAATTGCCGCATACTATGATTATGAGATATGGCAGATGGACGTCAAAACGGCATTCCTTAACGGCTATCTTAAGGAAGAACTGTATATGATGCAGCCGGAAGGTTTTGTCGATCCTAAGAATGCTAACAAGGTATGCAAGCTCCAGCGATCCATTTATGGGCTGGTGCAAGCATCTCGGAGTTGGAACATTCGCTTTGATGAGATGATCAAAGCGTTTGGGTTTATGCAGACTTATGGAGAAGCCTGCGTTTACAAGAAAGTGAGTGGGAGCTCTGTAGCATTTCTCATATTATATGTAGATGACATACTTTTGATGGGAAATGATATAGAACTTTTGGACAGCATTAAGGCCTACTTGAATAAGTGTTTTTCAATGAAGGACCTTGGAGAAGCTGCTTACATATTAGGCATCAAGATCTATAGGGATAGATCGAGACGCCTCATAGGTCTTTCACAAAGCACATACCTTGATAAGATATTGAAGAAGTTCAATATGGATCAGTCCAAGAAAGGGTTCTTGCCTGTATTGCAAGGTGTGAGATTGAGCTCGGCTCAATGCCCGACCACGGCAGAAGATAAAGAAGAGATGAGTGTCATCCCCTATGCCTCAGCCATAGGATCTATTATGTATGCCATGCTGTGTACCAGACCAGATGTAAACCTTGCCGTAAGTTTGGTAGGAAGGTACCAAAGTAATCCCGGCAAGGAACACTGGACAGCGGTCAAGAATATCCTGAAGTACCTGAAAAGGACAAAGGACATGTTTCTCGTTTATGGAGGTGACGAAGAGCTCGTCGTAAAGGGTTACATCGACGCTAGCTTCGACACAGATCTGGATGACTCTAAGTCACAAACCGGATACGTGTATATGTGGAATCGTGGAGCAGTAAGCTGGTGCAGTTGCAAGCAGAGCGTCGTGGCGGGATCTACATGTGAAGCGGAGTACATGGCAGCCTCGGAGGCAGCACATGAAGCAATATGGATGAAGGAGTTCATCACCGACCTAGGAGTCATACCCAATGCGTCGGGGCCAATCACTCTCTTCTGTGACAACACTGGAGCTATTGCCCTTGCCAAGGAGCCCAGGTTTCACAAGAAGACCAGGCACATCAAGCGTCGTTTCAACTCCATCCGTGAAAATGTTCAAGATGGAGACATAGATATTTGCAAAGTACATACGGATCTGAATGTCGCAGATCCGTTGACTAAACCTCTTCCGCGAGCAAAACATGATCAACACCAGAACTCTATGGGTGTTCGATTCATCACAATGTAACTAGATTATTGACTCTAGTGCAAGTGGGAGACTGTTGGAAATATGCCCTAGAGGCAATAATAAAAGGATTATTATTATATTTCCTTGTTCATGATAATTGTCTTTTATTCATGCTATAATTGTATTATCCGGAAATCGTAATACACGTGTGAATACATAGACCACAACATGTCCCTAGTGAGCCTCTAGTTGACTAGCTCGTTGATCAACAGATAGTCATGGTTTCCTGACTATGGACATTGGATGTCATTGATAACGGGATCACATCATTAGGAGAATGATGTGATGGACAAGACCCAATCCTAAGCATAGCACAAGATCGTGTAGTTCGTTTGCTAGAGCTTTTCCAATGTCAAGTATCTTTTCCTTAGACCATGAGATCGTGTAACTCCCGGATACCGTAGGAGTGCTTTGGGTGTACCAAACGTCACAACATAACTGGGTGGCTATAAAGGTGCACTACAGGTATCTCCGAATGTGTCTGTTGGGTTGACACGGATCGAGACTGGGATTTGTCACTCCGTATGACGGAGAGGTATCTCTGGGCCCACTCGGTAATGCATCATCATAATGAGCTCAAAGTGACCAAGTGTCTGGTCACGGGATCATGCATTACGGTACGAGTAAAGTGACTTGCCGGTAACGAGATTGAACAAGGTATTGGGATACCGACGATCGAATCTCGGGCAAGTAACGTACCGATTGACAAAGGGAATTGCATACGGGGTTGCTTGGATCCTCGACATCGTGGTTCATCCGATGAGATCATCGAGGAGCATGTAGGAGCCAACATGGGTATCCAGATCCCGCTGTTGGTTATTGACCGGAGAGCAGTCTCGGTCATGTCTGCGTGTCTCCCGAACCCGTAGGGTCTACACACTTAAGGTTCGGTGACGCTAGGGTTGTAAAGATATTAGTATGCAGCAAACCAAAAGTTGTTCGCAGTCCCGGATGAGATCCCGGACGTCACGAGGAGTTCCGGAATGGTCCAGAGGTAAAGAATTATATATGGGAAGTCGAGTTTCGGCCATCGAGAAAGTTTCGGGGTTCACCGGTATTGTACCGGGACCACTGGAAGGGTCCCGGGGGTCCACCGGGTGGGGCCACCCATCCCGGAGGGTCCCATGGGCTGAAGTGGGAGGGGAACCAGCCCCTGGTGGGCTGGTGCGCCCCCCTGGGCCCCCCTCTGCGCCTAGGGTTGGGAACCCTAGGGGAGGGGGCGCCTCCACTTGCCTTGGGGGGCAAGTCTCCCCCCTTGGCCGCCGCCCCCCTAGGAGATCCCATCTCCTAGGGCCGGCGCCCCCCTGGGGTCCCTATATAAAGAGGGGGGTGGGTGGGAAGCCGCACCCTGACACCTGGCGCCGCCCTCCCCCCTTGCTACACCTCCTCCTCCCGCAAACGCTTGGCGAAGCCCTGCCGGAACCCTGCTGCATCCACCACCACGCCGTCGTGCTGCTGGATCTTCATCAACCTCCCCCTTGCTGGATCAAGAAGGAGGATACGTCATGCTGACCATACGTGTGCTGAACGCGGAGGTGCCATCCTTTCGGCGCTAGGATCTCCGGTGATTTGGATCACGACGAGTACGACTCCCTCAACCCCGTTCTCTTGAACGCTTCCGCTCGCGATCTACAAGGGTATGTAGATGCACTCCTCTCTCTCATTGATAGATGAACTCATAGATTGATCTTGGTGAACGTAGGAAATTTTTTATTTTATGCAAGGTTCGCCAACAGGCCCCTCCCCGTGGACCCCCGGAACCCCTCCGGTGGTCCCGGTACAATATCGGTATACCCCCCAAAACTTCCGGTGACTGTATGATGACTTCCCATATATAAATCTTCACCTCTGGACCATTCCGGAACTCCTCGTGACGTCCGGGATCTCATCCGGGACTCCGAACAACATTCAGTAATCACACACAAATCTTCCTTATAACCCTAGCGTCATCGAACCTTAAGTGTGTAGATCCTACGGGTTCGGGAATCACGCAGACATGACCGAGATAGCTCTCCGGCCAATAACCAACAGCGGGATCTGGATACCCATGTTGTGTCCCACATGTTCCACGATGATCTTATCGGATGAACCACGATGTCGAGGATTCAAGTAATCCCGTATACAATTCCCTTTGTCAATCGGTACGTTACTTGCCCGAGATTCGATTGTCGGTATCCCAATACCTCGTTCAATCTCGTTACCGGCAAGTTACTTTACTCGTTCCATAATGCATGATCCCGTGACTAACCACTTAGTCACATTGATCTCATTATGATGATGCATTACCGAGTGGGCCCAGAGATACCTCTCCGTCATACGGAGTGACAAATTCCAGTCTCGATTCGTGCCAACCCAATAGACACTTCGGAGATACCTACAGTGCACCTTTATAGTCACCCAGTTACATTGTGACATTTGATACACCCAAAGAACTCTTACGGTATCCGGGAGTCACACAATCTCATGGTCTAAGGAAATGATACTTGACATTAAAAAGCTTTAGCAGACGAACTACACGATCTTGTGCTATCACTAGTGCAGAACCGGGCAATAGCACCGGTTTGTAAGGCCCTTTAGTGCCGGTTCCATAACCGGCACTAAAGTGTGGGCACTAAAGCCCCCCCCCCCTTTAGTACCGGTTCAGCACAAACCGGTGCTAAAGGGCAACCACGTGGCACGAGCCAGCTAAGGGGGCCTGGAGCCCTTTAGTACCGGTTGGTAAGACCAACCGGGACTATAAGGTTTGGTTTTTTTTAGTTTTATGATTTCTTTTTCATTTAATTTTGTGTTTCCATTTTAATTCTTTTTCGTTTGCTGGTATTTTACGATACTACACATTGTACACGTTATGCATATATATATATATATATATATATATATATATAGAATTTCTAGTAGAACCAATCATGCATATATATATCATCAATGTCTCACAAACCACCATATTAATTAATTCACACATACACACATGTATAGCTATATACAATTTCTCCTACATATGCATGTTGCCTTCGGAGCCAGTGGCATTAGCCTAATTGGTGCCTTCGGAGCACGATGACAATTGGAAGTGGTTTTCATGGGGGCGGTAGCGGGTAATAGTATTCTCCCTTCGGATTTATGACCTGGTCGAGCAAAAATCCCGCTATTTCCTCTTGAAGTGCTTCTACGCGCTCCGTTTCTAGGAGCTTCTCCCGCACCTCTCTGAACTGTTAAGAAGGAGATCAATATGCATGTGTATTAGTTGTGTGACTAGATATCGATAATGGTGTAAAAATTGTGAATAGTGTTCTGACAAGCGTACCCATTCCTGTCTTTGAGATCTGCTCCTTTCGGACGCCATCATGCGAATGTTCTCGCAAACGCAGAATGCACACAGATCAGTCCCCTGCGCCTGCTTCAGGGCCTTTACGAGAATGGAATTTGATCAGATAATAATTATTCAAGCATGATAATTAAAGAGACGGCAGCTAGCTAGCTAGCTAGTACTACTTAATTACTTACCTTGGGTCGAAACCATTGAAGCTTTTTTTCCATTCGCCTTCCGTGACGCTGATGAACCTTGCCCAAGCCTTGCCCGCCGACAAAGAAAATGAATAAAGGGGTTATTAAATAGTTCATATCATGAAATGACGAACTAAATAGGCCGAGATATATAGTTAATAATGATTGAAATTACCTGTTGACTATCCCAAACAAGATGTTATAGTCAGTATTTTCTTTGAGTAGTGAGTCCAGTATTTCAACTGTTCCGGCGTCAACTTTAATGATACACAAGATCCAGTGAAATCTGCATGCACACACGTTTGCATGTCTTAATTAAGCGGGCATATGTAAGCAAAAACATGTAGCTAGATAGTTAGCAAAAACAAAGAATTTGTAGTACAAGACAATGTGACTCACTGGAAGTTGTAAGGAAGTAGTATATCTTCATTATATTTGAGGCGCTTCAAGAACTCTAGCATGTTGTCCTCTACATCCTTTTGATGATGTGGATTTATTCGCCATGTGTATTCATTAACGGTGTTTGGGTCAATGAACCCAATGCCAAAGCGTCCACCTTTTCTCATTTCATACATCTTCATCCTGCATAATACCATAGAAAAGAATATAGTGAGGATAATTACAGGTAATGATTGATCAAAAGGATCACTACAGCTAGCTTGAGACTTAAATTACAGAAAGAAATCACTTACAGACAATAGCAACTGACGATAGATTTGTCGAGTGCGTCTTGATTGTATAACTGAAACAGTTCAGAATACTCAATGGACAGAGCTTTCTCATGGAAGTAATGCTCCTCCTTGACATTCACCATGAGGGACAATCGATCTGAAATCTTGGTAATGTTCATGTACCATTGATGCAATTCATACATTCTCGTTGGGAGGTTCTTGACCTTGTCTGGCTCGACCAAAGGTTGGCCCCGGACATATTTCCGTTTTATTTCATCCTCTCTAAGCACAGGCATGGGCTCGATCTCGAGGAGTTGTCCAACAGTGATGTTGAGAACTTCAGCCTGCATTATATGGTCCTTGGTTATTACCACATTGCCCACCTCGGGAACGTAAACTGTTTGCCCACAATAATATTGGGCGCGCGTACTGTCACGTGTTGTTGGCACAACAAGCGAGGGGATCGATTGCGCCGCCTGTTCTCCCAGCTGGGGAATGGTTTTCCCGCATTTTTTGACAGCTGCTTGTTGTTTGCTCGATCCCGAGCTCGCCTCCTTACGTAGACGTGCTCGATTTAACTTCCTGATGTGGCGCTCATAGTCTGTGTCAACAGGCTTGGGAGCTGGTGGTTGAGCCATACGAATGAAGTGGTCAATCGTTTCCTCAGGCACTTTCTCCCTTGGCGGCGGTGGCGGTTTCGGTGCAAAATGGGCTTCCACCTCGGCCTTCGATATGGCTGCGTTTTCCTCCTCGGACTTGTCATAAGGCCTCTGCGGAAGAGGCGTGAGGCTTGGACCATATTTATATCGCTTGCCTCCGCCTGTACTTCCTGTACTACCTCGACTCGTACCGCTACGCACCATAGCTGCGGGGTGTCTCTTCTGCGATTGCTGAGGCGGCGGAGACGGCTGACGGGGCTGAGTTGGACGAGGAGGAGTGGCCTGAAGCTGTGCCGGACTTGGAGGAGGAGTGGCCTGAGGTTGTGCCGGACTTGGAGGAGGAGTGGACGTCTGACGCTGTGGCGGACTTGGAGGAGGAGGAGTGGCCTGACACTTTGCCGGACTTGGAGGAGGAGTGGCCTGACACTTTGCCGGACTTGGTGGACTTGCAGGAGCGGGAGTCTGCTGACTCGGTGGCGGACTTCGACGAGGAGTCGGCTGACGCGGTGTCGGTGGCCTTCGAAAGATGATGCAATCCTTTTTCCATAGGATGATACGATGTTTGGCCTCTCCGAGAAAGCGCTCGTCGTCACCTCCAGGAATTTCAAGCTGTAGCTCCGAATATGGTGGGTCCACCACCTCATCAACCAAGACACGAGCATAGCCCGCTGGAATTGGGTTGCAATGGAAGGTTGCCTCGGGGGATTTGTAAAAGCAACGGCGTCCGCCACCTTCATGGATATGTTCTTCATTTTGACGTGTAGCTCGCAGTTAGTGTTCTCCGTGATGTCATCCACGGGGTATCTACCCAGCATTGCGTCGTCCGGGGCGGAACCCACGCTGCTTCTCGGCATGGATGGGGCGGTGCTATCCAATGCTGGATCATCCGCTAGCTGCTGCAGCTGCTGAGACCCCCTTTGCTGGGTAAGTGAGTCGATCTGCTCCTGCTGCCGCTGGAATTTGACTGCCAATTCCGCTTGACTTGCTTCTAGGCCTTGAAGGCGTTCATAGTCCCGCTTCCTCTGCTCCTCCTCCATCTTCCTCTTCTTCTCCTCCGCAATCTTCTTTCTCGCACGGGTTCTGTAGTCGGTGTTCCAGTCTGAAAACCCCTCATACCACGGAATAGCGCCCTTGCCTCGTGTTCTTCCCGGGTGTTCAGGATTTCCCAGGGCACGCGTAAGCTCGTCGTTCTCTCTGTTGGGCTGGAACACCCCCGATCGTGCCTCTTCTATTGCAACAAGTATCGCATCGTCGGCTCCCTTCAGACTTGCCTTCGTCGAAACATTGCCTGTCTTCGGGTCCAACTCCCCCCCATGCGCATAGAACCAAGTCCTGCACCTGGGGGGCCAGCTCTTAGTAACCAGAGTGACACCTGCATCCTCCATCTCTTTCTCAGACTTATCCCACTTAGGCATTGCCACCGCATAGCCACCTGGCCCTAGCTTATGGAACTTATCCTTTTTTCGGCATTCTTCTTGTTTATTCTCGACCGTTCCTTAGCTAATTCCGAATCCTTGAATTTCACGAAATCGTCCCAATGAGCACGTTGGTTCTCTAGTGTCCCCTCGAATACTGGAGTCTTCCTTCCTCCCTTGACGTACTTGTCCCATTCACAATTCTTGTGGTTCTTGAATGCAACCGCCATCTTCCTAAGAGCAGCGTCCTTGACTTTCTACACATCTGCTTTTGTGAAATGATCTGGTAGGGTGAAATGTTCCATGAGAGTATCCCAAAGCAGATATTTTTGATTCTTGTCGACAAAAGTAACATCTGGACGTGGCTTTGCTGGCTCTCTCTATTCTTGAAGTTTGATCGGGAGTTGGTCCTTCACAAGAACTCTGCACTGACGAACGAACTTGTCCGTAATCTTCTTAGGCGCTAATGGTTCGCCATTAGGTCTGACTGCCTCGATATTGTACTTTACGCCCTCCTTCAACTTTTTGTTCGGGCCTCGTTTCGTCCTTTTGCCTGAAGATTTGCTCGATCCGGATGGCTGAAAGAACAAAGATCGATTCGTTAATATATCTTCAAGTCATTTAAAACATGTGATGATCACCAGATGCCTGCTTATATAAATATACCTCGCCGGTCTTTGTTGTTTTAGGATCAACATGTTCTTCGTCATCGTCATAATCGTAGTTCATGACTTCATCAATTCGGTCGTCGCGATCGAATATCATATCACCCTGTCCGATGTTGTTTAGAAATTCGGAGCCGTCATAATCTTCTTCATTCTGATCATCATCTGGCCCGTGTATCATATCGAACATGGTCTGTTCTCC
The DNA here is from genome assembly GCF_018294505.1 of Triticum aestivum. NCBI lineage: Eukaryota > Viridiplantae > Streptophyta > Magnoliopsida > Poales > Poaceae > Triticum > Triticum aestivum. Next base: position 681,263,074 of record NC_057810.1, on the reverse strand, counting down.
CTCTCTGTCAGTATTGTCTGCCATAGCTTTTATTTAACTAATCCAAAAGAAATATAAAACAATTTAGTATTCAAATTACATCGTCTCGAATAATAGATATAATCTCGAATACATCGTCTAGAATAATAGATATAATCTCGAATACATCATCTTGAATAATATATAATATTGAATAGTACATCACTGGCTAGGTAGCTAATTAAAGATCGAATACTACAGAAGAATCTAGGACACTCGCGGTTCCTGCGGCGCGGGCGGTGGACAGCCAAAGAGAAGGAACCCTCACAGGATCATAGCTGAAGTGAGATCCCTGAAGAAACTGCCAGGTATTGGAGAACCTGCCGCCCTCTAACGCAACCATGTAGCGATGGACGTGCTCGTCCTCCTCCCTGACACGGCGACGTACCACCTCCGGCGGGGCCGGGTCCCTCCGCACCGAAACTGGCCCACGCGAACGCCACCAAACGAGATCAGGGTCGACGACGGGACCCGGGGCCGGGTTCCTCATCAAGTGGCGCGCCCCTCCAGGCAGCACCTCCCAGTGCCAGCCCGGCGGAGCCCAGTCCCGGACATGGGTCAGCCGGACGTCGTCGCGGACGGGTCGACGGCGAGGATGCGGGCCGGGCATCGTCGAGAACAAATACTAGCTATATGCCCGCAAAAAGTAACATTTTTTAATGATTGGATTTTGATAACTAAAATTTCTAACATTTCTATATAACACTAATTATGCTATCATTGCATATGTCAAAAATCTATATACTATTTCATACTAATTAAGCATCTAACACTAAAAACAGAAAACACAACTTCTATACATCCATTAAAAAACTGAAAAACAACATTATATAAAAATTTCCATACTAATTAAACACTAATTATATCCATCTAACATGCATTCATACATATCTAATAGTGAAAAAATAATAATCTAAATAATCTAAACTAATTAAACATACAAAATACGTACATACTAATATATACATGCATTAATTCATACATATGTACGTGTGTGTGTGTGTGTTCATCATGCTTGTGTGTGTGTGTGTGTGTGTATGGGCTCGGGGAGGGGCAACGCCCATGGTGGCCGCCGGGGGCGAGGGAGAGGGGTTAGAGGGGGAGAGCTCACAGCGGGGCGACGGTGACGGCGAGGCGACGGCCGGGGCGGTGACGGGCCGGGGCATGACGCGGGGGCGGCGACGCGGGGACGGCGCGACGGGGACGGGCTTGGGGCGGCGACGGAGACGAGGGCGGCGACGGGGACGGGGGCGGCGACAGGGACGGTGGCGGCGACGGAGACGGCGTCGATCGATCGGGGCGTGCGGGCGGTGCTTCAATGGGGAAACAGAGGAAGAAACAAAGGGAGAATGAAATTTTCGTAAGTGTTGTATATATAGGAGAGGCCTTTAGTACCGGTTGGAGCCACAAACCGGTACTAAAGGCCAACTTTGGCCAGGCGAAGAGGCGGGAAGACGAGGCCTTTACTACTGGTTGGAGCCACCAACCGGTACTAAAGGGTGGTCTTTAGTACCGGTTGGTGGCTCCAGCCGGTACTAAAGGCCTCGCGCTGCCACCCCAAAGTTTAGTCCCACCTCGCCGGGTGAAGGGCAGCCGCACTGGTTTATAAACCCAGCCGCGGCTACCACTTCGAACTCCTCTATATAGCAGGCTTGTGGGCCTAAACTCTGCGCGCTGCCCTGTGAGTCTGGTGGGCCTTTAAGGCCTGTAATTACACACCTGTGGCCTATCAGGCCCACAGGACAGCGCCCTAATTTTTTTTATAGTTTTTTTCTTTTCTGCTTTATTTTCTTCTATTTATTTTTGCGTAGTTTTTTGTATAGTTTTTTCTTTTCTGTTATATTTATTTTCTTCTATTTATTTGTGAGTAGTTTTTCATCTAGTTTGCCAAAATTCAACATTTTCAGAGTTCATTTTGTAGTGATTTTCTGAGTAGTTTTTTCTTTTCTGCTATGTTTATTTTCTTCTATTTATTTCTGAGTAGTTTTTTTATATAGTTTTTTTCTTTTCAGCTATAGTTTTTCTTCTTTTCTGCTATTTTTTCTTTTCTGCAAAACTTGAAGGTCAAATTCTGGAGTTATAACTTAAAAAAAAGAAATGTTGACGTGCAATTAGTTTTTGCCATAGCAGAAGAAGTCCAGAGTTGTAATAAGTTATTAAAAATAAAAAAGAGGTGCAATGCTCGTTAATTTGCTTCAAGCCTTTCAGAATAGTGTAAACTGCACTGCGCATAGCTCCGTGCAGTCTACCGTATTCCTGAAGGCTTGAAGCTAAGCAACGTGAGCATTGAGTCTCTTCTTCATCGTCTCTGCACTCAGGGCTTATAAACCGCTCCTAGTCCCTCTCACTTCGCGAGGTGGGACTAAAAAACAGCTTACGTCTGGTTCATCCATGAACCGGTACTAAAGGTGCTCGTGGGGCCCTAGCCTTACCTGACACAACCTCATTAGTACCGGTTCGTGGTACGAACCGGCACTAAATGGTGATGGTGGGGCCATAGCCTGACCGGAGGCTGACACAACCTCTTTAGTACTAGTTCGTGGCATGAACCGCTACTAAAGGTTCGCCACGAACCGGTGCTATTGATCGCCGCCACGAACCGGCACTAGTGTACACATTAGTGCCGGCTGAAATTCCAACCGGCACTATTGTGCTTCACATTTGACCCTTCGCCACGACCCGGTACTAAAGGGGGTGCGCTGGCGCAGGTGCGGCGCGGTAAGTTTAGTCCCACCTCGCTAGCCGAGGGGCGACCGCACTGGTTCATAAACCCCCTTGCGGTCGCTCTCTCGAGCTCCTCTCCAAAGCAGGCCTACTGGGCCTACGTGTTCTTTGCTGCCCTGTGGGCCCACTTGGCCTTTGCGAGCCTGCATCCTGGCATCGCATCTTGGGACTCCGTCAGCGGGTACTCTCAACTTTCCGTCTTTCTTACGGTCTTCTCTGTGCCATCGCATCGCCTTGGCATGCTCTTTGTTTTGGAACAAACGTTTCAACCGTGGTATTATAGGAGAATACCACATCACCTTGGCAGGAATCCTCTTCCTGGGGCGCTCGCCCTCGACATCACCATGCTCATCGCGGCTGATCTTATAGCGCAATGCACCACATACCGGTCAAGCGTTCAAATCCTTGTACTCACCACGGTAGAGGATGCAATCATTAGGGCATGCATGTATCTTCTGCACCTCTAACCCTAGAGGGCAGACAGCCTTCTTTGCTTCGTACGTACTCTCGGGTAATTCATTGTCCTTTGGAAGCATATCCTTTATCATTACCAACAACTTTCCAAATCCCTTGTCAGATACACCATTCTCTGCCTTCCATTGCAGCAATTCCAGTGTGGTGCCCAGCTTTTTCTTGTCACCTACGCAATTCGGGTACAACAATTTTTTGTGATCCTCTAACATGCGCTGCAACTTCTTCTTCTCCAAATCACTTGCGCAGTTTCTCTTTGCATCGGCAATGGCCCGACCTAGATCATCAACGGGCTCATCTGATGCCTCTTCTTCAGCTTCTTCCCGCATTGCCGGCTCATCTTCTTCCCGCATTACCGGCTCAGCTTCTTCCCCCATTGTTGTATCATCGTATTCAGGGAACCCATGGCTAGGATAGCTGCCGTCGTCCTCTTCTTCTTCATTGTCTTCCATCATAACCCCTCTTTCTCCGTGCTTGGTCCAAACATTATAGTGGGGCATGAAACCGGACTCAAACAGGTGGACGTGAATGGTTCTTGACGTAGAGTAATTGCGACCATTCTTACAGCCAGCACATGGACAAGGCATAAAACCATCCGCCCACTTGTTTGCCTCAGCCGCAAGCAGAAAAGTATGCACGCCCTCAACGAACTGGGGAGAGCATCGGTCATCGTACATCCATTGCCGGCTCATCTTCATTACACAACACCGAATAGACCAAATTAACACAAGTTCATACATAAAGTTCATACAACACTTAAATGCAACAAACAAATAACTCTCTAGCTAAAGCATTTAAATGCAACAACAAATGCGATCAAGATCGCAACTAAGGTAACAATTGATCCAACAGCATAATGATACCAAGCCTCACTATCGATGGCATATTTTCTAATCTTTCTAATCTTCAAGCGCATTTTCTCCATCTTGATCTTGTGATCATCGACAACATCGGCAACATGCAACTCCAATTCCATCTTCTCCCCTTCAATTCTTTTCAATTTTTCTTTCAAGTACTCGTTTTCTCTTTTAACTAAATTTAACCTCTCGACAATAGGGTCGGTTGGAATTTCCGGTTCACATACCTCCTTGATAAAAATATCTATGTCAACTTGATGGGCATAATTTGTCATAAACACGAAATGCAACAAATAGTTTTAAAAGAGAATATACCACATCCGAATCATAACAAGGACGAGGGCCGACAGGGACGGATATCAAAACCATGGCACTATGTATAACAAACAACGTACGGGTAAGATAATTATTATACGAGTAACTATATATCCAAATCACACAAACATCAATTTTTTATATAAAATTTCATGAACAAGAGGCTCACCACAAGGTGGTGCCGGCGACGGGACGGTGCTGGCGATCGACGGTGGTTACGACGGAGATTTAGAAGGCACTAAGTAAACCACACTTACATATGCAAACTAAGTGTTATTTTGACCTCAAATTGCATATAAATCAAATACTACCACATATAATTCCTCCCAAATTACTAAAACCCACAATTAATCACTATATAAACCAATGCAAGAGCTAATCTAGCAATGAGAGATGAAAGTACAAAGTTGCTAACCTTGGTTATCATTTGAATGGATGAGGGCCTGCAAATCTTGACAAATTTGGGGCAAATTTTGTGATGAACTCGAGAGGAAGAAGGGAAGAACAGAGGAGAGGGAGAGGGGAAAGGGGGAAGAATAGAGTGCGGGTGGATGAAGGGTTTATATAGGACGACCTTTAGTACCGGTTCGTGCCACGGACCGGTACTAAAGGTGCTGGAAGGGCCCCACTCTGACAACATCCTGCCACCACTTTCTTTAGTACCGGTTCGTGGCACGACCCGGTGCTAAAGGTTCGCCACGAACCAGTACTAAAGAGCTCCTCCCGCCTAGCCGTTGGAACCGGCACTAATGGACACATTAGTGCCGGTTTTGTTACAAACCGGGACTAATGTGTCTCACATTTGACCCTTTTTCTACTAGTGTATGCATAGCATTGGGTCTTGTCCATCACATCATTCTCCTAATGATGTGATCTCATTATCAATGACATCCAACGTCCATAGTCAGGAAACCATGACCATCTGTTGATCGACGAGCTAGTTAACTAGAGGCTCACTAGGGACATGTTGTGGTCTATGTATCACTACTAGAAAAACCCCTACTAATGGCGCACCTAGTATGGCCATTAATGGCGCATCTGTGGTGCGCCATTAACAGCATGCCATTAGTAATTTTTACTAATGGCGCACCACCTGGTGCGCCATTAGTATCTGGTATACTAATGGCGCACCGCGGGTGCGCCATTAGTATAGGCCAGGGTGCGCCATTAGTATGCCTCCCAGGGGCCATGTATATCCAGGTGCTTTGGCATACTAATGGCGCACTACCACTGGATGCGCCATTAGTAACCATGGCATACTAATGGCGCACTTACCAGTGATGCGCCATTAGTATGCTTTGTCATACTAATGGCGCACTGTCATGTGATGCGCCATTAGTATGAATATTAGGTTTTTTTATTTTTTTATTTTCTGTTTTTTGCACAGGTTACAAAATGTATAATTTGACAAAATATAGACAACACACATCAACAACAGATTCATCGAATACAATAGAAGATTAGTCTTTGAATAGAATTCATCATATTAGTCTCCGAATACAATTCATCATATTAGTCTCCGAATTGAAAAGACCGAACAAAGATAGAACATTATATTACAAGTATCGAGACCGCAAGTAGCGAGTTTGTCTTCACATTACAAGTCGATATCGATCATCTAAACTACCATCACATAGAAGAGAGCTGCGGTCATCACGATGAGCATCATCATGATGAAACTCGTCTTCATCCGGTTCCTCCAACGCTCCCTCCCCTCTCCCGCTAGATAGCGGGCGTATCTAGATTCGGCCTCGGCCCTAGTGGTGTACCCTTTGTAACTGTTACCGCTGAATCGGTGAACCTGTCTCTGACACTCCTCCCAGTCATCGTAGACTCCGGGAACCTTACCCTTGTACACGACATACGTCGGCATCGCTATGCACTAGCCAAACGAAATGTTAGTACCAATTCACAGACAATACATAAGCAATATATAATTATGCAACAGAACGATCGGAAGAGAAAAGCAAGACATTAATAGCATCGATTACATCTAAGTTGAACGACTCTCGAAACCAAAGAGACATACTACAAGTTCATTAAAGTTTAATTACAACATGAGCCAATCGATGTTTCAGAACTAGACATAGCATCACTGCTTTCGACTCGACTCAAGGGACCGGAGCGTGGATGAAGCCGCCGTCTATCGTGGGAGTCATGAAATAACGGTCGTTGTCAGCCTGCATTTGTAGCATTGTGTCGATGTCACTGTTGGACGGTTGATTTCTGAGGTAGAACTGCCCCGAGGTACGAAGGACATCTTGATGGATGATTTCCGCAAACTCCGACTGGATGCGAAAGAATTCTTGTCGGAGGTCCGCGTCCTGGATTGCCAACACGCTCGCGGCCCAATCTTTGAGTTTACTCGGTAGCAGAAGTTGATGATGGTCCCGTACGATCGCCCGCATGTGATGGATGGCGTAGTAGGCACCCTTCTGACCGCCAGGCGGCTGCTTGACGCAGCAGAACATCGTATTGTGGGAGAACACGTGCTTGCCGTACTTACGAATAGGCCTGGTGAAGGTGCCTCCAGATTTGGCGTAGCCGGGGAGAACATCATCAAGAACCTTCTTGACATTTGTGTAGTCTACGTTCGACTGACGGTCCGGGTCGAAATACGTGGCCATGGAATATTTGGGGCTTAGGAGGATGAGCGTGCAACGTGTGTCACTGCAGAAAACACGGAATGTTAAAAGAAAAATGATTGAAATGTAAGAATTCATATGTTACGGGCCGGTTGAGGGGAGGACTTACTCGGGAAAGTAAGGCACGAGGAAGTTATCCTTATCTTGGTTTGCCAGAATGACGCTTTCGAGGTAAGAACTCGCGACTTGCCGGTCCCCAGCGCTGCCCAAGATCTTGGCACGCATGTAGAAGGGGTCGACTATCACGATGTCCGGGGTCTTGTCGCGAATGATCCGCATCTCCATACTCAGTGAAAATAGCCGAACGAAGGTGTAGTGCAGCGGATGAAGGTTCAACATAGCGTGGATGTCATCAAAACGCAGGACGATCGTACGCCCGATGGAGTTATCCACAAAGCCCTTGCCCTCTGGCACCTTGGCCGCGAAAACTGGGTATGCCACATCCTTCTCCCTGAGACGCCGCTTCTCCAAAGAAAGAACACTGTCATGCTGACTCCGCATAGCACCGGTTGCAGCATTGAGCATATTTGTCGGTAGCATCGCCCTACCCGCCACATGCACCCTCCTCGAGATATCCTGCGGTGAAGGTGGCCCGTCCTGAGCACGGATCGTACTCGGTGCCGGCTGGCTCGCACCCTTCTTAGTCTTTCTTTTGCGTGCCTTCTTCTTCTCCTGTAATGGGACCGAGTTCTGCTCACAGACCGCCTTCTTGAGTGTGTTGGGGCTGATAATATTTTGCACCTCGCCTATCTGAGGCTCGGTGAAGTCGGAAGCTGGAGGCGTCTCCTGAGAGCTGAACGCCAGACGGCGCCTGTTGCAACTTGGCTTCTCCGCGGTACCAGCTAGATCGCACACGTCTTTTGTTGGGTTTGGTTCTTGAGAAGGAGGCCCCGTGAAGTCGCCGTCGTACCCATGATCGGCAAAGTACTGATCGACGTTGCCAAATGTATCATCGTCGTCATCGTCGTCGTTCTGATCCTGTGCCATATGCATGTTTGGATCCAGTGGCATAGGGATGTTCGGCACCGTTATGGCGGTCTTGCCATGGGGCCGACTTGGCGCCGGCACGACTGGCGGTGTTGTCTTTGGGGTGGTGTCCCCCGCCCCCAAACGAATCTGGCTCTTCGGCCAAAGCAGGGGCCAGCTCAGGCAGGCGCTGAGGGTCATCACGTCTTCATCGTCGGCCCCGACGGGTCGAATCGGAGGTAACAAGTCGTCGCAGCCTGGCAGCACCCGAACCAGTTGAACCCTAAACAAGTTGGGTGGCATCTGGGTACCGTGGAACAAGGGGTTGCCCGGTTGAACGATTTTACCCTTGGCGACATCGACCAACTCGTTGTTCACGAAGTGGAGGAGAGTGCAGGGAACGTCGGCGGCTCCCTGCGAAAACATGTAGGGCGTCAGGGATGCCCAGTCAAAGGCAAGGAGATGAAGTCCTCGGTCGAGAGAGGCTTAATTAGTTACCATGATGATGGCGTCGAGCTCGTCTAATGTCGACGCACCGCCAACGGCGGGCGTGCAGTTGACGGAGGTGCCGCTTGCTGCAGAGGTGCCGGCCGGCGTACACCCGGGTGCATTAAGCTCCCATGCCGGCGTCGGAGACACCAATGTCGCCTCCGCCGGAGGCACCAATGGCCCCGCCATCGGATTATGCGAGTTGCTAGCCGTGAAGCTAGGAATCGGGGGCGGCCCCTGTTGGCCGCCCGCAATCCACACACTCAACCCCGAGATCAAGGTAGGCACAAGGCCGGTGATCGTCGCTCCGAGTCCTTGTTCCACTTGCTCTTGGACAATCTCCGGAATCCGCGCCACCTGTGCCTTGAGTTCTTGAACCTCTCGCGCCTGGCTTTCCGAGCTGGTCTTTTTCTCCTTCCGCACACCAGCGGTATAGTATGACCCCCATTTTGTCGACAAGCCTTTGCCGGCCACACGACCAGCTGACGTCGGCTTACTGAGCTTATCCTTGTTCTTCATTACATTCAACCCCCTATTTAGAGTGGTGTCCCAAGGGTTGCTCTTAGTCGACCCCGCGCTACTGCTTTCAGTCGCCTGCGGAAGGAATGTGAACCATTTAGAAATTTGGCTTCATTAATTAGAATGCAACCATATGGAGCTAATTACGCGGGGGTGTATTCCTTACCAGAACAAGCTCAAGCTGCCTGGTCTTCGGATCCGTGGTAAGCTCCTTTGTTTTTGGGTCCTTCTTGTACCGGGCCCTGACAAAGTTCCTGGTCTGCTTGTCACCGTATTTATCGAAGAGGGGTGGTAGGCCTTGCTCGGCACGGTCCGCCTCCTCCTTGTCCCATATAGGCTGCGCCACTCTGTAACCGCCGGGACCGAGTGTGTGTTCCCCTATGTTCAGCTCCCGCATTTGTTTCCCCCACTCACTTGATTGGGAGCTTGCGGTGCTCGAGCAATTGATCTTGAAGTCGTTGTAGTCATCTTCGGTGATCGAAGGATTTTTCTCCTTGATCTTCTGATAACTCTCACCTTTCTCGATCATTCTCTTCACATTGCTTTTCCAAGTAGATAGGGCCTTGCTCATCTTCGTGAGGGCAGCATTGTTCACTTTATTCCCTTTGAGGCTTGTGTTTTCAAATTCAGCGGGGAACTTGTATCGTTCGTGCAGCTTCGTGAAGAGGAGGTTGCGCAAATTCCCTCGGTCAGGATGTCTCAGGTTCTCGGTGTTGATCGAGACGGTGCTCCGGATAATGCACCCGAGCTGAAGCGAGTACCCCTTGACTATTCATTCGGGCGCCGTTGGATTCCCGTTGGAGTCCACTTCAGTAACTTCCTCCTTGAGGGTGCGGAGCACGATCGGGCGCCGGTCCTTCCGTTGCCTCTTCGGTTGGCTGCCATCTGTGCGTGCGCCGCCATCATCAGTGGTGGCATCCTAGGCGGCACCATCAGTGGTGGCATCAGTGTGGTCATCCTCGGCGGCACCATCCGTGGTCTCAGGATCGGTGGGGAAGGCGGCGGCCTCATACAAGTGAGGTTGTTCCTCCATCTCCTGGGACAGCTCCCAGAATGCCTTGCCGCCCGAACCCCCAGCCTCATCGTTGTGGGCCATGTTTCTCTCTAAATAGAAACAAAGTTTGGTCAAAAAGTTGGTTATTGTCAAGGAACAAGATCATGGTCTCATCATTTAGGGTTTGTCGACACCGAGGTCCTAAAATCTAAGCTTTTATCATTGAGGGTTTTTCAATGCCGAGGCACCCTAAAAGCCTAACCTTTCATCATTTCGGTTTTTATCGACACCGAGGCACCCTAAAAGCCATGCATTAGTCACAACTACGCCGGGGCACTTGATCCTACTTAATTAACTACTAAGATACCCCGGCCCATGCATTAGTCACAAGTACCCCATATGTCCTATTTTTAGCAAAGTCATGCTAAAATTCACGGAAAATTTCAGCATGACCTTTGCTGAAAATAGGACATATGGAGTACCCGAATTTGCCGGAACGGAAGTTAATCGACATTCCGGCAAACTCAAGGGCCTCTCGGGGTACCTGCAATATCATCACGACACGATGGTCGGAGACAAAACCCAGCAAACTAGCACCACAATGTGCCTCTACTTTCATATGGATGAAAAGGCCACAATGTGCCTCTACTAGCACCACAATCTTAGTTAACTTCTGGGGACATCAGAAAGTTAACATCTGCCTGATTATTATGAGGACTTCACTGCGCGTCCATGATCCCACGGATTGCAACTGGAAGTATCTGCGTCATCAGCACGTGACAGTCGTGAGACTTCATCCCGCTGAACTTCTGCTTCGCTGGGTCTAGGTATCTGATTATCTTCCCCACGTAACCGTAAGGAAGTTTTACTCCTAGGAGGCAGGTGAAAAACTGCTCGATCTCCTCCTGACTTAGAGTGAAGCACGCGGGAGGGTAGTCATTTCCGGTCTTCTTGGCCTTTTTGCCTTTGCGACGACTTTCTGTGTCCTGCTTCGCCTCATCATCATCATCATCATCATCATCATCATATATAGCGTGAAGCTCCTGCCTGATGCCCATTGATTTCAAGTCTTCCCTTGCTTTCGGCCCATCTTTGGTCCTCTCTGGCATGTTGAGCAGGGTACCAAGAAGACTCTCGCACACGTTCTTCGTGATATGCATGACATCAAGGGTGTGAGGCACACGGTGGATCTTCCAGTACGGCAAGTCCCAGAAAACAGACCTCGTTTTCCATACCTTCAGCAGCGGCTCTGGCGCCTTTTGCTTCTTTCCCGGCAGTGGGCAGTCTTTCCAATTTTTCAACAGCTTGTCTATTTCCTCGCCGCTCCTCGTACACGGGCGTTTTCGGGGTTCGGTTTCACCATCGAACAGATCCTTGCGTTTCCTCCACGGGTCATCGTCGCGAAGCCACCTTCGATGTCCCATGAACACGGTTTTCGAAGACCCAGGATCTCTATCTAGCTGGCGATACGTTGTGTCATCCATGCACCTTACGCATCCTGAAAATCCGTGGACTACCTGCCCCGCAAGATATCCATAACCGAGATAGTCGTGCACCGTCGTGAGCAGTGCGGCTCTCATAGGGAAATATTCTTTCTCTGTGGCGTCCCACGTATTGCCTGGCGTTTTCCACAGCGTGTCAATCTCCTCTTTCAGCAGCCCCAGATACAGATTGATGTCACTCCCTGGTTGTTTCGGCCCTTCAATTAGCATACTCATGTGAATGTACTTCCTCTTCATGCACAACCAGGGGGGAAGGTTGTACATCCACACGAACACAGGCCAGGTGCTATGTGTGCTTCTCTGGCTGCCAAACGGATTGACTCCATCGGTGCTCGCGCCCAGCACGATGTTCCTTGGATCGTTCCCAAATTCTGGGTATTCGAAGTTCAACGCTTGCCACTGGCTCACATCCTTAGGGTGACTCAGCATCTTGTCTTTTTTATCTATCTCCGGATCATTTGCGTCATCTTCTCGCTTCTTCTCCTCCCTATCCGCGTGCCAACGCAGGAGCTTTGCTACCTTAGGGTCCGCGAAATACCGCTGCAGACGAGGAGTGATCGGAAAGTACCACACCACTTTTCGAGGAGCTTTCTTCCTCTTCTTGTATCGAGTGACACCGCACACCGGACATATGGTAGACTCCGCATGCTCGTCCCGATAAATGATGCAATTGTTCATGCACACATGGTATTTCACGTGCGGTAAATCTAGAGGACACACGATTTTCTTCGCCTCCTCCAAACTGGTCGGGCACTTGTTCCCCTTGGGAAGACGTTCGTGCCAGAATGACATGTTCTCGTCGAAGCATGCGTCGGTCATTTTGTGTTTTACCTTCATCTCCAGAGCCATGAGCGTTACTTTCAGGCGGGTATCCTCGGGCCTGCATCCTTCATACAATGGAGTAACCACGTCTAACTCAAGTTGATCCATCTTGGCTTTCTCTCGGGTGGCAGCTCTTGCGTTATCCGTCTGCTTGAGAAGCAGCTCTTGAATATGAGGGTCCTGCCCCCAGCCCATCGATGGTCCAGCGTCGTCTGCTCCGCCGACATCGTCATCATGTCCTGCATCTTCTACATGATGACTGTGTACAGCATCACCGTCGTGATCATCTCCTGGGGATTCTTCGTCTTCTCGCCCCCCCGAGCCGCGGTGGTTGTCTTGCTGCCCTTCCTCATTTCTTGCCCGGCCCCCATGGACGACTTCGTAGTCATCTTCATCACCTTGCCACCGATAGCCATCCATGAAACCACGCAAGAGCAGGTGGTCCCGCACCTGCCCGGAATCCGGGTCCGCAATAAGGCTATTCAGCTTGCATCTTCGACACGGACATCTTATCTCCGTCTCGTTCTTTTGAAGCATCTCGGCCTTCGCGGACCTCAAAAACCTATTCACGATGCCTTCGGTCATCGTGCGGACCATGGTCGCCTGCGGGGTAGAGCAAAACGATATTTTAGAACCAAGAAAAAATTTGGCATGACTTTCCCTAAAAATAGGACCAAAAAGAATGCTTCATGCCAAAATTCTCGCCGAAACGGAAATGAATCAACATTCCGGCAAAATATTGGCAACTATCGCATTTCAAATACCGGTACACCTCCAAACACAAACACATATGCAACACCACAAACATATGCAACACCACGAACATACATAGATCTAGCTAGGCCATAAAAAGTGCATGTGCACATTGTTGTAGGGAGAACAACATAAATATAGCTTCCCCCCTTACTTACCTAGCAAAACAAGGTAACTTAACCACTTAATTTGAATGAATCTATGGTGGAAATGAGGTGAAAAAGAGGAGGCACCCGAGACAAGGAGGAGGCGGTGGAGAGAATGAAGTGGGGAGAAAGTGAGTGTGGGAGGAGAGGCTGTCCAAAATATCTTGTTGCTGCCCACTTACTAATGGCGCACCAGCAACAAATGCGCCATTAGTAATCCAGGTTACTAATGGCACACCCCCTGGTGGTGCACCATTAGTACTTTTGCAAAAAAAAGGAATAAAACAATAATAAAAAAATAACATTAGTGGCGCACCTTCTGGCTGGTGCGCCATTACTAGTTACAACTAGTAATGGCGCACCACCAATGGATGCACCATTAGTATGTTTGGACAGGCGCACTAGTTCAAAAAAATAATTTGGTCCTAATGGCGCACCGTGGGCAGGGTGCGCCATTAGTTGTTTCAACACTAATGGCGCATCAGAAGGTGGTGCGCCATTAGTATATACTAATGGCGCACCACATGTCTGGTGCGCCATTAGTGTCATTTCCATCTATAGCCCTTTTCCTAGTAGTGTATTCACACATGTATCACGGTTTCCGGTTAATACAATTATAGCATGAACAATAGACAATTATCATGAACAAGGAAATATAATAATAATCATTTTATCATTGCCTCTAGGGCATATTTCCAACAATGACATATAATCATGCAAGAAAAGGTGATTTAAATTATCGTTGATCAAACTTGTGCCCCTGCTAGCATTCACACTTCATAAATTCTTTCTTTTATCATTTACCTACTCGAGAACGAGTAGGAATTAAGCTTGGGGATGTTGATACGCCTCCAACGTATCCATAATTTAGGAAGCATTCATGCTATTATATTATCTGTTTTGGATGATTATGGGCTTTATTATACACTCTTATATTACTTTTGGGACTAACCTACTAAGCGGAGGCCCAACCCATATTGTTGTTTTCTTGCCTATTTAAGTGTTTCAAAGAAAAGGAATATCAAACGGAGTCCAGACGGAATGAAACCTTTGGGAAACTTATTTTTGGAACAGAAGCAATCCAGGGAACTTGGAGTACAAGCCAGGGAAGCTTCAAGGTGGCCACGAGCGTGCCCCCCCTACTGGGCGCGCCCCCTGTCTCGTGGGCCCCTCGAGCATAGATAGATCGGGAGTTCCCATGTAACCCTAAAACATCGAAGATGAAGATAGATCGGGAGTTCCACCGCCGCAAGCCTCTGTAGCCACCAAAAGCCAATCGGACCCTGTTCCGGCACCCTGCCGGAGGGGGGATCCCTCATTGGTGGCCATCTTCATCATCCCGGTGATCTCCATGATGAGGAGGGAGTAGTTCACCCTCGGGGCTGAGGGTATGTACCAGTAGCTATGTGTTTGATCTCTCTCTCTCGTGTTCTTTCTATGGCACGATCTTGATGTATCGCGAGCTTTGCTATTATAGTTGGATCTTATGATGTTTCTCCACCTCTACTCTCTTGTAGTGGATTGAGTTTTCCCTTTGAAGTTATCTTATCAGATTAAGTCTTTAAGGATTTGAGAACACTTGATGTATGTCTTGCCGTGCTTATCTGTGGTGACAATAGGATATTCACGTGATCCACTTGATATATGTTTTGGTGATCAACTTGCGGGTTCCGTCCATGAACCTCTGCATAGGGGTTGGCACATGTTTTCGTCTTGACTCTCCGGTAGAAACTTTGGGGCACTCTTTGAAGTACTTTGTGTTGGTTGAATAGATGAATCTGAGATTGTGTGATGCATATCGTATAATCATGCCCACAGATACTTGAGGTGACAATGGAGTATCTAGGTGACATTAGGGTTTTGGTTGATTTGTGTCTTAAGGTGTTATTCTAGTATGAACTTTATGATAGATCGAACGGAAAGAATAGCTTCATTGTATTTTACTACGGACTCTTGAATAGATAGAGCAGAAAGGATAACTTTGAGGTGGTTTCATACCCTACAATAATCTCTTTGTTTGTTCTCCGCTATTAGTGGCTTTGGAGTGACTCTTTGGTGCATGTTGAGGGATAGTTATATGATCCAAGTATGTTATTATTGTTGAGAGAACTTACACTAGTGAAAGTATGAACCTTAGGCCTTGTTTCCTACGATTGCAATACAGTTTACGCTCACTTTTATCGCTTGCTACCTTGCTGTTTTTATAATTTCAGATTACAAATACCTTTATCAACTATCCATATTGCACTTGTATCACCATCTCTTCGCTGAACTAGTGCACCTATACAATTTACCATTGTATTGGGTGTGTTGGGGACACAAGAGACTCTTTGTTATTTGGTTGCAGGGTTGTTTGAGAGAGACCATCTTCATCCTAAGCCTCCTACGGATTGATACACCTTAGGTCATCCACTTGAGGGAAATTTGCTACTGTCCTACAAACCTCTGCACTTGGAGGCCCAACAACGTCTACAAGAAGAAGGTTGTGTAGTAGACATCACGGACCGAGAAGCATATATAGTGCCATGCTAGCCTGTTGTCCTCCATTGTCCTGTTTGGTAAATTTGATTTCACAAATTGCATCTGTGCGATTTGGCAGAAGTGTCTTACCCTTGTTGTGAGGGGGCGCATTGCATGTTATAGGAAGCAGGGGCGCACCTCCCTGACAATTGCGCATACAAAGTTGTTGGAGAAGATTACATCTTGGGTAGGAAGAGATAAGGAGATAAGAGAGGTTACAAGATAAAAGGATTCTGCCTAATAACCTAGTCTATCTCCTGGAGTCCAACTCTGAATGTCATCGTGACATATTTGTGCTTTTAACACCCTCCCTTAATCACAACTTCATCTAGTTGAGATTATGTTTGAAGTCTTCAAAGCTTCTTGTGGGCAAAGGTTTTGTGAATCCATCTCCAATGTGATCCTTGGAATGCACAAAACGTATATCAAGTTTCTTCTGAGCCACCCATTCTCTGACAAAGTGGAAATCAATTTCAATGTGTTTAGTTCTAGCATGAAACACTGGATTAGCAGACAGATATGTAGCACCCAGGTCATCACACCATAAGCATGGAGCTTGGGTGCTTTTTACACCAAATTCTTTCAACATAGATTGCACCCATATGATCTCAGCTGTAGTATTTGCTAATGCTTTGTATTCTGCCTCTATACTGGTTCGAGAGACAGTGACATGTTTCCTTGCACACCATGAAATTAAGTTAAGGCCGAAGAACACTGCAAAACCACCAGTGGAGCACCTGTCATCCAGGCATCCTGTCCAGTCAGAATCTAAGAAAGCACTCAAAAGTGTGGATGATGACTTGCTAAAATTTAGATCTATATTGAGAGTGTTCTTGACATATCTAACTATGCACTTTGAAGCGGTCCAATGAACTATGGTGGGTGCATGAAGAAACTGACAAACTTTATTAACAGCAAATGACATATCAGGTCTTGTAAGCGTCAAATATTGAAGTGCACCTACCAGACTCCTGTACCTTGTACTATCATCTTGACTCAAAGGCTGTCCTTCTATAAGAGACAACTTTTGTGAACTAGATAATGGAGTGGGTGAGGGTTTACACCCTTGTAAACCAGCCTTTTTTACCAGATTTCTTGCATATTTTTCCTGAGATAGATGAAGTCCATCCTCATGATTCTTCACTTCTATCCCTAGAAAATAATGCAATTCTCCGAGATCCTTGAGAGCAAACTCTGCACTGAGATCCTTCAAAAGTCATGTGATAACCTCATTAGATGAACTTGTGACAATAATATCATGAACGTATATGAGAACAAATATGTGTGTGTTGCATTTGTTGTAAATGAACAAGGAGGTGTCGGACTTTGAAGGAATAAAGTCAAGTGCTTGCATTTTGTGACTCAAACGTGAGTACCATGCTCTAGGAGCATGTTTCCGTCCATATAATGCTTTGTCAAGCTTGCATACATGAGAAGGTGCATTCTTGTTTTCAAACCCAGGAGGTTGTTTCATGTACACTTCCTCTTCCAGAACACCATGCAAAAATGTGTTCCGTACATCAAGCTGTCTGAGACTCCAGCCCTTGGACAAAACAATGGACAAGACAAGATGGATGGTGGCAGCTTTTACAACAGGACTAAAAGTATCATCATAGTCTATTCCATACCGTTGTTTAAAACCTTTTGCCACAAGTCTTGCTCTGTAGCGGTCAGTGGTTCCATCAGATTTTCTCTTGATCCTGAATACCCACTTACTGTCAATGAGGTTTTTACCTTGCCGTGGAGGAACCGAGTGCCATGTGATGTTTTGTTTCAGGGCCATGTATTCTTCTTTTATTGCTTTCTTCAAATTTTCAACACCAAGTGCTTCTTCAAGTGTATGTGGCTTGCCTGGTTCACCTGTGGAATAGACCATCCGAAATTTTGTCATATGTTTATAATTTATGGGTTGTATTACCCCTTGTTGGAGCCGGGTACGACATGGCGTAGTTTTCCCCTATGGCACAGAAGAACCCGTGTTGGCTGCAGGTGTCGATCCCGAGATGTATTTGGGAGCAGGAGCAGGTGCCGCTTCGGGAGCATGCACCGGATCTTCTATGCCCGCGGGTGTAGCAGCCCCGCCAGAGGAAGCCACAGGCACCGCAGAGGATCCCGTCTGGTGAAGCTCATCATGCGGCAATGATTGAGCTGGTTCCCCCTGGTGCCAGATGTGGGCCCCGCATCGGTCGGCTGACGCAGGTCACGGCGCTTGTAGCAGACGGGTTGGATGGGGAAACGCCCGCTCGTGGGCCCAGGTGAGTGTGGGACGTGGGTGGCGTCGCCACCACCCGCTGGTTGTCGCGTGGCGCAGGCGGGGCCGCCCACTGGCGTGCGGTCGGGTGCGGCAGGAGCAGCAGATGGTCCAGCGACGCGCGGCCTAACCGGTCTGCTAGCAGTGATCCCGAGGCGGATTCTGCTGCCAGGTCTACCGCACCTGCAGACACGATCCAGAGGAGGGTCTGCTCCCCGAGCCCTGGCACATGAAATAGGGCCCTGGTGGGCAGTTTTCTTCATCGTTTTCAACTCCGTTTTTTTAGTGTGGCCTCCTGTATCATCACAAGACTCATGCAAAGGGGTGAGAGGGTTAGTCATGATAGGATCATTATAGCTATACTCCCCATGATCACAACCGGTTAGACTAGGAGATAGAAGAAGGATTTCTTTTCGAAGTATGGCGCCGACATTTGGGTGTAGATCAGCAAAGGGGAATTCAGTCTCGTCAAACACAACATCACGAGATATGTATACCCGACCGGTGGAAACGTCAAGACACTTGACCCCCTTATGTTGAGCGCTATACCCAAGCAAAACACATTGATTTGAGCGAAACATAAGTTTGCGAGAGTTGTATGGATGAAGATTAGGTCAACAGGCACAACCAAATACACGGAGTGATGTGTACTCTGGTTTGACATGAAGAAGTCGTTTTGTGGGTGTTTCATTGTTGATGACATGACTAGGGAGCATGTTTATGATGTGGACGGCCGTGCGGAATGCTTCATCATAAAACTTGAGAGGCATGGAAGCACTGGCAAGGAGGGCTAGACCAACCTCAACTATGTGCCTATGCTTGCGTTCGGCGGATCCATTTTGTTGGTGAGCGTGGGGGCATGACACATGGTGAGATATGCCAAGTGTTTGAAAGAAGGAATTTAACTTCTCGTACTCGCCCCCCCCCAGTCGGATTGGATAGCAATTATTTTGCTATCAAACTTGCGTTCAACAAGTGCTTGGAAATTTTTAAACACTTGAAAAACATCAGATCTTTTCTTGAGGAGGTAAATCCAAGAGAATTTGCTATAGTCATCAATGAAGCTAACATAGTATGTGTGTCTACCAACAGATGGGGGCAGGACCCCAAACATCAGAAAATATTAATTGCAAGGGTTGGGTAGAGACACTTGTAGATATGGGATAGGGTAATTGATGACATTTTGCTCTTTGGCAAGAATCACAAATAGTTTCAATATTGCGCTCACCAACAAAGGGAGCTTATTTTTCCTAAGCAAGCGTTCAACTAAGGAAAAATAGGCATGTCCTAAACGATCGTGCCATCGTGTGGACGAAAGCTTGGTAGCACCACAAGCTTGTTTATTTGATCTTCTAAACTCCTGAATCAACGGGTAAAGCCCACAAACACATCTACCTCTGTAGAGTACTTTCCTCGTAGCCTGATCCTTGACCAAAGAGAAGAAAGGATGGAATTCAATGAACACATGATTATCAATAGTAATGCGATGGACGGAGAGAAGATTTTTGTTGGCACTAGGAACATGTAGAATTTTTCTAAGATGAATCTTGCGAGAAGGGGTACGTATAACCGAATGACCTATATGACTTATCCTCATACCTGCAACACTTGCCGTGTGGATCTGGTCCTTCCCATGGTATATCTCACGGAGAGTCACCTTCTTGAGCTCGCCCGTGAGATGGTTGGTGGCGCCGCTGTCAAGATACCAGTTGGTATCAACACCACAGGATCCATCGGCGGCGGCGGCAACCTTGTCATTATCTTCATAGGAGGTGTCGTCTTCTTCGAAGCGGTACCAGCAGTCCTTGGCGGAGTGGCCAGGCTTTCCACAAATCTGGCATCGCATGGCGTCGGGCCGGGACTTGCCAGGACCACCACGGCGGCCCCGATTGTTGGTGAAGTTGGGGCGACCATTGCGAGAGCTGGAGCTGGTGGAGTTGCTGGAGCCGCTTTTCTTGCCCTTGGGACGAGGAGGGCCATGGTGGCAAGACGAGTAGCCACCGCGACCGCGTGTGGCCGCGTTCGCGGACGACTTGAAGCCGACGGCGGAGTTCTGGAACTGAGCGACGCGCTAGTCGAAGTTGCTCAGCATGGAGAAGCGCTCGTCGAGGGAGACGGGCGTGATGCATGCGTTGAGGGCCGAGACGAGGGGCTGTTAGTCCATGTCCAGCCCGTGAAGAATATAGGAGATAAGTTTGTCATCCTGGATTGCTTTCCCGGCCGCAACAAGTTCGTTGGCGAGGTCGCACATGTGGGTGAAGTAGGCAGCAACCGACTGGTTGCCCTTCTGCGCATTGATGAGGGCAGTACAAATGTTGTTGACACAGCTCAAAGACTACGATGAAAACATACCTGCCGCTGTCCAGAGACCATGCGTGGTGGTGATCGTGGTCACCGTGATGAGCACCTCTTTAGCAAGGTTATTGAGCAGATAGTCAAGTACATGTTGGTCCTCTCTGACCCAGATGGGGTGGAGAGGATTGAGCTTGGAGCTCTCCTTCCCGTCCTTGTCCTTGGTGACGAGAAGCCGAGCTGGTTCTGGTGTGGTGCCATCGACATAGCCAAAGACACCGGCTCCCCTCAGTTGAGGCGTGATCTGAGTCTGCCAGAGCACATAGTTTGTGTGGGAGAGCTTCCCCGTGACCTGACCACTAAGGTTTGGGTGGGAGGTGGCGAAGGAAGACATAGCGGCGAGCTTTGCTGGAGATTGGAAAATCTAGGGTTTTAGGAAGAGGCATCTCTGATTACCATGTGCGATTTGGCAGAAGTGTCTTATCCTCGTTGTGAGGGGGCGCGTTGCATGTTATAGGCAGCAGGGGCGCACCTCCCTGACAATAGCGCATACAAACTTCTATCTCTTCTCCCTCTCCTGTAATCTTCTGTCTCTCTCTCTCTCTCTCGTGTAATTATGGAGAGTCCTAGCGACCTCCCAAACTTGTAACCACGACAGATTCTCAATATATATAGTGGCCCGAGACCAAAGGGTTCAACGCTTCCTCCAATCTTTACATGGTCATCAGAGCCAATCCTCATCGCATCTGGCAACCCACGAGAAAGCCTTCAACCCCGAGAGGAAACACAACGTAGCCACCGTAGATCGAAGCCATGGCAGGAACCAATGCATCCACCACCGCTGCCCTTATCACGTCCACCACGAGTGCCCTGACAACCCAGTTTGCCGGTTCCTCCTACGCCTCTTCTTCCACCTCCAGCAACGATGCTAGCTCCCTCGGGTCGCCTCCGTCAAAGAAGCTGACGAGGATGAATTTTCTCCCCCGGAAGGCCATCGTGCTACCCCAGATCAAGGGGGCCCAGATGGAGCACTTCCTGGACGCCACAAATATGGCGCCCCTGCCACCATCACCATCACCAAATATGGGAAGGAAGAGCAGGTCTTCAACTATGCCAGGACGATCTGGTACGCCCAGCAGCAGCAGCTACAAGGTTATCTCATGGGATCCCTATCACGTGAGGTTCTTGCAGAGGTCGTAACTCTCCAGACGCCGGCAGAGGTGTTGAGTGCCATCCACGCCTTCTTCGCTGCGCAAACGCAGTCAAAGCTCGTTAATACTCGCATCGCCCTTGCAAACCTCTAGAAGGGCAACATGGGGATGCGAGAGTACCTCGCCAAGATCAAAGCCCTGACGGATGAGATTGCCTGCACTGGATCCCCGCTCGGCGATGGCGAGATCATCTCCTTCGTTCTGAAGGGCCTGGACATGGAGTACAACTCAGTTGTCTCGTCCCTCTCTGCCCGCGTCGAGCCTGTCACCGTCATCGATCTCTACAACCAGCTTCTTAGCTTTGAAGCCCGCATCAATCTGCTCTAACAGGGAAATCTGCGTCAATCCTCGGTAAACGCCCTGACTCGTGGCTGTGGCTATGGTGGCCGAGGCCATGGTCACCAAGGTCAGCAAGGGCGTGGCCGAGGTGGCAACAGCAGCGGCTATGGGCGCGGGTGCTCCAACAGCAACAACAACAACTGTGCATGTTCCTTCAACAACAACAATGGCGACCGATCTGGTGGACAGCCTCAACCCCGATGCCAGCTCTGTAAGAAGCCTGGTCATGAAGTGCTTGAGTGTTGGCATAGGTATGATGAGGACTATGTTCTGAAGAGCGCCATGTCCTTGCTGCCTTGAGAGAACAAGTAGGAGAAGGAGAAACCGTGTGGTACGCTGATTCTGGTGCAACCGATCACATCACGAGTGAGCTTGAGAAACTTGCAACTCGTGAAAAATACTACGGCAATGATCAAGTGAACACTGCTGCAACCGGTGGAGGTATGGACATACATCATATTGGTCGTGCTTTCATTATTTCCCCTACCTCTAAACGTGATCTTGTTCTTGAAGATGTCCTTCATGTCCCTCAAGCTAACAAAAATCTTGCATCCATGTCTCGCTTATCAGCTGATAATAATGTCTTTTTTGAAACTCATCCAAAATATTTTTTCATCAAGGATCAGGCAACGAGGGAACTTCTTCATCACGGTAGATGCGTCGGTGGTCTCTACCCTATTACATCAAGGTTACTTAGCCGCAAGCATCGTCATCAAGTTTACTCCGTTGTTAGGCCTTCCTTGGCTAGATGGCATCAAAGATTAGGACATCTGTCTTCTATTATAGTTGAGCAAGTAGTAAATAAAGACAATCTTCCATTGTCAGGTAGAGAAAGTAGTGAGTCTGTTTGAGAAGCTTGTCAATGTGCGAAGAGTCATCAACTTCCCTATCCAAAGTCTAGTAGTGTTTCTCATGCTCCCTTAGAGCTTATATTTGGTGATGTTTGCGGTCATGCAAGAGATTCTTTTGGAAGAAAGAAATATTATGTTAGCTTCATTGATGATTACAACAAGTTTACTTGGATATATCTTCTTAAACACAAATCTGAAGTTTTAGCTGTCTATCAAGAATTTCAAAAGCTTGTTGAACGTCACTTTGACAGAAAAATTCTTGCTGCTCAAAGTGATTGGGGAGGGGAGTATGAAAAACTCAACTCCTTCTTTAGAAGTATAGGCATTGAACATCATGTCTCTTGTCCTCATGCCCATCAACAGAACGGTTCTGCCAAGCGCAAACACCGTCACATTGTCGAAGTAGGGTTGTCACTACTTTCTCATGCTTCTATGCCTCTCAAATATTGGGATGAGGTGTCACATCCCTGGTCCTGTTATGCACTAGGCTAGACCCTCATCTGAGCATCATGTTTTAATTCAAATGAAATTTGAATTGAGGAATTTTCAAAAGCCTCAGAAGACCTCTAAAAATAACCAACATTTAAATCTCATCAAATGAGTCCAAAGAAATGTTCCTGTTACTTTGTGAAAATATTGGTAAGAGGTAAAATACAAACCAAAATTTTTGGAATCACATAATTATTTATTTTTGGGCCTTTGACTTAAACCAATGACATATTTGAGTTGAATTTATTTATATTATATAAGAAATAAAGTTCAAATATTTTTGTAAGTCGCCTGTGACCTTGGACTAGTTCCTGAACTCACATACAATTTACAGAAAGTTTTAGAAAAATGATTTGATATTTTAAATCAAATCAAAACCAATTGCAGATAATAGAAAAGAGAAAGAAAGAGAGAGAGAACCCACCTGG
This sequence comes from Triticum aestivum, assembly GCF_018294505.1. NCBI lineage: Eukaryota > Viridiplantae > Streptophyta > Magnoliopsida > Poales > Poaceae > Triticum > Triticum aestivum. Next base: position 681,239,472 of record NC_057810.1, on the reverse strand, counting down.
ACCTACCTGGCGCCCACCAACCGGCCCAGCTCCAACGGCCCAGCCCATCACCGCCTCCTCCCTGTCGTCTTCCTCCCTCGCCAGAAGGACGGAGGCGCGTGCCCGCCCCGCGCCGGCCACCTCCTCCCTCCCTGCCTGCCTGGCCCCTCTCCGATGCGCCTAGACGACGCCACGGAGATGCCGAACCCCCTCGACCTCTCTATCACTCTCCCCGTGGCCCTCCTCTCCTCTGCTTCCTCTCTCTCACTCGCCCGAACGCAGCCGTCGCCGCCGACGAGCTCCCTCGCGGCCACCGCCACCCCCTCTCCTCTCCGATGCGCTCCCGAGCTCCGCAGTGCCTCCCTCGTCCTCTCCGTCGGCTCATGCGACCGGAGAAGCCCCGAAGCGTCGCCCCGACGCTTTTCCCCTCCTCGGACCCGCCGGTCGCCGTCGCCCGATTCGTCGGCTCCGGACCGTCCCCGACCTCGCCGAGCATTCCGTCGTCATCGCTGTGAGCCCCTGCACCGAACCTCCCTCTCCCCGATGCCGATTTCTTCCACTAACCGCGGGCTCTGCCGAGCCCGAGAGCTCATCGCCGCCGGCCACGAGGTCGCCGTGGCTAGAGCTCACGCATGTCACGTCCGAGCACACCACCGTGCTCAGCACCACGCCAGGATCCCAAAACCCTAGTCTATTGCTCCTGTTATGTACCGTAGCCACCGCTCGCGCCTCACCCAAACTCCGGCCGCCGCCGTCGTCATGATTGCCGTCGCCTCCGGCCACCCTAGCTTCTCCCGTTTGCCCTGTTAGATGCGCGCGAGCCTGGGCATCCCGTAGAGCCCCTCCGCCGCTCTTTTGGTCATCGGAGGGCGAATCCCGACGCTCTCCGCTGTCCCTGGCCTTGCCGGCGACGAGCCTCGGGTCAACTCCGGCGAGTTTGACCCGGGTTTGACCCCAGTTTGACTCCCCCTGACTCAATGACAGGTGGGGCCCAGCCCTGTTAGTTAATTAGGATTAGTACTAATTGAATTAGTTAAACTAATTACACTGACACGCGGGACCCACATGTCAGGTTTGACCCGGACCGTGCCTCGTTGACTTGCTGACGTCATGATGATGTCAGGCTGATGCAGTAAGTCATTTTCTGGATTTATTATATTCAGGAAATTCCAGAAAATGATCTAAACTTCGAAAATTCATAGTAATTCAACCGTAACTCCAAATCAAACAAATTATATATGAAAAATGATCAGAAAAATCCAATCTATCCATCTTTACCATTTTCATGCATGTTAGAACAACTTATACCTGCTGATCAGCTCAAATCAATTAAATGGCATTTAAACTCTCACATATGGAGTTTGAATTTGAACCTAGTGTTCAAACCAACCCCATTTAACTTGTTGCTAGATGCATTAGCCCAAAACACATTCATATTGCCATGTCATAGTATGCATCATACTGTGCCTTGCATTGATCGTGTTTCTTCTGTGTTTGCCGGGTTGTTCCCCCCTCGGTAGACGCTGTACCGATGATGTGATCGTTGACACTGATGAAGACTCAATGTTATCTTCAGAAGTGCCAGGCAAGCAAAACCCCCTTGTTCATTCCGATATAATCCCACTCTCTCGCTCCTGCTCTCTTTTAATGCATTAGGACAACAACGACTCATCTGTTACTTGCTACGGTAGCTGAACCCCTTTATCCTCTGCATGACCTGTCATTGCCATAGTAAATAGATGAAACCCACTAGCATGAGTAGGAGTTGTTTGAGCCCTGTTGTGCCTACTCATTCATGTTTGTTTGTCATGCCTGCTATTGCTTAGAGTTGAGTCAGGTCTGATTCATCGGGGATGAATCAGAGGTGTGTGAACATGTCCTACTGTGTGTGAGCTAAGTGTGTGAACACGATTTGGTAAAGGTAGCGGTGAGAGGCCATGTAGGAGTACATGGTGGGTTGTCTCATTGCAACCGTCCTCAGGAACTGAGTTTTGTGTTTGTGATCCATGAAACAGCTACTACCACGCATTGGGCCCGAAACCAATGGACCCTCTCGGCTTCTTAATCACCCTTGTTCTCTGCCCAGGAGTTGCAACTAGTTTCTGGTGTTTGTAGGATATGTGTTGGAGGTCGTGGGCAGCGCTGACCCGAGGGGTGGGCTATGATGCGGTAGATACACCGTGGCACGGTGTACTGGGCGCCCGTTTGGTGTCTCGGGAACCCTGTTCACATCGTTTGGGGCTGTGAGCGAAACCCCGGCCGGATCTCCTCGCGGATGGAACCCGAATAGGCGATAAACCTGGACTAGAGGCTTGAGTGTTTAGGTAGGTCGTGGCCGACACCCACGTTGGGCTTCCGCTTGAAGGTTGCCGAGTACATGCCGTGTAAACGGCGGTAAGTGGTGAGAGCGTGTGTGAAGAAGTACACCCCTGCAGGGTTAACATCATCTATTCGAATAGCCGTGTCCGCGGAAAAGGACTTCTGGGTTGCCTGTACAGTTCATAGACAAGTGAAAGTGGATACTCTAAAATACGCAAGATAAGCGTGAGTGCTATGGATGGCATTCTCATAGGGAGACGGGAGCGGATCCATAGTGGTGTATTGATATGGTGAATATGTGGACTCGTGTGCGCCACCTCAAAAGAGTTACTTGCAGTCGTAGTTCAGGATAGCCACCGAGTCAAAGCTGGCTTGCTGCAGTTAAACCCCACCATCCCTTTGTTGATAATGATGCATATGTAGTTAGATCTGATGTAAGTCTTGCTAGGTACATTTGTACTCACGTTTGCCTATTTTATGTTTTCGCAGAGAGACTTCAGTCTCACTAGTAGTTCCGCGTGGACTTCGACGTTTAGCTTGTTACCTCAGCTACGATCTTGTGCCCTCGGCAGGATTTGGTAGATAGTCAGGCTTCTTAGCCTTTTTCTTTTGCAGATGTCTGTACTCAGACATGTTAAGCTTCTGCTTGTGCTTTGACTTGTATGCTCTGATTGTTGTGTCATGAGACCCATGATTGCAATATCTCGCTCCTCAGAGCCTATTGTATAAAATACTTGAGTTGTAGATTCATGTTGTGATGCCATGTTGTATTTGCACATATCGAGCATATTGTGTGTATGTTATTGAAATGCTTGGTATGTGTGGGATCTGACTATCTAGTTGTTTATCCTTAGTAGCCCCTCTTAACGGGAAATGTCTCCTAGTGTTTCCACCGAGCCAGGGTAGCTTGCTACTGCTCCGGAACACTTAGGCTGGCCGGCATGTGTCCTTCTTCGTTCCTGTGTCTGTCCCTTCGGGGAAATGTCACGCGATAGATACCGGAGTCCTGTTAGCCCGCTACAGCCCGGTTCATCGGAGTCCTGCTAGCCCAGTGCTACAGCCTGGATTCACTCGCTGATGACCGACACGTTCGATGCTGGGTCATGGATGCCTGTCCCTGTAAGTTTGTGCCACTTTGGGTTTACGACTAGCCATGTCAGCCCGGACTCCTTATCATATGGATGCTAGCGACACTATCATATACGTGTGCCAAAAGGCGCAAACGGTCCCGGGCAAAGGTAAGGCGACACCCGTGGGAATACCGTGCGTGAGGCCGCAAAGTGATATGAGGTGTTACATACTAGATCGATGTGGCATTGAGTCGGGGTCCTGACAGCGTTGGTATCAGAGCTTGACTGCCTGTAGGATTACCAAGCCAAACTGGTCGAAGTTGAGTCTAGAAATGCTTTAGTTATATAAGGGAATTGATTGTGGGATGGAACGTAAGGCTCTTTTTTACTCCTTATACCTCATGACCTTCTGATCCGAGTCATCCTCTTCTCTTCTACGGGGATTAAGAACTAGGCCTTCTCATCTATCTATCAGGATCACGTGTTACTAATCCATAGACTTATAGGATTGTTGGATTTAAGCCTCGTTTCAGTTCCTATTACTTCCATATGTTAACTGTTGATCTCGAAACCTTGATATTGTACTTCTGAGTGGCTATGCCCCCATTTTGTAGGAGGTCTTATATCTTTTGAGCATTTACAGCCGTTATGCTGTCCGAGTCATCCCAGGTTTCTAAACAATCTGATGCACTTGCAAATCCTTTCCCTCTGGGTTTTATGTTCCTTTGGGCAGTTAATCACACTAATCGCTGAGTTGAGGTATTCTATTGCCTCGACATATATGTTGGAATTATTATTATGACCCTAGGTGTCCTAGGGGATCATCTAGTAATCTAGCCATGATTTGTGTTCCAGTGTGATGATTCTGGCCTTTATTCTCGTAAGCATCCCGTGATGCTACTTAGTAGTAGGTATTCTACTCCTTGGGTTTTGAACCCGAGATTCACCCTACTTACCTCATGTTGATAGTGTTTGCTCGTTCCTTTAGGTTATTAGTAACCTTTGCATTAGTCCTCGAGGTCTGTGGTATTTCCTTCTTCCAAATACCATGAACTGCTTATGGTAGAAGTTCTTTTGAGCCAAAAGATCACAACCAGGGTGCTCTTGAGGAGTACTCCGTTCTATATTGCGACTCTGCCAGTTCTACCTTTCTGCATGGGTTATCCGGAAGAAACCCGTTGAACTTGATTCGACATACTAACCTATGTATCCACAACTCAGAAAGTTATATGTTCCCTTGAGTTGTCCCTCTTTAGTTGTATTCTGACCTTCGTCTATCAATTGATAGTCAGGAGTAATTGTGCATTCGTGTTATCGATGCCTATTACTCTTGTGGTCCGTCAAGCCATTCTACTCCGGAATGACTAGGAGAAACAAACTCCAGTACCTTGTCCATTTCCAGGATTGGGTCAAAGCAGTCGTACTCCGCAGATCAAATTGCTAATCTTGCTTTTGCTCTGTTCTACCTTGGAGTATTACCATCTTCATATCAAGAATGTCATGGGAATTGCACACCATCCTATGAACTCTTGACACAGTGATACTTCTCTCCATCATTATTCATTTCTCGGTTCCCGTGTTGTTGCAACCGGAATGCCGACAAGTGAATCATGGTGTGTGAAATCAATACTGCTAGCAACTCTGTTGCTTAGTAGCTAAATGGATGATAACCTCATTCTTAGCGTGTTGATTATTGAATCGTCACCCTAAGATTGATTGTGCTACCTAGTCCCTATTTCCGGTGCACTCTTCGGTCGTTGAGTTGGGATTTTGGCAATCCCTCACTCATTTGATCATATCGTCTTGCCCTGTAAAGCAAGATTGCTCTCGAGCTTAGTAACATACTGGTGCTTCGTGATTTTCTGATTATCTTCTTGGAAGTATCACCAGGTCGTCACCTGACCACTATGTTGAGTTCGAGATCAAGTTGGTTTCATATAAACCACCCCTTCTCCAAGAATCTGTGTTGCATACCCCTGAGCTGTTTGGTCAAGCTACACAAGAACTTGGAGAGTTGGAAGATGGAAGCCTGTCTGATTTAGTTCATCTTAAGGGATATCTCGCATGTGTGTTGAAGAAAGATGATATCTTCATTGATTGATCCTCGTGACCAGTTGTTGGACCTATTGTCTTGCCAAAACTTTGATTTGAGTATGGGCTATCGTCAAATCGAATTAGAACCAACGATGTTCGTAATGTTGTCTTATTCGTGGTTGAACCCTCGAGCATACACCATTACATCTTTTGGTCTAACCAATGCTATCACCTTGTTCACCTAGTCGTGGAATTCCATTTTATGGGAATTTTGATAAATTGTTGTTGAGCCCATCGACAACATCCTTATCCTCTCCATGATTTTGTCGGACATCAAGTTGGTGTTGGAAACTTCTATAAGCATTACCTTCATGCTCCGTTCATGAAGCATATGTTTGGATGAAAGGAGTGACTTCCTCTAATTCATGTGCATTTGGAGCAAGTTGCTGCCGTGGATTCGAGAAAGTCAATGTTGCTTCCTCTGGAATCATCCCAAGTCAGTCATGCATACGTGCGAAGTATTCTGTTGTCTGGAGACTTGCAACCTCCATTCCACATGTATTCCCTAGTACACCAAGCCACTGATTGATTTGTTCAAGGAGAAGAAGCTCCTTCTTAAGAGTATACCCTATGCAAGGACTTCGATATCCTCAATGATGGTTCCCCAATGGAACTCGGTAGTGTTTTATAGTAAGACTACCATGTGGTCATGTTTGTCTGAGACAACATGTTCACATGTGTGTAGCAGAACCAGCTCATGTTTTGGAGCTTGCTATCGTAGTTCATCTCCCGAGAATCCCGCAACGTCATCTCGTCGATTTGTGTTGCAAACTTTCATTTTTCTTCCTAGACTCGATGAGTCTGGATTATTCCAACACCAAATAGATCTGAATCTCAGGCAGATGTGATGGTTGGAACATTTCCCAAGAACTATAATATTGGTCTCGCGATAACCGGTAAAGTGGATGTCGTGGCCAACACACCCCGCCGGAAGACCTATTATTGTAGTATCTTGATTGAAGAAGTTGGCCACCTCCCCATAAGGACTTCGTAGGATTTACTCCCTAGCTATGCCTTATGATTTTTGTGCTTCCGAAGTCCGACCTTTACTTGATGTTCTAGATACCAGACCATTTCAATGAATGGTATACGCCAGTACATCAAGGAGAACATTAGAAGTGGAGTGCTAAATGTCTCTCGGTCGATCATCCAAATTTCGTCCCCTTGGCCTCGCTAAGGTGAAATCTGAGAAAGTGTTATCCTTCCTTTGCATCTGCATCCTCAAACATTTTTCATCATGGTAGTATGTTGTGTTACCAGAATCCTTGACACGGATGTTGGTAAAACCTTGATGATTATGGAAATGCTCAAGTTCTTGAGAGCACGCACAAGCGCTAGGTGTTACCATCGGCACTAACTGGGATTGCTCTCAGTTTCCTCGGTTATGCTATAACCCTTTCAGACAGTGGATTTACTATCTACTATTGAGCTTCTCCCCAATTACTAAAATCATCCCTTGTGTGGTTTTCAACAAGGTAATCCACATCATCCATTCTAATCTGGGTATGCCATTCTACCGAACACCTCTAAACGATCGTTCGAGAATTGCCCTAAGTTGGTATAAAGAGTTTCAATGGTCTCTGAATCAAAGGTAATTCTTTTTGCCACTTAACGGGGATATATTCTACGAGTCACCTCCTCTACGATGTCTCGTTATGGTTTCATGTCAACTTAACTCCTCGCTGCGCTGACAACCGTTCACCACCTTCTTAAGTGTGGAATTGTAGTCTACCTGGTAAACCTCCGTCATTTGTTCCAGTCCATTCTGCTAGAGGTGTGCTTCGTCTCTCAGCTTGAGAGATGTTGCTATGTTTCATTCCGTGAGTTAATCATGAGTTGTTCGACCTTCGAGAAGAACGATTCTTTTAGGGTCTTTCCTTCCTCTCGTTGTCATGATAGTTGGAGTTCTCAGAGCAAGACTTCGAGACAATGATGGTGAACGAATCAACGTTCATTTGAAGTGCAACCTGGATCGTGAAGATTGTGCTAGTTTGCGTTCCCCCTTCACCTTACCCTACGCTTGAATCTCGGGATGAGATTTTTGTTTAGTGGGGGTGAGTTGTCACATCCCTGGTCCTGTTATGCACTAGGCTAGACCCTCATGTGAGCATCATGTTTTAATTAAAATGATATTTGAATTGAGGAATTTTCAAAAGCCTCAGAAGACCTCTAAAAATAGCCAACATTTAAATCTCATCAAATGAGTCCAAAGAAATGTTCCTGTTACTTTGTGAAAATATTGGTAAGAGGTAAAATTCAAACCAATATTTTTGGAATCACAGAATTATTTATTTTTGGGCCTTTGACTTAAACCAATGACATATTTGAGTTGAATTTATTTCTATTATATAAGAAATAAAGTTCAAATATTTTTGTAAGTTGCCTGTGACCTTGGACTAGTTCCTGAGCTCACATACAATTTACAGAAAGTTTTAGAAAAATGATTTGATATTTTAAATCAAATCAAAACCAATTGCAGATAATAGAAAAGAGAAAGAAAGAGAGAGAGAGAGAACCCACCTGGACTTACCTGGCGCCCACCAACCGGCCCAGCTCCAACGGCCCAGCCCATCACCGCCTCCTCCCTGTCGTCTTCCTCCCTCGCCAGAAGGACGGAGGCGCGTGCCCGCCCCGCGCCGGCCACCTCCTCCCTCCCTGCCTGCCTGGCCCCTCTCTGATGCGCCTAGACGACGCCACGGAGATGCCGAACCCCCTCGACCTCTCTATCACTCTCCCCGTGGCTGTCCTTTCCTCTGCTTCCTCTCTCTCACTCGCCCGAACGCAGCCGTCGCCGCCGACGAGTTCCCTCACGGCCACCGCCACCCCCTCTCCTCTCCGACGCGCTCCCGAGCTCCGCAGTGCCTCCCTCGTCCTCTCCGTCGGCTCACGCGACCGGAGAAGCCCCAAAGCGCCGCCCCGACGCTTTTCCCCTCCTCGGACCCGCCGGTCGCCGTCGCCCAATTCGTCGGCTCCGGACCGTCCCCGACCTCGCCGAGCGTTCTGTCGTCATCGCTGTGAGCCCCTGGACCGAACCTCCCTCTCCCCGATGCCGATTTCTTCCACTAACCGCGGGCTCCGCCGAGCCCGAGAGCTCATCGCCGCCGGCCACGAGGTCGCCGTGGCTAGAGCTCACGCACGTCATGTCCGAGCACACCACCGTGCTCAGCACCACGCCAGGATCCCAAAACCCTAGTCTATTGCTCCTGTTGTGTACCGTAGCCACTGCTCGTGCCTCACCCGAACTCCGGCTGCCGCCGTCGTCATGATTACCGTCGCCTCCGGCCACCCTAGCTTCTCCCGTTTGCCCTGTTAGATGCGCGCGAGCCTGGGCATCCCGTACATCCCCTCCGCTGCTCTTTTGGTCATCGGAGGGCGAATCCCGACGCTCTCCGCCGTCCCTGGCCTTGCCGGCGACGAGCCTCGGGTCAACTCCGGCGAGTTTGACCTGGGTATGACCCCAGTTTGACTCCCCCTGACTCAATGACAGGTGGGGCCCATCCCTGTTAGTTAATTAGGATTAGTACTAATTGAATTAGTTAAACTAATTACACTGACACGCGGGACCCACATGTCAAGTTTGACCCGGACCATGCCTCGTTGACCTGCTGACGTCATGATGATGTCAGGCTGACGCAGTAAGTCATTTTCTGGATTTATTATATTCAGGAAATTCTAGAAAATGATCTAAACTTCTAAAATTCATAGTAATTCAACCGTAACTCCAAATCAAACAAATTATATATGAATAATGATCAGAAAAATCCAATCTATCCATCTGTACCATTTTCTTGCATGTTAGAACAACTTATACCTGCTGATCAGCTCAAATCAATTAAATGGCATTTAAACTCTCACATATGGAGTTTGAATTTGAACCTAGTGTTCAAACCAACCCCATTTAACTTGTTGCTAGATGCATTAGCCCAAAACACATTCATATTGCCATGTCATAGCATGCATCATACTGTGCATTGCATTGATCTTGTTTCTTCTGTGTTTGCCGGTGTTGTTCCCCCCTCGGTAGACGCTGTACCGATGATGTGATCGTTGACACTGATGAAGACTCAATGTTATCTTCAGAAGTGCCAGGCAAGCAAAACCCCCTTGTTCATTCCGATATAATCCCACTCTCTCGCTCCTGCTCTCTTTTAATGCATTAGGACAACAACGACTCATCTGTTACTTGCTACGGTAGCTGAACCCCTTTATCCTCTGCATGACCTGTCATTGCCACAATAAATAGATGAAACCCACTAGCATGAGTAGGAGTTGCTTGAGCCCTGTTGTGCCTACTCATTCATGTTTGTTTGTCATGCCTGCTATTGCTTAGAGTTGAGTCAGGTCTGATTCATCGGGGATGAATCAGAGGTGTGTGAACATGTCCTACTGTGTGTGAGCTAAGTGTGTGAACACGATTTGGTAAAGGTAGCGGTGAGAGGCCATGTAGGAGTACATGGTGGGTTGTCTCATTGCAACCGTCCTCAGGAACTGAGTTTTGTGTTTGTGATCCATGAAACAGCTACTACCACGCATTGGGCCCGAAACCAATGGACCCTCTCGGCTTCTTAATCACCCTTGTTCTCTGTCCAGGAGTTGCAACTAGTTTCTGGTGTTTGTAGGATATGTGTTGGAGGCCGTGGGCAGCGCTGACCCGAGGGGTGGGCTGTGATGCGGTAGATACACCGTGGCACGGTGTAGCGGGCGCCCGTTTGGTGTCTCGGGAACCCTGTTCACATCGTTTGGGGCTGTGAGCGAAACCCCGGCCGGATCTCCTCGCGGATGGAACCCGAATAGGCGATAAACCTGGACTAGAGACTTGAGTGTTTAGGTAGGTCGTGGCCGACACCCACGTTGGGCTTCCGCTTGAAGGTTGCCGAGTACATGTCGTGTAAACGGCGGTAAGTGGTGAGAGCGTGTGTGAAGAAGTACACCCCTGCAGGGTTAACATCATCTATTCGAATAGCCGTGTCCGCGGAAAAGGACTTCTGGGTTGCCTGTACAGTTCATAGACAAGTGAAAGTGGATACTCTAAAATACGCAAGATAAGCGTGAGTGCTATGGATGGCATTCTCATAGGGAGACGGGAGCGGATCCATAGTGGTGTATTGATATGGTGAATATGTGGACTCGTGTGCGCCACCTCAAAAGAGTTACTTGCAGTCATAGTTCAGGATAGCCACCGAGTCAAAGCTGGCTTGCTGCAGTTAAACCCCACCATCCCTTTATTGATAATGATGCATATGTAGTTAGATCTGATGTAAGTCTTGCTGGGTACATTTGTACTCACGTTTGCCTATTTTATGTTTTTGTAGAGAGACTTCAGTCTCACTAGTAGTTCCGCGTGGACTTCGACGTTTAGCTTGTTACCTCAGCTACGATCTTGTGCCCTCGGCAGGATTTGGTAGATAGTCAGGCTTCTCAGCCTTTTTCTTTTGCAGATGTATGTACTCAGACATGTTAAGCTTCCGCTTGTGCTTTGACTTGTATGCTCTGATTGTTGGGTCATGAGACCCATGATTGTAATATCTCGCTCCTCGGAGCCTATTGTATAAAATACTTGAGTTGTAGAGTCATGTTGTGATGACATGTTGTATTTGCACGTATCGAGCATATTGTGTGTATGTTATTGAAATGCTTGGTATGTGTGGGATCTGACTATCTAGTTGTTTATCCTTAGTAGCCCCTCTTACCGGGAAATGTCTCCTAGTGTTTCCACCGAGCCAGGGTAGCTTGCTACTGCTCCGGAACACTTACGCTGGCCGGCATGTGTCCTTCTTCGTTCCTGTGTCTGTCCCTTCGGGGAAATGTCACGCGATGGATACCGGAGTCCTGTTAGCTCGCTACAGCCCGGTTCACCGGAGTCCTGCTAGCCCAGTGCTACAGCCTGGATTCACTCGCTGATGACCGACATGTTTATGCTGGGTCATGGATGCCTGTCCCTGTAAGTTTGTGCCACTTTGGGTTTACGACTAGCCATGTCAGCCCGGGCTCCTTATCATATGGATGCTAGCGACACTATCATATACGTGTGCCAAAAGGCGCAAACGGTCCCGGGCAAAGGTAAGGCGACACCCGTGGGAATACCGTGCGTGAGGCCGCAAAGTGATATGAGGTGTTACATGCTAGATCGATGTGGCATTGAGTCGGGGTCCTGACATGAGGCCTTTATTGCTGCCACATATCTTATAAATCGGCTTCCTAGCAAAGTCATTGGAAATTCAACTCCTTTAGAGCGCCTGTATCATCAAAAACCTGATTACAACTCCCTCAAAATATTTGGGTGTGCTTGTTATCCCAATCTTCGACCATACAATCGTCACAAACTCGAGTTTTGGTCAACTTAGTGTGTTTTCATTGGTTATAACAATTTTCACAAAGGCTACAAGTGTCTTGAAGTTTCCACAGGACGATTCTATATTTCTCGTGATGTTGTTTTTGATGAAACTCCTTTTCCGTTTTCTCAACTCCATCCAAATGCAGGTGCTCTTCTTCGTCAATAAATCTCTCTTCTTTCTGATCCTTTGACTTCTCTTGATCACGGGGGTGAATTAATTGAAACTGATCATGAGATTAATCCAACCAAAAAAGATTCAGATGAAAACAGTGCATCTAATGGCAGCAATGCAGTTTCTAGGCATGATTTTATGTGTGCAGAACAGGACGAAAACAGCATTGGATCCTATGATGATTTGGCGCAGTGCAGTAGCTTCCAAAACGCGTGATCCGAGGAGGATTCTTTAGCAGCCTCAGCGCCAGCAGAAGGTGGCCCTGCTGGGCCAGGCGCGGGCCTGGATGCGGGCGGTCTCTGCGAGTCTCCAGCTGCCACGCGTCGGCTGGCCAGGCTCACGGGAGACAAGCCGACCGAGGCGGGGCCCGCGCACGAGGCGTCCTTCCGCACACGCAAGCGGGCGGTCACGACGGATGCCATGTGGAGTCCTCCGGTTGGGTCGCTGATGTCTACTACACAACCTTCTTCTTGTAGACGTTGTTGGGCCTGCAAGTGCACATGTTTTTAGGACAGTAGCAAATTTCCCTCAAGTGGATGACCTAAGGTTTATCAATCCGTGGGAGGCGTAGGATGAAGATGGTCTCTCTCAAACAACCCTGTAACCAAATAACAAAGAGTCTCTTGTGTCCCCAACACACCCAGTACAATGGAAAATTGTATAGGTGCACTAGTTCGGCGAAGAGATGGTGATACAAGTGCAATACGGATGGTAGATAAAGGTATTTGTAATATGAAATTATAAAAACAGCAAGGTAACCAATGATAAAAGTGAGCGTAAACGGTATTGCAATGATAGGAAACAAGGCCTAAGCTTCATACTTTCACTAGTGCAAGTTCTCTCAACAATAATAACATAGATAGATCATATAACAATCCCTCAACATACAACAAAGAGTCACTCCAAAGACACTAATAGCAGAGAACAAACGAAGAGATTATGGTAGGGTATGAAACCACCTCAAAGTTATCCTTTCTGTTCTATCTATTCAAGAGTTCGTAGTAAAATAACATGAAGCTATTCTTTCCGCTCAATCTATCATAGAGTTCATACTAGAATAACACCTTAAGACACAAATCAACCAAAACCCTAATGTCACCTAGATACTCCATTGTCACCTCAAGTATCCGTGGGCATGATTATACGATAAGCATCACACAATCTCAAATTCATCTATTCAACCAACACAAAGTACTTCAAAGAGTGCCCCAAAGTTTCTACCGAAGAGTCAAGACAAAAACGTGTGCCAACCCCTATGCATAGGTTCATGGGCGGAACCCGCAAGTTGGTCACCAAAACATACATCAAGTGGCACATGATATCCCATTGTCACCACGGATAAGCACGGCAAGACATACATCAAGTGTTCTCAAATCATTAAAGACTCAATCTGATAAGATAACTTAAAGAGGAAAACTCAATTCATCACAAGAGAGTAGAGGGGGGAGAAACATCATAAGATCCAACTATAATAGCAAATTTCGCGATACATCAAGATCGTGCCATAGAGGGAACACGAGAGAGAACACAAGAGAGAGAGAGAGAGATCAAACACATAGCTACTGGTACATACCCTCAGCCCCGAGGGTGAACTACTCCCTCCTCATCATGGAGAGCGCTGGGATGATGAAGATGGCCACCGGTGAGGGATCCCCCCTCCAGAAGGGTGCCGGAACAGGCTCCCGAGAGGTTTTTGGTGGCTACAGAGGCTTGCAGCGGTGGAACTCCCGATCTATCTTCTTTTTTGATGTTTTCAGGGTACGTGGGTTTATATAGGCGAAAGAAGTCGGTCGGGGGGGGGGTGCTCGAGGGGCCCACGAGATAGCGGGGCACGCCCAGTAGGGGGGGGGTGCGCCCCCACCCTTGTGGCTTCCTCGAAGATCTTCTGACGTGAACTCCAAGTCTCCCAGATCATATTCTTCCCAAAAATCACGCTCCCGAAGGTTTCATTCCGTTTGGACTCCGTTTGATATTCCTTTTCTTCGAAATACTGAAACAGGCAATGAAACAGCAATATGGGCTGGGCCTCCGGTTAATAGGTTAGTCCTAAAAGTAATATAAAAGTGTATAATAAAGCCCGTAATCATTCAAAACAGATAATAAAATAGCATGAATGCTTCATAAATTATAGATACATTGGAGACGTATCAACATCCCCAAGCTTAATTCCTGCTCGTCCTCGAGTAGGTAAATGATAAAAGAAAGAATTTATGAAGTGTGAATGCTAGCAGGTGCACAAGTTTGATCAATGATAATTTCGATCATAGCATGATTATATGTCATAACAATAGTTCATCTCATAAAACTTCTCACGATCAAGTAACAAGCTATTCACATGTTAAAGCATAGACCATAAACTCTCTTGAAAACTAGCAAACTTCATTCTCAGTCATCAAACAATTTCAATTCATCTTATTTTCAGGAAGGGTCTATGTCAGAGCTCTAATTTAGCAAACTCAACATACTCAACTATCATATAGTCTTCTACAATTGCTACCACTCACGCAATACTTGTGGTTATGGAGTTTTAATCAGACACTGAGAAAGATAGGGGCTTATAGTGTTGCCTCCAAACGTATTCACCTTTGGGTGATGTCAACAATAATAGTTCATGCTAACTTACATCCAATTGGATATATATATCAGGATCACCCCAACACAAAGTTCTTGCCAAAGGATAAAATGAAAAACGGAAACCTGAAGATCACCTTGACTCTTGCATAAAGTAAAAGACATAAAGTAAAAGATAGGCCCTTAGTAGAGGGAAGTAGAGGTTGTCATGCGCTTTTAGGGTTGGATACACAAAATCTTAATGCGAAAGAACATCACTTCATATTGCCCCTTGTATATGGACCTTTATTATGCAGTCCGTCACTTTTATTGCTTCCATAACAAGATCATACAAAGCTTATTTTCTCCGCACTAATAAGTCATGCATATTTAGAGAGCAATTTTTATTGCTTGCACCGATGACAACTTACTTGAAGGATCTTACTCAATCCATAGGTAGGTATGGTGGACTCTCATGGCAAAAAGTGGGTTTAAGGATATTTGGAAGCACAAGTAGTATCTCTACTTGGTGCAAGGAATTTTGGCTAGCATGAGGGGGAAAGGCAAGCTCAACATGTTTGAATGATCCATGACAATATACTTTAACTGAGATGTGAGAAAACATAACCCATTACGTTGTCTTCCTTGTCCAACATCAATTCTTTAGCATGTCATACTTAATGAGTGCTCGCAGTTATAAAAGATGTCTAAGATAGTATATTTATATGTGAAATCTCTCTTCCTTCAATATTCTTTCATGAATTGTTCAAATGACCAATACAATGCTTGCTAACCTTCAATAAATTTACAACCTCTACTTCTTAGATGTGAAGTCATTACTCCCAACGGGGTAAGGATATGAAACATATATAATTTCAGATTTATGACATTCAACTCATTCAACCATTTACTCATAGGATATAAGTGAAGCACACAAACTACTCCAAAAAGATATAAGTGAAGATCAATGTGTAGCTAAATAATTATGTAGCTATATGAAGACTCTCTCTCATTTAAGAATTTCAGATCTTGGTATTGTATTTAAACAGCAAGCAAAGCAAAATAAATGACATTGCAAGGATAGCACAACTCATGTGAAGAAGCAAAAACTTAGGCTCAACCGATACTAACTGATAGTTGTTGAAGAAGAAAGGTCGGATGCCTACCGGGCATCCCCAAGCTTAGATGCTTGAGACTTCTTGAAATATTATCTTGGGGTGCCTTGGGCATCCCCAAGCTTGAACTTTTGTGTCTCCTTAATTCCTCTCATACCATGGTTTCTCTTTATTGTGGAATGAATGTTCAGATCCAAATGATTCAAAAATAAAAGTTCATATTGACAAAAGAAATAGTAATACTTCAAGCATACTAATAAAAGTAATCATGTCTTCTCAAAATAACATGGCTAAAGAAAGTTCATCCCTACAAAATCATATAGTTAGGCTATGCTTCATTTTCGTCACACAAAGATGTTCCCAAATTCTACACCCCCGATGACAAGCCAAGCAATTGTTTCGTACTTAAATAATCTCAAACTTTTTCAACCTTCACGCAATACATGAGCGTGAGACATGGATATAACACTATGGGTGGAATAGAATATGATGATGGGGATTGTGTGAAGAAGACAAAAAAGGAGAAAGTCTCACATTGACCAGGATAATCAACGGGCTATGGAGATGCCCATCAATTGATGTCAACATGAGGAGTAGGGATTGCCATGCAATGGATGCACTAGAGCTATAAATGAATGCTCAACAAAAGAAAACTAGTGGGTGTGCATCCAACTTGCTTGCTCACGAAAACCTAGGGCATTTGAGGAAGCCCATCGTAGGAATATACAAGCCAAGTTCAATAATGAAAAATTCCCACTAGTATATGAAAGTGACAACATATGAGACTCTCTATATGAAAAACATGGTGCTACTTTGAAGCACAATATATGAGACTCACTACATGAAGAACAAGGTGCTACTTTGAAGCACAAGTGTGGAAAAAGAGATGGTAGCATTGCCCTTTTTATTTTCTTTTTTTTATTTTTCTTTTTTTCTTTTTTTTTCTTTTTTATTTGGGCCTTCTTTTTTTTCTTTTGGCCTTTTTTTTATTTTTTTTTATTTTTTTGGGCAATGCTCTAATAATGATGATCATCACACTTTTATTGATTACAACATAGGAATTACAACTTGAAACTAGAACAAGATATGACTCTATATGAATGCCTCCGGCGGTGTACCGGGATGGTGCAATGAATCAAGAGTGACATGTACGAAAATTATGCATGGTGGCTTTGCCACAAATATGATGTCAACTACATGATCATGCAATGGCAATATGACAAAAGTAATGTATGTCATGATGATGATGAACGGAACGGTGGAAAGTTGCATGGCAATATATCTCGGAATGGCTATGGAAATGCCATAAATAGGTAGGTATGGTGGCTGTTTTGAGGAAGATATAGGGAGGTTTATGTGTGATAGAGCGTATCATATCACGGGGTTTGGATGCACCGGCAAAGTTTGCACCAACTCTCAAGGTGAGAAATGGCAATGCATGGTACCGAAGAGGCTAGCAATGATGGAAAGGTAAGAGTGCGTATAATCCATGGACTCAACATTAGTCAAAAGAAATCATATACTTATTGCAAAAATTTAGAAGTCATCAAAAACCAAGCACTACGCGCATGCTCCTAGGGGGATAGATTGGTAGGAAAATACCATCGCTCGTCCCCGACCGCCATTCATAAGGATGCACAAGCCAGGTACACTTCATGCTTCAAATTTGTTACACAACTTTAACCATACGTGCATGCTATGGTACTTGCTAACTTCAACACAAGCATTCTTTAAATTCATAATCACCCAACTAGCATGACTTTAATATCACTACCTCCATATCTCAAAACAATTATCAAGCATCAAGTTGATCATAGCATCCAATTCACTTCCTATGATAGTTTTTATTATACCCAACTTGGATGCTCATCATTCTAGGAACAATTTATAACCATAGAAAATACCATGCTGCTCTAAAATACTCTCAAAATAATATAAGTTAAGCATGAGAGATCAAAAATTTCTTCAAAACTAATCCACCGCCGTGCTCTAAAAGATTTAAGTGAAGCACTAGAGCAAAAATATCTAGGTCAAAAAGATATAAGTGAAGCACATAGAGTATTCTAACAAATTTCAACCGAGTAGGCTTCTCCCAAAAGGTTTGTTACAGCAAGGATGATTGTGGTAAACTAAAAAGCAAATACTAATATAATACACGACGCTCCAAGGAAAACACATATCATGTGGCGAATAAAAATATAGCTCCAAGTAAAGTTACCAATGAACAAAGACGAAAGAGGGGATGCCTTCCGGGGGCATCCCCAAGCTTAGGCTTTTGGATATTCTTGAATATCTTGGGGTGCGTTGGGCATCCCCAAGCTTAGGCTTTTGCCACCCTTTATTCCATAGTCCATCAAATCTCTACCCAAAACTTGAAAACTTCACAACACAAAACTCAACAGGAAATCTCATAAGCTCCACTAGTGAAAGAAAACAAAACCACCACATAAGGTACTGTAATAAAATCATTCTTTATTTATATTGGTGTTAAACCTACTGTATTCCAAGTTCTCTATGGTTCATACCCTTACATACTAGCCATAGATTCATCAAAATAAGCAAACAACACATAGAAAACAGAATCTGTCAAAAACAGAACAGTCTGTAGTAATCTGTATCAAACGTATACTTATGGAACTCAAAAAATTCTGAAATAAATTGGTGGACCTGAGACATTTATCTATTAATCATCTGCAAAAATAATCAACCTAAAAGCACTCTCCAGTTAAACATGGCATCTAATCTCGTGAGCGCTAAAGTTTCTGTTTTTTACAGCATGATCATAAAGACTTCACCCAAGTCTTCCCAAAGGTTTTACTTGGCACAAACACTAATTAAAACATGAAACCACATCTAACCAGACGCTAGATGAATTATTTATTACTAAACAGGAACAAAAAGTAAGAAACAAAAATAAAGTTGGGTTAGCTCCCAACAAGCGCTATCGTTTAACGCCCCTAGCTAGGCATGATGATTTCAATGATGCTCACATAAAAGATTTGAAACATAAGGAGAGCATCATGAAGAATATGACTAGCATATTTAAGCCTAACCACTTCCTATGCATAGGAATTTTGTGATCAAACAACTTATGGGAACAATAATCAGCTAGCATAGGAAGGCAAAACAAGCATAAGTTCAAAACTTTAAGCACATAGAGAGGAAACTTGATATTATTGCAATTCCTACAAGCATATGTTCCTCCCTAATAATAATTTTTAGTAGAATCATGAATGAATTCAACAATATAACCAGCACCTAAAGCATTCTTTTCATGATCTACAAGCA
The DNA here is from genome assembly GCF_018294505.1 of Triticum aestivum. Classification (NCBI taxonomy): domain Eukaryota; kingdom Viridiplantae; phylum Streptophyta; class Magnoliopsida; order Poales; family Poaceae; genus Triticum; species Triticum aestivum. The sequence goes on along the minus strand of NC_057810.1, from coordinate 681,220,551 downwards.
TAGAAAATTTACTACTCTCCACATAAGCAAAATTCTTCTTATTTAGAATAGTGGGAGTATCATAAAAGACTCGAATACTATAAATTGTTTCCACATTAAAAGAGTAATGTTCAGAAAAAGGGTAATCATAATCATGACAAGTTTTATAAATATAATCATCACTACTTTTTATAGCATAAGTTTTATCACAATAATCATCACAAGCAGCAACTTTGTTCTCATCATAATCGATTGAAACCTCTTCCAAGATAGTGGAATCATCACTAAATAAAGTTGACACTCTTCCGAATCCACTTTCCTATTCATCACAATAAGATTCAAAATCCTCCAAAATAGTGGGATCAGTACTTCCTAAAGTTGACACTCTTCCAAACCCACTTTCATCAGTATAATCATCATAGATAAGAGGCATGCTATCATCATAACAACTTTGCATATCAAAACTTGGGAGACTAAAAATATAATCTTCATTGAACATAGCATCCCCAAGCTTGGGATAAACATTAATTTCAGAAAATATATTCTCAAATATTTCATACTCATCAAACATAGCTTCCCCAAGCTTGGGCCTTTTCATATCATAAGCATAATCACTCTCATCATTAATAGTATGGATAGCACCAATAGTATAGCAATTATCATTATCACAATGAGTAGTAGGAGCAACATCTTTTGGGAGGGATACCTTTTTACCTTTGCTGCTCCATCTTTTATTTTTCTTCTTCACATTATGTGTGGGTTCAACCCTCTTCTTTGAGCTCCTTATTGATGAGATTGGTTGAATAGAAAGTTCCTCCTCGTTACCTGATTCATCATAAGAAATAATAGGAGGATATTGGGAAGTCTCTTCCCTTTCATTAGTATTCTCTTCATCTTCTATTTGCTTTCTTTTCTTTAGGTAATTGGCAATATAAGGATTTTCAATGCAATTCACCACACAATACATATATATATCCTCTAGATCAATATCAAAGAGTTTCTTAAGGACAAATTCTGGAAGATTCTTAGTTAAACTTTTCATTTCTTCATAACCCAAAAGCAAACTAAGTTCGTTATAATGTGCAAGGGAAATCAAATCATCACAATTTTTGGACACGATTCGATCATGAAATAATTTGCATCAGAGATGTAAATGACCACGTTCATTGCAAAGTTCACAAGTACGACAAAGGAAATGTGAATTTTCAGCATTCTTATCTAGCCTTTCTTGCAATGATTTAGTTTCTAAATGCTTATGCCTCTTGCAATATCTATTTTCCCTATTTGGTGTGTACTTGCAAACCCAATCTACTCCACAAAAATTGACATGCTTATAAGAGATATTTTCATCGTAACTAGCGCAATCATCATTAGTACTATGGATATTCAAAGAGTTCATACTAACAACATTGCGATCATGCTCATCATTCAAAGATTTAGTGACAAACATTTTATAGATTTCTTCTTCTAGCACTTGAGCACAATTTTCCTTTCCATCATTCTCACGAAAGATATTAAAAAGATGAAGCGTATGAGACAAACTCAATTCCATTTTTTTGTAGTTTTCTTTTATAGACTAAACTAGTGATAAAACAAGAAACAAAAAGATTCGATTGCAAGATCTAAATAAACCTTCAAGCACTCACCTCCCCGGCAACGACGCCAGAAAAGAGCTTGATGTCTACTACACAACCTTCTTCTTGTAGACGTTGTTGGGCCTGCAAGTGCACAAGTTTGCAGGACAATGGCAAATTTCCCTCAAGTGGATGACCTAGGTTTACCAATCCGTGGGAGGCGTAGGATGAAGATGGTCTCTCTCAAACAACCCTGCAACCAAATAACAAAGAGTCTCTTATGTCCCCAACACACCCAATACAATGGCAAATTGTATAGGTGCACTAGTTCGGCGAAGAGATGGTGATACAAGTGCAATATGGATGGTAGATAAAGGTATTTGTAATCTGAAATTATAAAAACAGCAAGCTAACTAATGATAAAAGTGAGCGTAAATGGTATTGCAATGATAGGAAACAAGGCCTAAGGTTCATACTTTCACTAGTGCAAGTTCTCTCAACAATAATAACATAGATAGATCATATAATAATCCCTCAACATGCAACAAAGAGTCACTCCAAAGACACTATTAGCGGAGAACAAACGAAGAGATTATGGTAGGGTACGAAACGACCTCAAAGTTATCCTTTCTGTTCTATCTATTCAAGAGTTGGTAGTAAAATAACATGAAGCTATTCTTTCCGCTCAATCTATCATAGAGTTCATACTAGAATAACACCTTAAGACACAGATCAACCAAAACCCTGATGTCACCTAGATACTCCATTGTCACCTCAAGTATCCGTGGGCATGATTATACGATAAGCATCACACAATCTCAGATTCATCTATTCAACCAACACAAAGTACTTCAAAGAGTGCCCCAAAGTTTCTACCGGAGAGTCAAGACGAAAACTTGTGCCAACCCCTATGCATAGGTTCATGGGCGGAACCCGCAAGTTGGTCACCAAAACATACATCAAGTGGCACTTGATATCCCATTGTCACCACAGATAAGCACGGCAAGACATACATCAAGTGTTCTCAAATCATTAAAGACTCAATCCGATAAGATAACTTAAAGAGGAAAACTCAATTCATCATAAGAGAGTAGAGGGGTGAGAAATATCATAAGATCCAACTATAATAGCAAAGCTCGTGATACATCAAGATCGTGCCATAGAGGGAACACAAGAGAGAACACGAGAGAGAGAGAGAGAGAGATCAAACACATAGCTACTGGTATATACCCTCAGCCCCGAGGGTGAACTACTCCCTCCTCGTTATGGAGAGCGCCGGGATGATGAAGATGGCCACCGGTGAGGGATCCCCCCTTCGGCAGGGTGCCGGAAGGGGCTCCCGAGAGGTTTTTGGTGGCTACAGAGGCTTGCGGCGGCGGAACTCCCGATCTATCTTCCTTTTTGATGTTTTTAGGGTACGTGGGTTTATATAGGCGAAAGAAGTCGGTCGGGGGATGCTCGAGGGGCCCACGAGACAGGGGGCGCGCCCCCCACCCTCGTGGCTTCCTTGAAGATCTTCTGACGTGAACTCCAAGTCTCCCAGATCATATTCTTCTCAAAAATCACGCTCCCGAAGGTTTCATTTCGTTTGGACTCCGTTTGATATTCCTTTGTTCTTCGAAATACTAAAACAGGCAATAAAACAGCAATATGGGCTGGGCCTCCGGTTAATAGGTTAGTCCCAAAAGTAATATAAAAGTGTATAATAAAGCACGTAATCATTCAAAACAGATAATAAAATAGCATGAACGCTTCATAATTTATAGATATGTTGGAGATGTATCAGTCGCCCAATACGAGGATGTCGCCTGATACGAGGTTGATTCCCTCTGACGATCTGGATTTCTCGGATCTGGAGCGCCAGGGCGGTCGATCCTCTCCGTGCAACGTGCCAGGATCTTCTGTGGCTCACCCTACTGTCTCAGGATCTGCTACATCAGAGGTGTGTGGTTTTGAAAATAACAATTCTGCTGCTAAAGTTGTTGTGTCAAAAACATCTGCTAGCATACCTCAGGTGTCTCGGCAAACTACCAGATCTCAATCCGGGATATTCAAGCCGAAGGAATACAAAGATGGCACAATAAGGTATGACAAACGCAAATATGCTTTTCTTACTAGTGTTGGTGAACCAGAAAGTCTTAGTGATGCACTAGCACATAAAGAATGGAAAGAAGCTATGGATGGAGAATATCTAGCACTCATGAAAAATAAAACTTGGCACTTAGTTCCACCAGGGAGAGGTAAAAATGTGATTGATTGCAAATGGGTTTATAAGATCAAAAGAAAGGCAGATGGAAGCATAGACAGATACAAGGCTAGACTAGTTGCAAAGGGTTTTAAACAGATATTTTGGATTGATTATGAGGACACATTCAGCCCTGTTATAACAATGTTTGTTCTTGTTTATGTTGATGACATTATTGTTGCTAGTTCCAATCCAGATGCTACTACAAGTCTTCTGCGTGATCTTAATATGGAGTTTGCCTTGAAGGATTTGGGCAATCTTCACTATTTCCTTGGTATTGAAGTAAAACAGGTGAAAGATGGAATACTTTTGACACAAGAAAAATATACTGCTGATATTATAAAAAGGATTGGACTGGAATATTGTGAGCCTGTAAGTACACCACTCTCAACTGCAGAAAAATTTTCGGTTGAGGGAGGAGAGGTACTTGGTCCAGAGGATGCAACAAATTACAGAAGCATTGTTGGCGCGCTTCAGTATTTGACTTTAACCCGTCCAGATATTTCATATTCTATGAACAAGGTATGTCAGTATTTGCATGCTCCTAGTACAGTTCATTGGACAGCTGTTAAGCGGATTGTGAGGTTTCTCAAGTATACAATGGGACTTGGAATTAAAATTACTAAGTCACCATCTATGCTAGTGAGTGCATATTCTGATGCAGATTGGGCAGGATGTGTTGATGATAGAAGGTCCACAGGTGGATTTGCTGTATTCTTGGGATCAAATCATATATCATGGAGTGCCAGAAAACAGGCTACTGTCTCTAGATCCAGTACTGAAGTAGAGTATAAAGCACTGGAAAATGCAACTGCTGAAGTCATGTGGATTCAGACTTTGTTATGTGAACTTGGAATAAAAGTTCCACAGTCTGCAAGGTTATGGTGTGACAACATTGGTGCAACCTACCTTTCAGCAAATCATGTTTTTCATGCACGAACAAAACATACAAAAGTTGATTTTCATTTTCTCAGAGAACGAGTGGCTCAGAAGCTACTTGACATCAGGTTTATTCCAACAGGAGATCAACTTGCCGATGGGTTTACTAAGCCACTTTCCACGAGGAGGATGAATGAGCTCAAATACAATCTAAATCTTGACAGAGTTTCATAGGTTTAGATTGAGGGAGGATGTTAGATAGATAGGTAGAGATATGTTGTATTCAAACTTCTATCTCTTCTCCCTCTCTTGTAATCTTCTATCTCTCTCTCTCTCTCTCTCTCTCTCGTGTAATTCTGGAGAGTCCTAGCGACCACCCAAACTTGTAACCCACGATAGATTCTCAATATATACAGCGACCCGAGACCAAGGGTTCAACGCTTCCTCCAATCTTTACAATCCGTACCAAATGTAGCAAGCATTTGCACAAACTACACATCTTGAGAACTTAGTGAGCCCGCTGCTCCTCAACAAAACCGGATCCTGAGTTAAGCCACCATGACAAACCAAAACATACCTTATCTTTTCCATCTATAACCAATGCTGGTATTTAAAATAAAATTGGGTCGCTTAAGCTGTAGATATAACCGTGTTAGGCAACTTACTTATATTACCAATTTCAAATATACAGAAGAAAAAGCCAAATTAGCCAGGTTGTAATGGGCCATCCTTTATAGAGAAAACCCAAGATTCCTCTAGGTGGAAACGAACAATTTGTACTTGGACAAATCTTGCCTAAAATCACATTATTCTGGTGGACCTACTTTTGATCTCATGATATGTTATAGAGAATATTCAATTCAGATGTGACAACCAGAAGGAGAAACCTCTATTTGATTCATAATACATCGTTGTTTAATTAACTGGCAGAAAAGAAGTTTCCTCTCGAGGTTATATTCATCAGGCTAAAATGTTGAACCATCCAGTAATAACGGTAGTTTAGCTCCTCTAAAAAATTGTAGTTTATAGCTAATTAATAACATAAGCTTAGAAGTCAATACAAATGGAAGATTGACAACCATGGATCATTTGTTCCTTTTGCCAACCAGTACATTCAGGCGCGATCATTCAATTATTCCTATTGTTGTTAATTTAGAGGTCATTCCACATTAAACTGCACTTCTATAGCTCAGTTTGAGAACCAGCATTTTAAATAAACAGAGCGTCAACATTACAAAACAGGTTTCTCATTTCTCCAGCCATAAAGCCATAAACATGAGAACCAGTTCCCACTTCTACCAATTACATCTATAAAGGATGCTGGAGTACCCGCCTCATGGGGCTCTTCGAGGGCGACGAGTACCTCCACGCCGTCCGTTTTCAGGTGGCGTGCCACGCGGGCCTTTCAGCGGCACTCCGAGCTGTCCGATCTGTCCGGACAGTGCGCGCCCGGCAGACCCACCACAGCCATCCATAAAGGATGGACCGCGGGGGCCCGCCCGGGGCCAGAGTCTCTTGCGGTAGCCTTGTGGCTGCACTCTCGTTGTTCTGGTTGACGTGTACGTTTGCAAGTATGGCTCTTCAGCTGTCTCTGCAGTCTTTTTTTCTGAGTATATGGGAATTCGGTTACGTAATATGTGCGTGCCGGTCGGTGCGTGGATCTTGTGTGCGTATGTGTACAAACTGATGTATCACACACAATTCAGGGCGTGTTCAGTAGTTGTATGGCTTTTCAAATCCACGTTTCCAGCTTCAGAGTCCAGCCGAACGGGTCTACTCCTGGATTTTGGACCGAGAAGTTGGCTCACATCTATGTGTAAAAACGACGGAGCGACGGAGTTGGAAATACCTGGCTCCAAAAAAATAGCGAAGCAGGATTTGGATAGAAATTACGGGCCTCTGCCACCGCCAAGTGATCGATCCAGCCCCGCATTAGGGACACGCTCGAGCCCATCCTGTCCCATGACTCCTCTTCCCCCTCCCCAACCCTAGCCGCCGCAAGCCTCAGGCGATGGCGCAAAGCACCTCGACCGCCGGCGGCCACGCTCTCCCCCGCTGCTAGTCCATGACGTGACCCACCCTTCCCCGCCATGCTCGCCCTCTTTTGCCACCGTCGCCGACCAGGTCCGCCGCCATCAGCGACGAGCTTCCCTGCCCCTGTCCACCCTGTTTCGCCACCATCGCCGACCAGATCCGCCGCCGCGATTCGAGCACTGTCCATCAGCGACGAGCTTCTCTGCCGTTAATCGAGCTCCTCCACCTCCCCGTGCACCTCTTCTCATTTGTGGAAGGTGATTTGCTGCCCGACCACCTCTCCCTATACATGCTCATGGTGGATTTTGTGATGTACATGGTGATAGTTGTAGGATTTGGTGATGTGCTTTGGTAATTTTACATTCTCTGCTAGGTGATGTGTTGCCTGTAGATTATAGGAAGGGGACTGAAAAAAATGTAAATGTTTTGTACATTCTCTGCTGCTGCATGTTCAGTACATGCTCATGGATAGTGATGCATTTTGTTGCTATGTATGTTTAGTACAACAATAAAATTTTGCTAGTACATAATTAATGACAGCAGCAACACTTGTACATGTCTTTTATAGTTAAGCACTCACATATTTTTTATAGTCAAGTTCAGAGCATGTCTTCGAGCATGACTGCCGAGTGGGATGAAGAGAACACTAGGATCGTTACCAACTTGATGGTCACGCAAGTGAAGGCTGGAAATAGGCCAAACAAAATCTTGACCCCTAGTGCATTTGACCCCTTTACAATGTTCAGAATGAAGACAAGAGTTTTCTTTGAACTTCATGACTTGTTGGTGAAGGACTATGGGCTCGGTTATTCTCCATTTGTTAGCAGCTACGAGTCTCTTGCTATGTTCTTGTGGACCTTGGGGGGTGTGAATCAAATAGAAGGACCCAAAACCGTTTCAAACATTCACCTGACACTATCCACCGCAAGTTCCATGAGGTACTGCATTGTGTGGTCAGGATGTCTTGTCACTACCTCAAGCCGAAAGACCCCAATTTTCACACTGTGCATCAAAGGATCCTTGGTGATAAACGAGCATATCCACACATGAAAGACTGCATTGGTGCAATAGATGGGGCTCACATTAGAGCTTCGATTCCAGAAGACAAGCAAATCAGATATATTGGAAGGACAGGCGCAGTCACTGAGAATGTGATGGCAATATGTGACTTTGATATGCATTTCACTTATGCTTCAATTGGACAACCTGGTTCTATGCATGACACAAGTGTGCTATTTCATGCAATGCATGCGGACAAGGCCACCTTCCCCCATCCAAAGGGTGAGCATGCGGACAAGGCCCTCTTCCCCCATGACTCAGAATGTTAGAACTCATTTCATGCATGCCAATTCTAACATTAATTCTTCTCACATATTTTTCGTAGACAAGTACTACCTTGTGGATGCTGGCTATCCTAATAGAAAGGGATATCTCACACCATACAAAGGTGAACGATATCATGTGTCTGACTTTCATAGAGTTGTTCCACCCAATACTCCTAAAGAAAAGTTCAATAGGCTCCACTCGTCCAAACACAATTGCATAGAGAGAGCCTTTGGAGTGTGGAAGATGAAATGTCAGATTCTTCTAAAGATGCCAAGCTACTCCATCGAAATACAAAAGATGATTGTTGCCGCTACTATGACTTTGCACAACTATGTTCGCTTCCATGATGAAGAAGATATTCACTTTGTTCGATGTGACAGGGACCCGGACTATGTGCCGACAATTCCGGAACGATACAAGAAATTTGTTGTTCCTTCACATGCATCGGATACATCAACTATAGCGGAAAATGGTGAAGACATGGATGTGTTTAGGCAAGAACTAGCTACATCCATTGCTCTAAGTTGGTGAGACATCGTTGATGTTTAACACATGTACGTGGCCTTTTGATTTGCAAACTTATGCAAAACTATGAGGTGAAGCTTTGTTGATCTTAGAGACATGCATTTGCCCCTTTTTGATTTGCAAGCTTATGCACAATGACAGGCTTTTGTTCTATAAAACATGTGTGAAACTTGATGCTTATGCCATGATATACATTGTCATATTTGTTTCAAAATTTACATAGCCATTCTATGCTCAAAATATGATATATTCCTCTCTGTACATGCTCTATGTTACTACCAAAACCACTACAGCCAAAGAAAATCACATGTACCAGCGTACAGGCATGCTGAACTGCTTCTGTACAGGCAAAATTCGGAGCAGTAAAAAATTCCCAACGAACAGGCCCAGCATTCCTTTACAGGCCCGGTACACAGAGGAAGGGAAAAATATAAATCATCACTAGCCCACGTATGCCCAGGCCACACACAAACATGGGCTGCCAAAACGGGCCGAGCAGGGACTTTTTTTTTCTGACCCGGGCCTTAACCCCTTTCCATTATAAGCATAACGGAAATACTAAGTTCATTGACCACCGACCCAGAATAATGCCTAAACATAAGGAAGCTAGAAAGGGGTAAAGCGAGATCAAAGCACCACTGGAAAACCCACCATGAGCACTCCTCATCGAGCAGCCCATCGCGGGGCGAAGACCCAGTGACACCGAGAGAACACGCAAACCTCTAGACCTGAACATAACAAGGTAGTCTCCAACAGGGGAACCCATAACAGTATAACACCACCATGCCCGCAGGCTCACAAATTAGGAAGACAAAAGCACTCGCGCAGGAGTGAGATAGACCATCCTGGCAGACGCAGACTTGAGACTTCGCATTGGTGGAGGCGTATCAGTTCGTCGTTGATGGAGCCGCACAGATCCTCATCATCGTCGAAGAATTTGACCTGAGCATCTTGGCTCCGCGCTCCATGGACTCCCGCTCCTCACCAGCCATCAAACATGCCCAGTATGTCCAAAAACCAGAAGCAGCATATACCACATTAAATGGACTTTTAAGAACTTTGTGCTCAAAGGTAGCCTGATTGCGACTGTTCCAAATTGCCCAACAGATAGCTGCCAAACCAAAGGTATAAAACTTTGCTCCATCAGGAAGGAATATGTAACACCAGGAAAAGTACTGCCAAATGTTGTTTGGACATAGCGATGTGCCCAAAACACACCCCACCGTCCTCCAGACCACCCGAGCAACAGGACAGGTAAAGAAAAGGTGTTGCGAGGTTTCCACATCATTGCAAAACGAGCATCTAGGATTGCCTGCCCACTTTCGCCTTCTCATGACTTCTCGAGTCAAAACCGCATCTTGGAACAATTGCCAAAAAAAATTTGGATTTTGAGAGGAATTTTTGCTTTCCATATCCATCTGAAATCACATCCGGCCAGGGTTCTTTCCAAATAAGTGTAGACCGATTTGGTCGAGAATTTACCTTTCTTCCCCAACATCCAGCTAATATGATCTGCCTCATCGGATAAATGCCAAGAGTTAACCACCTTAATCAGATCGTTCCACTGATCCGTAAGGGGAGGATGAAGCAGGGACTTTCTGGCCTTTTTACCTCGTCCATCGCTGGCAACGAGAAGCTGCAGCGCCGAACAGATTGCTCGATCCTGGAGTTTTCGTGGGAAGCTGGCTGCTGGAACCGGGCGACCGAGTTGAGGATTCTGCAGTCGTGGTGAACTACCGAACACGCCCTCAATGTGCATGGTAAAGCTGCATCAAACACGTAAGATACTTGAATGCCTACATACTAAAACACGTCAACCAACATGCATACATACACATCCGACTAACCGCACTATGTTACACATACATGCTGAGTATCCATACATGTGCTTCCACACACATACGTACTCGCATACTTGGCTAATTATTTTGTTTTTGCATACGTCCGCGTCAAGAAGAACAACAAGCACGTTTGAATGGCCGCGTATTGTACATGCAACATGCAGTGGACCTCTGCGGCTGTTCACAAGCGTGGACCAGGGTCTATCATCGTTGACTCTAGAATAGCCCATACGCTCTATCGCCGCCGTGTACGGCGGGAAAAAAGATCAAATCCTGCTAAAGTTTTAGATAGATGTCAAATTATGTTAAACATTTGCTAAAGTCAAAATAGTGATTTTGGCCCATCATGACAGAGTTGGCCTCGTTCTCCGCGGAGTCAAATCCTGTCAAAATGACAGTTGGACAAGTCTTTGTTTTTTTTCTCAGTACATAGGTAAGCAGTGACGTCATCAGCTACCATGCGGTCAACCATGATGTCACATCCAGTAGGACATGACATTAGTGATAAATTCGTGGCATGTACCCAAAGTCGGTTTGATCTCCTATAAAAAGAGTTGACCTCTTCGCTGTAAAGCCAAGCCATTTTCAAGTAGAGAAAAGCATTCAGCCTTGATAGTCTAATCTTATGGAAGGAAAAATTCTTCTTCCTTGTCTTATGGTCCTTGTGCTACTAGGAAATTTCACTCACGCAGGTATGGAATTTATGTTCCTATATTTGTGGTTCTCTTTTTTTCTCCTTTCAATTGGAGTAGAACAAGTCATATAAATATTGTCAACCCAACTGCATGAATTCATTTGGACGCTTTCAATTTGAAATTCTTTTCCTGATGTATGTATGTTGTCTACAGAGCATTGCGAAACACACAGCACACCGGACTTTATGTGCATGCCTTACTATTGCCGGAGTATGTGCAGGGATGAGTGGGGCCATGTCAAGGGATCCTACTGCGTCGGCGGCACATCTTTTTTTCAACGTCAATGTGTTTGCATCGTTTGTAACTAGAGTTGCACTCTAGCATCATGTTAACAATGGACAATGACGTCTAGTAATAAAATCTTCTTGTGACATGCATGCAAGAACATTGCGCCAACTTTGGGTGTTTGATTTGATTTTGTCTGTGTAATCTTAGATTTAGAGGTTTTCTGTTTGCTTGGCCCAGTAGGTAGTAAGTTTGGAAATAAGAGCGTCTATAGTCGGGCTCCTCAAACCCCCTTACACGTCTGGGCGGACGGTCCGGTGACCGATCAGTCGCAAAAACATGACCTAGCCAAGCTCCTCAAACTGACCCTTTCTGTTTGGGCTGACCAGCACCGCCCAAATCTGGGGTGGATATGGGGAGGCATGAACGCATCCGCCACGTCAAATCTGACAGGACACCCCCAACCCCCCGACCTTGCCAGATGAGCCATTTGCCTCTCCTCTCTTCTCTCTCGTCCACTAGCTCCGCTACCATCCTAGCTCCACCGCTGTCCCGACTCCTCAGCGTCACCAGGACCGCCACAGACCTCCTCCTCGGCCGTTTCGCCAGCCCGGGCACCATTCTGTCCCCGAACGTCGTGGCGGTACGTGCAGCTATTCTCAGACTGCTTGCCCTCTATGTGTTCGACAAATTGTTCGAGCATTTTATATCATGTTTTGTAGGAAAATGATGGATTCGGATGGTTCGTCGGATGAGGAGTATGGAAAAACAGAGTTGGATGAGTTGATGCACAAGGAGTTTTTCAATTCGTCTGAGCGGAACAAGTGGTCGAGATGTGTTGACGATCATGACCATTCAAGAGGAAATGGACAGCGAGCTAGAGCACGTTCTAAACTTTAAGGGTTCAATCAAAGGGAGAAGAGTTTTGAACTTGATAGGGTCGCTAGAGCACGACTACTCTACAAGGACTACTTTAATCCCAAACCAACATTCCCTGATATATTTTTCGTCGATGCTTCTATATGCGCAAACCCTTGTTCTAGCACGTGGGAGGGAGTGGAGGCACATGATTCCTATGTCAAGCTCGCCAGGGATTGTTGCGGACAACTCTCGTTCTCTACTAAGCAGAAGTGCATGGATGCTACGAGGATGCATGCACTAGGTACCGCCACCGACACCATTGGTGAGATGGTCCAGATGGAGGAGAGCACATGCCTAAATCCCACTATTAGATTTGCCAGCACATGTGTTTTAAGACCACTGTGAGATGGTCCTGATGGTGCAGGTGTTTGGATCAGATTATCTAAGAGAACCAAATGTGCAAGATACAGAAAAGTTGATGGCTATTGGTGCATATAGAGGCTTTCCATGTATGCTCGGTTTAATTAATTGCATACATTGGCAATTAAAGAACTATTCCAAAGGTTTGCTCGGAATGTACAAGGTCACACCAATGATGCCACCACCAAACTCGAAGCAGTGACATCAAGGGACTTGTTGATTTGACATGGTTTCTTTGGCATGCCTGGTTCTCACAAGGACATCAATGTGCTCTAGTGATGTCCTATGTGTAGGAGACTTTGCAATGGGAAAGCTCGCTGTCGGGGGTTGGGTGCGACATATGCCAATGGATGGCTTATCATGGTGGGAGCGAGTAGAACATCGCCGGTGCCTGGAAGCGGGATGAGGCGTAGACACGAACGCCGGCGTACTTTACCTAGGTTGGGGGCTCTTCGTGGAGGTAATACCCCTACTCCTGCTCCGCGGGGTCTCTGCATGATCACTAAGGGACTAGTGATACAAAGGTGCTCCTTGAGCTGCATGCTATAGGAAGGAGAAGGCAAGGCTAGCTCTCTCCTGCTCTAGGGGAAATGGCTAGTTCTAAGGAAGTGGGAACCCTTTGCATGGGTGCCCTGTGGGGTTTATATAGGCCTACCCAGCAGGGGTACAATGGTAATCCGGCCGGGTGCCAGGCCCGGCCGTCAGTGACATCGGCCTCCGGCTTCTCCGCCGACTATTGGGGCCCGCCGCCTGGTGGGCCCCGCCGGCTGGTCTGGTACGGAGCCGACAGGCCGCCCCCACCGCTGGCGGGTCTGGTCGGCGGCTGCTCACTGTAGCCGTGCTGCTAATGACGCGGGCTTGGTCAGCTCAGTGTGGCTACAGTCCCGCCGCCTGGCAGGAGATCACTGTAGCCACGCCCGGTCTCATCAGGTTAATGGTGTGCTTGCTTCAGGGCGAGGGACGGCCGCCTGCTGGAGGCCGGCCCACCACAGCTCCAACTGGTTCGGCATCCGCCGTCTTCCGTGGCGTCACTACCCGATAGGGCCCGCAGCCGGCGGGCCATACCGACAGGTCATGATGGGGGACAGGGCTCCGCCTGTCCGGAGTGATGTCATGGGGGAAGTGGCAAAAGTTCCATGTCGTGCGGAGATCTCCGCCTATACGGGGCACTGTGGCCACACCCAGCCCGAGATTCGGGGGCGAGGGGCTTCACTGTAGCCATGCTCTATCTCGTCCTCTTGATGGGGGCACAAACTCTGAGGGCGCGAGGTGGCCGCCCTCTCTGGGAGCCGGCCGGCTGGAGCCGGCCGCTCTTGGTACCGTCTGCTGGGGATTGGCCGTCCTCCGGTGGCAGGCCTTTGAGCCAACCGGCCCTCGGAGGGCGGAGCTTCGTCTTGGGTCACCGCGGGGCGTAGCTGGCCCAAAGTTTTGTCAGGTCCAGGGACTCGGGTGAGGCTACCTGTGGCCCATTACTCTGACAGTAGTCCCCAAAGCCGGTGAGGCATTATGGTCGCGGGGCCGCGAAGTCTCAACGGCTTCCCCCCTCGCCGAGCTCTAGGAGAATGTTCAATCCGCCTTGCGGCGCACCGACTGCTGGAGCCGGTTTCGACAAGGTGGGATCGTCGACCAATTTTGAACTCCAAGGCGGGAAAACAGGTGGCGTGCCTACTAAGCTTCCCAAGGTCACCGCCCGCCATAAGCACACCACGCGGCACACGCCAGCCCGTCCAGCCTGCCACCCCACGCTCTTGATGGGACATGACAGTGGGCCGGGCCCGCCATTACCAGGTCTTGGTACGCGGGAGGATCCGCTGTGCCGAGGTGGGCGGTTGCGATTCCCACGAGCCTTCAAGGCGTAGTAAGTTCGCGCGGTAAACGGGGGGTCATGGGGTCGTGGGCGCAGTTAATCCCACGATCCCATGCCCCGTCCCCTCGGCTTTGTAGCCCGAGGGCTATAAGTATGGGGAGGAAGGGGAGCAGCGGAGCACGCGCGCCCTCCTCCCCTCACTCTCTTGCTCCTCTTGCCCTCTCGGCCATTGCTGTTGTCGCCGCTCCGTGCTAGGCGCCGTTCGGCGCAGCCGTTCGCCTCCTCTCATCGCTGCCTCGCCTGAAGCCATGGCGCGTGAGAAGGGCGGCGACTGGGACGGCTCGACGGTGATTGAAGACCACATCTCCTTCCTCTGGGAGACACGCCGGATATCCAACGCGGCGTTCGTCAAGGCACGGGTGCCACTGGAGGAGGAGATTTCGCCGGCGCCGAAGGGGAACGAGCGGGTCGTCTTCCGCTCGCACTTCCTCCGCGGCTTCAGCCTTTCAGCGAGCGGCTTCAGCCTTTCGGCGAGCAGCTTCCTGCACTCATTCATGAACTTCTACCACGTCCAACCGCATCATCTGACGCCCAACACCGTGACCCTGCTCTCAGCCTTTGTCACGACGTGCGAGGGCTACATCGGCATCCTCCCCACACTTCTATGGTAAACTCGGCACCTCCGCCAAGGACATGGTGGCCGAATGCGGTGGGTTCGTCGCCGTGCTTCGGTCGAGAAATGCCTTCCCCGTCATCAAACTGTCACAGTCAGTAAAACTGTGGCAACAGTCTTATTTTTATGTTGAGAACGTCGATCCAAATGTCGACTTCATCAACCTGCCGGCCTACGAGGCCGGCCCCCCCGTCGGGTCCCGGTCCAACTGGGGCTACAAGCCGAAGCCGGTGTCGGCGGACGCGGCAGCCGCCATCAGCCGACTCCGGGTGATCCAAGAGTCGGAATGCCTCGTGGCCTTTGACCTCCTCATTGCCTTCGTCGAGCGCTGGGTTCTTCCGCTACAGGGTCGCCCTCACCTGATCTGCCGGATGAGCGGGCACCGCGACCCAAGTAGGTTGTGCACGAAGGAGATGCCGACTGCTGAGGTTGCGAGGATGGTGAATGAGATCTCCGACCTCAAGGTGTCGGAGGGAGACTGGCGGTTCGGGAAGCGGCCATATTCTCGCGACAACCCGCCGCCTGCCGTAAGTCCCTTGACTTCTTTTTGTGGTTCTGACTTTTAGTCTTGCGCCTGGTGTGACACGACTCTTTTTTCTGGAGTGCATATTTACATGTCCGTGGTGATGGCCGCCATCGTGGGGCCGGGTGGTGACTACCTGCCGGACCGGGCAGTGAGCGATGTGGACGACCCCGACTTGGGGGCGGCCGCCCTAGAGGACGACGCAACAGGCAGTGGCGACGGAGCAAGCGACTCCGAAGAGGGCGGCGGCGTGGAGACCTGGCCTAATGACGATGACGACAAGGACGAGCCACGCCCATCTCAGAGCACCGCCAACACCGGCGCAGGCCCCTCTGCTGGGCCGCCCGCCCGAGGTGGCAAGCACAAGCGGAAGCAAGGTGCTGCCCTATTTGGCAGCGCACCAAAGAAGCCCAAGAACCCGGCCACGTCGACCAGGCGGAGAGAAGCCGCGGCCAAGGTGGCCAAGTTCCAGCGGTAGCCGAAGGTGCCGCTCATGGTGTCAGCGTAAGTATCGTTCTTATGCTTTCACCTCTTTGCCGATCTGGCCTTAAAAAACTTTTTGTCTTGTCTTCTTATCTCAGGGCCCCGCTCACCCTTGAAAAGTCGGCCGCCGCCTCGGTCATTAGGTCGAGGGAAACCTCCACCACCAGCCAGCAAATCGACCCGGCCGCCGACCTCTAGGAGGGGCAGGAGCGAAACACGCGGGAGGCACGTGAGGAAGAGGACGACCGCCTGGCGAAGGCAGAGGCAGACAAGGCCGCCGCATCTGCGGCGAGGAAGCTGGCGCAAGCAGAGGCCGACGCCATGGAGAAGGAGCGGCTTGCAGAGGCCTTACGCCGCCAGGAGCCGCTGCTCGTGACTCCTCTGAACTCCACGCCACCTCTGCCGGAGTTTGTGGCATCGACTGGAGGAGCCGGCGATGAGCAGCCGGTCATGGAGAGGGAGGGCAGCGACGTGGCCATGTCGGACATCGTCGTGCCGCCACCACCGCCGACCAGCGGACCGCAAGATGAGCAGCCGGCCGCTCCGCCGGTGCCACCATTCGGGGACGCGGTGGTGACGGACCTGATTCCTCAGGTCCGCACACCCGTACGCCGCCATCTTGAGAAAGCGGCCTCGGCACCGCGACCGCTGGAGGCCGGAGCCGCAAGCTCGTCGGCCCCGACACCGAGGTGACCAGCGCCGCGCCAGCCGCCTGGGTACGCGGGGGCGGGACGGGCGCCCTGAACCAGGCGGCCCTCGACGTCCGGGCCAAGCTCCGGGCCGAAGCCCAGGCCCTCAAGCGCTGCAACGAGGCGTTCCTGGATTCGTGAGCAGCCATCCGCGTAAGTTTCCTACTTTTCTTCATTTCGATCTTCTTTCATCCTTCGTGGGGGCGCGCCAGCGCACCCACTGGGTGTAGTCTCCAAGTTTCGGGCCGGCTGCTGAGCAGGCAGTCCGGAACTTCAACTTGTCAGTGTAGAACGCTAACTTGTCTGATATTCCTTCTATAGGACTACCACAATATTCGCGCGGTCACCTTCAACTCTAGGGTTCAGGAGCTGGAAAAACAGACCACCAACTTGTCCGAGAGCTGGAGTAAGCTTCGATTTTCTTTCTTCGCGGGGATGCGCAGGCGCACCCGCGGGCTGTAGTCCCCGAGGTTTGGGCCGACTGCTGAGCAGTCGGGCCGAATCTTCTTAGTGACTTTATTTTTGCAACTTCTTCTCTGCATGGGCACGATAGCGCACCCGCGGGCTGTAGTCCCCAAGGTTCGGGCTGACTGCTGAGCAGTTGGGCCGAATCTCTCTGGCAACTGTATCCCTCTTCATCATTTGGCTGATATTCTTCTTCTTTCTTTTTATAGAAGCCAACGCCGCCTTGCGGCAGCAACTGGGCGAAGCCAACACTGCCCTGCGCGGCAAGGAGGTGGAGTGCAGCAAGCTGGCCGAGGAGCATGACCGGCTGGTCACTCAGCTCGCGGAGCAGGCGGAGGCCCTCAAGAAGGACCAGAGGAAGGCGAAGGCGAAGGAGACCGACCTCCTTGCCGAGTTCGAGATCGAGCGCTCCACTTGGCCGACAAGGAGGCGCAGATGACGGCCTGCTTCAGCAGCATCGAGGACTTGGTCGATGGTAAGCTTCGTCTTCTTTGTCTCTTGTTTTGGGCTGCCAGCCCTTATCTGGGCCGATTGCTGGTTTCTGACCTTGGCTTTTCTTGCCCGCTGTCTAAGCAGACTTCTTCCCGGGCCATTCCATTGCTGCGAACTAGATCCTCGAGCCCCAGCGCGAAGAGCAGAGGGCGGCGGGCGTGCAGATTGCCGCTGACACCCCCCGGACCCTCAACGAGCAGCTCCTCAGTATCCAGGCCCGCCTTTGGCCTGCCCACCAGATACTGCGCCGCCTTCAGCGTGTCGGGGCCTAGGAGATCTCCGCCCTCTGGCCGAGTGTGCAGGCTCTCCGCACCCCAAGTCGGACTGCCGACTGGTTGGAGGTGGTGGTCGGCTGCCTGGAGGCCTGGAAGGGCTCTGCAGCCCGGGCAGGAGCGTGCTGAGCCCTGTAATTTGTCAAGGTGTGGTACCCTGGGCTAGATCTAGCCCAGCTGACCATGTTTCGGCTGGAGGCGCAGGAGGAGCTGGTCACGGTGGAGGCCGAGCTTATCAGCAGGGCGGCGACAATCGCCGACTATACCAACACCAGCGTGTCCATCCCGGAGGTGGTCGAGGAAGGTGCTGAAGCGCCGCTGGAGTGGCTCGGGCTGAACCCAGAGGACAGCGAGGACTCGGCTGAAGTGATCGACTCCAGTGACGAAGGGGAGGAGGAGGAGGAGGAGGACGAAGATGACGTGCCGGAGGCCGGAGTGGACGGTCAGCCTCAACCTGACCATGCCTTGAGCAACGATCCATGCTCCAAGGCGCCGACCATTGCTGGAGGCAGCCAGGCGGAGACCGACCAGCCGCCCCCTCCGCCGATGGACGGCACCGACTCTGCCGTCCAACCGTTCGCCACCCCAACAGGCGCCGCCCCTCTGTCGACCAGCGGGAGCCTTCTGCAGCACCCACTGGCACCGCCGACTCCAACGTCCAGCCGGAGGCCTCTGCTGTACCGATCGGCACTACCGACCCCGCCGTCAAGCCGGAGCCTTCTGCTGCCTCTTAGGATTTTTTCTTTTCTTGTTTGCTAGTTTGGACAATTCGGTTAGCTTTGCGCAATTCCACCCTTGGGTGTACATCAAACTCTGCTGAATGCTGGCCGATAGGCCTTTATCTCATGTAAACATTTTATCGCAATTTACACTTTGCTTTGCCGGCTTCTAACTTCTCTTGCCTTAGTCGAGACAGCAGCCGGCCGAGCGCTCCAGAGGCACGACCAGTCGGGGCTTGATGCCGGACAGAATGAGGCCATTTGCACGCTCAACTTGACCATTTGACTGCGGGTGGGCAACGAACGCTAAGTCCAGTCGGATGCCCTGCGTTGCGCAGAAACGAGCCAAGGCTCCTTTGGCGAAGTTGGTGCCGTTGTCGGTGATGATTCTGTGTGGCATGCCGTACCGTGTGGTGATGTCGGTGATGAAGGTCACGGCAATTTGCCCATTCAGCTTCTTGATTGGTTTTGCTTCTATCCACTTAGTGAACTTGTCCACAACGACGAGCAAGTGAGTCATGCCGCCACGGGCCGTCTTGAATGGCCCCACCATATCCAGCCCCCAAACAGCGAAGGGGCAAGCTATGAGAATGGTCTTGAGTGCAGAAGCCAGCAAATGTGGCTTGGAGCAGAACTTCTGGCACCGTTGACACTTCTGAACTAATTCTTTGGTTTCTTCTAGAGCAGTCAGCCAAAAGAAACCATGGCGAAAACCTTGGCCACCAGCGATCTCGAAGCTGCGTGGTGACCGCATTCGCCTTGATGGATATCCCTGAGTATTGCTTGGCCTTTGTCTGGCCCCACGCAGCGCTGATAAACGCCAGTGACACTGCACCGTACCAGCTCTTTGTTAACGATGGTGTAGGTTGCAGCCCGCCGTTGCACTTGTTGGGACGAGATCTCATCAGGCGGCAGCTCTTTGTTTACCAGAAACTTGAGGATTGGTTGAGCCCAGGATGGTGCTGCTATTTCTTTGACTGCCACGACTGCGACCTGTATGAGGGCGGTTGGGCCGGGAGGCGGCGGGTTGGTAGCTGCTTCCGCCTACTGAGCTGAAGAAGTCCCCGGGCCGACTGCTGCAACCCCCAGGCCGGGCTCTGGAGTTCCTGAGCTGAGTGTGGCTGCAGCGGTCGCCGGGGAGCCTGTTGAAGTCCCTGTACCAGCTTCTGGGACTCTCAAGTCAGATCCGACTACTTCAGGAGGGGCCGGCACAAAGATGGAATCTGACTCTGGGGACGGCTTGACGGACGGCTTGAGAAGGCGGCGTAAGGCGACGCCGGCTGGTATCGCTTGTTGGGTGGAACCAATCTGCGCCAAGGTGTCTGCCTGCTCGTTGTCATTTCTTGGCACGTGGAGGAACTCGCACCCGTCAAAGTATCCAATGAGTTGCTGCACGTGGAAGCGGTAGCTTGCCATGTTCGCGTATTTGGTGTCCCAGTCACCTGACGATTGCTGGACCACCAAGTCGGAGTCACCATAGCACAGGATCCGGTGAATGCCGATTTCCTTGGCAAGCTAAAGCCCGTGTATGAGTGCCTCGTACTCAGCTACATTGTTGGAGGCGGCAAAATGGACTTGTAGCACGTATCTGAGCTTGTCGCCCTTGGGAGAAGTGAGGACGACGCCGGCTCCTAGACTGGTGCGCTTTTTTGAACAATCAAAATGCATCCGCCAATGGGTGGAGTATGGCACTGGCGGCAAGTACTAGGTCTCGGCCCAGTCGACGAGGAAGTTGGCCAGCACTTGTGACTTGATGGCGGTGCGAGGCTGGTAGTAGATGGTGTAAGGGGCCAGATCAATAGCCCACTTGGCCACTCGGCCAGAAGCATCTCGGCTTCCAATAATCTCAGCAAGCGGAGCCGTGCAGACGACAGTTATTGGGTGCTCTTGAAAGTAAGGCTACATCCTCTTGGCGGCAAAATGCACACCATAGCACATCTTCTAATAATGTGGGTAGTTTTGCTTGGAGGCAGACAGTACTTCGCTCAAGTAATATACCGGTCTCTGGACCGGCAATGCTCTGCCCTCCTCCTTGCATTCTACCACCATGACTATGCTGACAACCCGACTGGTGGCTACGATGTAGAGGAGCATGGGCTCCTTCTCAGTCGGAGCTGCCAAGATAGGCGGGGTTGCCAACATCTTTTTGAGTTGGAGAAACGCTTCGTCCGCCTTGTCGTTCCACTCGAAAAAAGTGGTCTTCTTCATGAGTTGGTACAGGGGAAGAGCCTTCTCGCCCAGCCGGCTGATGAAACGGCTAATTGATGCTAGGAAGCCGGTGAATTTCTGCATGTCCAGCAGCCAGGTGGGCACCTCCATCTTCTCAATGGCCTTGAGCTTCACAGGGTTGCACTCTATGTTGCGCTCTGAGACCAGGAAGCCGAGAAGCTGGCCGGCTGGTACTCCAAAGACGCATTTCTCTGAGTTGAGCTTGATCTGGAATCGGCGTAGGTTCTTAAAGGTTTCCTTGAGGTCTTCTAGCAGCGTGCCATGCTTTTCTGTCTTCACCACCACATCATCCACATAGACATGTGCATTTCTGCCGAGTTGCTTGAGGAGGCACTTCTGCATGCAACGCTGAAATGTGGCGCCGGTGTTTTGCAAGCCAAACGTCATGGTCAGGTAGAAGAAGGTTCCAGATGGTGTGATAAAGGCGGTCTTCAGCCTGTCGGCCGGGTTCAGCTTTATCTGATGGTAGCCTGAGTATGCATCCAAGAAACTCAACAGCTTGCATCCGGCTGTGGAGTCTATCACCTGGTCAATTCTTGGTAGGGCAAACGGATCTTTGGGGCAGGCTTTGTTGAGGCTAGTATAGTCAATACACATGCACCACTGCTTATTCTTCTTCAACACTAGGACTGGGTTGGCCAGCCATTTTGGAAAGAACACCACCATGATGAATCCGGCTGCTAGAAGCCGGGCTATCTCTTCTCCGACAACTCTTCTCTTCTCCTCTGACAGGCGGCGCAAGGGCTGCCGGACCGGCTTGGCGTCGGGTCGGACATGTAATTTGTGCTCGGCGAAATCCGTCGGAACACCTGGCATGTCTTTGGGAGACCATGCGAAGATGTCCCGATTCTCACGGAGGAAATCAACGAGCTCGCTTTCCTATTTGTTGTCAAGGTTTGCATCTATGACAGCGTGCCTCTCCGGTTGCTCCGGGTCCAAGGGTATCTTCTTAGTTTCCTTTGCCGGCTTGAACGAGCCCTCAACCTCCGACTCCTTGGGGGTGGGCGACATTTCTGGCTTCTTGCCTGCCATCGCCACCACCCGGTCCAGGAGCTGCTTTTCAGCTGCAATCATGAGGGACTCGGCCAGCCGGCTACCAGCGCAGGCGGACGACTTCTTGTAGTCCCTGACTCTAGTCAGGATCCCCTTGGTACTTGGCATCTTCATCTTGAGGTAAGCATAGTGGGGAACTAACATGAACTTGGCCAGGGCAGGTCGGCCAAGCAGTGCATGGTAGGGGCTCTCAAGGTCCACCACTTCAAACCAAACTGGCTCACGGCGAAAGTGATTCTTGTCTCCAAAGAGGACATCAATTTGGGTCTTGCCGATTGGTGAGAAGGAAAGGCCAGGGACAATGCCATGGAATACAGTCCGACTGGGGAGGAGTTGCTTCTGCTTTATCCCCAACTTCTCTATTGTGTCACGGTACACGATATTGATGCTGCTGCCGCCATCTATCAAGACTCTGGAGAAGCGAGCTGCCCGCCTCTCTATTGCAAAGGTAGCATCCAGGACCAGGGCATAAGAGCCGGGGGAAGGCATCATTTCCGGGTGGTCGGCCCTGCTCCAACTGATGAGCCTCTCAGACCAGTGCATGAATTCTGGAGTGCTCGAGGCCACCACCTATACCTCTTGCTGCTCCTGCCGTCTGCCGCGTCGGTCATCGGCCACGCTAGTGAACACAACATAGGCTCGTGCTCTGCAGGATACTCGTCTTGTATGGCATCGACTGGCCAGGCCGCCGGCTGCTGGGGCGGAGGAGGCGGCGGCCCGGCAGGCGGAGGAGGTAGGAGGCCGTCTCCCTTGGCGATCCTGGTGAGCCAATGACACTTTCGAGTGGTGTGGTTGGACGGCTTTGCACCACTGTGGAACTTGCAGGGGGCATGAAGAGTCTGCTCGTACGAGATGGCGGGCAACCAATTGGGTTTGCCGCCCTTCTGACGCTTGGGCGCTGGCTACCCCTCAGGCTGTTGATCCTCGACTATCGCCACCTGCCGGCTGGTGGAAGCCGGTTGCGTGGCCTTCCGCTTGTTGTCGCTTGGATGCTGCCGCCGACTGGTGTCACCAGCCGGAGTTTGAGGAGCCTGAGGTGCCACCTTTTCGGACGCATCAACTAGGATTTCCGCCTTCATGGAGGAGTCGGCAGTGGCGTGCTTGTCGGTGATGATCAACATCTCGTCGAGAGTCGGAGGCTCATCGCAGAGAAGTCGGTGCTTGATGAGGGTTCCTTCTCGGCACCCGGCGGTGAAGTACTCGATGGCGTGCACTTCGTGCATGCCCTCGCAGGAGTTGCACAGCTCGGCCCAGCGCATCAGATAATCACGAGTTGATTCGCTAGGCCCTTGGACGCACAAGGAGAGTTGTCGGGGCTTGGGAGGCCACTTGTACGTGCTGGTGAAGTTGTGTATGAAGGCATCGGTGAAATCCACCCAGCTGTTGATGCTGCGGGGCTTCAGGCTGTTAAGCCACGTCCGGGCGGTGCCCTGAAACATGAGCGGGACGTATTTCACGGCAACGCGCTTGTTGCTGTTTGCTATGCTGACGGCCATGGAGTAGTCGACCAGTCAGTCCTCCGGCTTCACGGAGCTGGTGTACTTGGGCGTATCTCTAGGGAGCGTGAACCCTTCTGCAGCACCCACTGGCACCGCCGACTCCAACATCCAGCCGGAGGCCTCTGCTTTACCGATCGGCACTACCGACCCCGCCGTCAAGCCGGAGCCTTCTGCTGCCTCTTAGGATTTTTTCTTTTCCTGTTTGCTAGTTTGGACAATTCGGTTAGCTTTGCGCAATTCCACCCTCGGGTGTACATCAAACTCTGCTGAATGCTGGCCGATAGGCCTTTATCTCATGTAAACATTTTATCGCAATTTACACTTTGCTTTGCCGGCTTCTAACTTCTCTTGCCTTATGCTCCTCGCTTTTTTCCTTTGCCGCCCTCCCTTGGCTATCCTCTTGTCAGCCAAGCAGCCGCTCTGCGGACTGCGGCTGGGTTGAGTACTTAGCTATTTGCGGGAGGGCCAGTACTTAGCCATTCGGAGTGTCGGTAAGAGAAGTAGAAACCGGCCGACCGGCTGCTCGGCAGCCAGCCGAACAGTTGCGGTGCCGGCCTCAACTATATGCATTTTTCCCTTAGTCGTTTTTCATGTGGGCACTGTCTTGCAACCCCTGCCTGCCATGCAGTTGCTTTGCGAGCTGCGGCTTCTGACAATGCAAGTCTTTGGTGCCAACACACTACTTGTCCGGCTGCAGGAGGCGGCATATATCAGAAGGCGGCGAGCCTCCGGGCTGACTGGTCGAACCCGGTGCCAGGCGGGAATAATGAAATAATTCATACTCATAAGCATAACACTTAACATATAGATAAAAGAGGGTAGTCCCCGAGTTCTTCTCGGGGGACCCGGAGTCTTCGTACATAATACAAAAGGTAGTATGATACATACTGCTCTCAACTGTAAAACCTTCAGAGGAGGTTTGCGTTCCATGGCCTTTCCGTCTCCTTGCCTGAATCATCTCTTTTGTGTGCTCTGGGCTTCTGGGCATCGATCAGATAGTAGGAGTTGTTGCCCAGTACCTTGTTGATGATGAAAGGGCCTTCCCAAGGTGCCGAGAGCTTGTACTGGTCGGCTGTTTGCTGGATCAGCCGGAGCACAAGGTCTCCCTCTTGGAAGGATCTTGGCTTCACCTTGCGGTTGTAGTATCGGCGCAGACTCTGCTGGTAGATGGCGGACCAGCTGAGTGCCAACAGCCGGCCCTCCTCCAGCAAGTCGACGCCGTCTTCTCGTGCCTCCTTGGCATCCGCCTCGGTGTACATGGTGACTCTTGGGGAGTCAAACTCTATGTTCGTCGGGATGACGGCTTCAGCACCATAGACGAGGAAGAAGGGCGTGAAGCCGGTCGATTTGTTCGGAGTCGTGCGCAAGCTCTAGAGGACGGCCGACAGCTCGTCGAGACAGCAGCCGGCCGAGCGCTCCAGAGGCACGACCAGTCGGGGCTTGATGCCGGACAGAATGAGGCCATTTGCACGCTCAACTTGACCATTTGACTGCGGGTGGGCAACGAACGCTAAGTCCAGTCGGATGCCCTGCGTTGCGCAGAAACGAGCCAAGGCTCCTTTGGCGAAGTTGGTGCCGTTGTCGGTGATGATTCTGTGTGGCATGCCGTACCGTGTGGTGATGAAGGTCACGGCAATTTGCCCATTCAGCTTCTTGATTGGTTTTGCTTCTATCCACTTAGTGAACTTGTCCACAACGACGAGCAAGTGAGTCATGCCGCCACGGGCCGTCTTGAATGGCCCCACCATATCCAGCCCCCAAACAGCGAAGGGGCAAGCTATGAGAATGGTCTTGAGTGCAGAAGCCAGCAAATGTGGCTTGGAGCAGAACTTCTGGCACCGTTGACACTTCTGAACTAATTCTTTGGTTTCTTCTAG
This sequence comes from Triticum aestivum, assembly GCF_018294505.1. NCBI lineage: Eukaryota > Viridiplantae > Streptophyta > Magnoliopsida > Poales > Poaceae > Triticum > Triticum aestivum. Next base: position 681,195,166 of record NC_057810.1, on the reverse strand, counting down.
AGCAGTCAGCCAAAAGAAACCATGGCGAAAAGCCTTGGCCACCAGCGATCTCAAAGCTGCGTGGTGACCGCATTCGCCTTGATGGATATCCCTGAGTATTGCTTGGCCTTTGTCTGGCCCCACGCAGCGCTGATAAACGCCAGTGACACTGCACCGTACCAGCTCTTTGTTGACGATGGTGTAGGTTGCAGCCCGCCGTTGCACTTGTTGGGACGAGATCTCAGCAGGCGGCAGCTCTTTGTTTACCAGAAACTTGAGGATTGGTTGAGCCCAGGATGGTGCTGCTATTTCTTTGACTGCCACGACTGCGACCTGTATGAGGGCGGTTGGGCCGGGAGGCGGCGGGTTGGTAGCTGCTTCCGCCTACTGAGCTGAAGAAGTCCCCGGGCCGACTGCTGCAACCCCCAGGCCGGGCTCTGGAGTTCCCAAGCTGAGTGTGGCTGCAGCGGTCGCCGGGGAGCCTGCTGAAGTCCCTGTGCCAGCTTCTGGGACTCTCAAGTCAGATCCGACTACTTCAGGAGGGGCCGGCACAAAGATGGAATCTGACTCTGGGGACGGCTTGACGGACGGCTTGAGAAGGCGGCGTAAGGCGACGCCGGCTGGTATCGCTTGTCGGGTGGAACCAATCCGCGCCAAGGTGTCTTCCTGCTTGTTGTCATTTCTTGGCACGTGGAGGAACTCGCACCCGTCAAAGTATCCAATGAGTTGCTGCACGTGGAAGCGGTAGCTTGCCATGTTCGCGTCTTTGGTGTCCCAGTCACCTGACGATTGCTGGACCAACAAGTCGGAGTCACCATAGCACAGGATCCGGTGAATGCCGATTTCCTTGGCAAGCTAAAGCCCGTGTATGAGTGCCTCGTACTCGGCTACATTGTTGGAGGCGGCAAAATGGACTTGTAGCACGTATCTGAGCTTGTCGCCCTTGGGAGAAGTGAGGACGACGCCGGCTCCTAGACTGGTGCGCATTTTTGAACAATCAAAATGCATCCGCCAATGGGTGGAGTCTGGCACTGGCGGCAAGTACTAGGTCTCGGCCCAGTCGACGAGGAAGTTGGCCAGCACTTGTGACTTGATGGCGGTGCGAGGCTGGTAGTAGATGGTGTAAGGGGCCAGATCAATAGCCCACTTGGCCACTCGGCCAGAAGCATCTCGGCTTCCAATAATCTCAGCAAGCGGAGCCGTGCAGACGACAGTTATTGGGTGCTCTTGAAAGTAAGGCTACATCCTCTTGGCGGCAAAATGCACACCATAGCACATCTTCTAATAATGTGGGTAGTTTTGCTTGGAGGCAGACAGTACTTCGCTCAAGTAATATACCGTTCTCTGGACCGGCAATGCTCTGCCCTCCTCCTTGCATTCTACCACCATGACTATGCTGACAAGCCGACTGGTGGCTATGATGTAGAGGAGCATGGGCTCCTTCTCAGTCGGAGCTGCCAAGATAGGCGGGGTTGCCAACATCTTTTTGAGTTGGAGAAACGCTTCGTCCGCCTTGTCGTTCCACTCGAAAAAAGTGGTCTTCTTCATGAGTTGGTACAGGGGAAGAGCCTTCTCGCCCAGCCGGCTGATGAAACGGCTAATTGATGCTAGGCAGCCGGTGAATTTCTGCATGTCCAGCAGCCAGGTGGGCACCTCCATCTTCTCAATGGCCTTGAGCTTCACAGGGTTGCACTCTATGTTGCGCTCTGAGACCAGGAAGCCGAGAAGCTGGCCGGCTGGTACTCCAAAGACGCATTTCTCTGAGTTGAGCTTGATCTGGAATCGGCGTAGGTTCTTAAAGGTTTCCTTGAGGTCTTCTAGCAGCGTGCCACGCTTTTCTGTCTTCACCACCACATCATCCACATAGACATGTGCATTTCTGCCGAGTTGCTTGAGGAGGCACTTCTGCATGCAACGCTGAAATGTGGCGCCAGTGTTTTGCAAGCCAAACGTCATGGTCAGGTAGAAGAAGGTTCCAAATGGTGTGATAAAGGCGGTCTTCAGCCTGTCGGCCGGGTTCAGCTTTATCTGATGGTAGCCTGAGTATGCATCCAAGAAACTCAACAGCTTGCATCCGGCTGTGGAGTCTATCACCTGGTCAATTCTTGGTAGGGCAAACGGATCTTTGGGGCAGGCTTTGTTGAGGCTAGTATAGTCAATACACATGCACCACTGCTTATTCTTCTTCAACACTAGGACTGGGTTGGCCAGCCATTTTGGAAAGAACACCACCATGATGAATCCGGCTGCTAGAAGCCGAGCTATCTCTTCTCCGACAACTCTTCTCTTCTCCTCTGACAGGCGGCGCAAGGGCTGCCGGACCGGCTTGGCGTCGGGTCGGACATGTAATTTGTGCTCGGCGAAATCCGTCGGAACACCTGGCATGTCTTTGGGAGACCATGCGAAGATGTCCCGATTCTCACGGAGGAAATCAACGAGCTCGCTTTCCTATTTGTTGTCAAGGTTTGCATCTATGACAGCGTGCCTCTCCGGTTGCTCCGGGTCCAAGGGTATCTTCTTAGTTTCCTTTGCCGGCTTGAACGAGCCCTCAACCTCCGACTCCTTGGGGGTGGGCGACATTTCTGGCTTCTTGCCTGCCATCGCCACCACCCAGTCCAGGAGCTGCTTTTCAGCTGCAATCATGAGGGACTTGGCCAGCCGGCTACCAGCGCAGGCGGACGACTTCTTGTAGTCCCTGACTCTAGTCAGGATCCCCTTGGTACTTGGCATCTTCATCTTGAGGTAAGCATAGTGGGGAACTGACATGAACTTGGCCAGGGCAGGTCGGCCAAGCAGTGCATGGTAGGGGCTCTCAAGGTCCACCACTTCAAACCAAACTGGCTCACGGCGAAAGTGATTCTTGTCTCCAAAGAGGACATCAATTTGGGTCTTGCCGATTGGTGAGAAGGAAAGGCCAGGGACAATGCCATGGAATACAGTCCGACTGGGGAGGAGTTGCTTCTGCTTTATCCCCAACTTCTCCATTGTGTCACGGTACACGATATTGATGCTGCTGCCGCCATCTATCAAGACTCTGGAGAAGCGAGCTGCCCGCCTCTCTATTGCAAAGGTAGCATCCAGGACCAGGGCATAAGAGCCGGGGGAAGGCATCATTTCCGGGTGGTCGGCCCTGCTCCAACTGATGAGCCTCTCAGACCAGTGCATGAATTCTGGAGTGCTCGAGGCCACCACCTATACCTCTTGCTGCTCCTGCCGTCTGCCGCGTCGGTCATCGGCCACGCTAGTGAACACAACATAGGCTCGTGCTCTGCAGGATACTCGTCTTGTATGGCATCGACTGGCCAGGCCGCCGGCTGCTGGGGCGGAGGAGGCGGCGGGCCGGCAGGCGGAGGAGGTAGGAGGCCGTCTCCCTTGGCGATCCTGGTGAGCCAATGACACTTTCGAGTGGTGTGGTTGGACGGCTTTGCACCACTGTGGAACTTGCAGGGGGCATGAAGAGTCTGCTCGTACGAGATGGCGGGCAACCAATTGGGTTTGCCGCCCTTCTGACGCTTGGGCGCTGGCTGCCCCTCAGGCTGTTGATCCTCGACTATCGCCACCTGCCGGCTGGTGGAAGCCGGTTGCGTGGCCTTCCGCTTGTTGTCGCTTGGATGCTGCCGCCGACTGGTGTCACCAGCCGGAGTTTGAGGAGCCTGAGGTGCCACCTTGTCGGACGCATCAACTAGGATTTCCGCCTTCATGGAGGAGTCGGCAGTGGCGTGCTTGTCGGTGATGATCAACATCTCGTCGAGAGTCGGAGGCTCATCGCAGAGAAGTCGGTGCTTGAGGAGGGTTCCTTCTCGGCACCCGGCGGTGAAGTACTCGATGGCGTGCACTTCGTGCACGCCCTCGCAGGAGTTGCACAGCTCGGCCCAGCGCATCAGATAATCACGAGTTGATTCACTAGGCCCTTGGACGCACAAGGAGAGTTGTCGGGGCTTGGGAGGCCACTTGTACGTGCTGGTGAAGTTGTGTATGAAGGCATCGGTGAAATCCACCCAGCTGTTGATGCTGCGGGGCTTCAGGCTGTTAAGCCACGTCCGGGCGGTGCCCTGAAACATGAGCGGGACGTATTTCACGGCAACGCGCTTGTTGCTGTTTGCTATGCTGACGGCCATGGAGTAGTCGACCAGTCAGTCCTCCGGCTTCACGGAGCTGGTGTACTTGGGCGTATCTCTAGGGAGCGTGAACCCTTTTGGAAAGGGCTCATCTCGGATTCGTGGGCCAAAGCAGGGCGGGCCCAATGCATCTTCTTCTTCTAGTGCCAGGGATCGGTTGAGATGATCGATCCGGTGGCAGGTGTCGTTCTCTCTGACTCCCTCTCGGCAGCCAAGGCTGTCGCCGAGTGTCGGGCGCGTGATAGGCGGCGGATTAGGGTGCCTGCTCCAAAAGGCGGAGGAGGCGGCAGGTCGCCTCGCCGCTCCACCGCTCGAGGGCGGCCGTCTTTGTCTCGCTCGATGGAGAGGCATGTCCGGCTGTGGCTGGCAGCCGGCTCATTGCCTCTCCCTCCACGGGCGCCACCAGTCGGCGTCCGGGACGTCACCCCATGGTCCTGGCGAGGGGGCGGTTCATCGTTCCGCCATGCAGGTGTTTCAGCGTGGCAGCCGGCTTCGTGCTGCGCGGCGGCCGCGTCTAGGAGCTACTGGACTCGCTCCGTCATGTGGCGGCGCTCGTCGCCATCGTATTTGTCCAACTCATCCGTCACTGCCTGGGCAGCCCGGATGTTCTCTGCAGGCGTGACGTAAACAGGGCGCTCTGCATCGAACATGCTGGCGATAGTCGTGCCACGCTGCCGGATCATGTCGATGCGGCTAGGCCCCTCAGGAGCCGGTGTGCCACCAATAGCTCGATCCATCTCGCGCTGATAGGCGTCGCATGTTGGCCAGTCGACCAGCCCTCTCGAGAAGCTGGACGCGGCGTGCCTCTAGCGCCTCAGCGTCTGCACCCTCTGGGCTAGGCGCCGACAGGTCTCGCAGAGCCGTGTCGAGTGGGTCTCGAGCATGCTCGTCCGAGTGCTCTCAGCTATGGATGACAAGCACCTCCGTGATGGTTCTCCCACCATTGTGCTCGCGATGAGGCAGCTCGTCGTAGACCACCACATTGGTGGGGAACGCATCAAACGATGTCGTGTCAGAGTCGACGATCATTGGATCGGTGGAGCCAACAGACTCCAGGTCCGCAGCAGGCTCGCTGGTGACATGGAGCTGGTCGAGGAGGCTGACGAGGCGACTCTCGGGGCAGCCGGTGCCCGCGTCGGAGGCCGGCTCGTCGGAGAGGTGGATTTAGCCAACAAGGTCGGCGAGGCAGCTTGCCGCGCAGGCGATCTCCGCGCCATGCAACGCGTCGAGGCTAACGCCGTCAGGCGTGCTGGGTTGGCTTCGCTCGCTAGGAAGGAACAGGGTTCCCGTCCAGAGCAGGTCTCCAGGAGACGGTGCACCTCGCCCCATGGTGGGCACCAAATGTCGGGGGTTGGGTGCGACATATGCCAATGGATGGCTTATTAGGGTGGGAGCGAGTAGAACGTCGCCGGTGCCTGGAAGCGGGATGAGGCATAGACACAAACACCAGCGTACTTTACCCAGGTTGGGGGCTCTCCGTGGAGATAATACCCCTACTCCCTCTCTATGGGGTCTCCGCATGGTCACTAAGGCACTAGTGATACAAAGGTGCTCCTTGAGCTGCATGCTAGACGAAGGAGAAGGCAAGGCTAGATCTCTCCTGCTCTAGGGGAAAATGGCTAGTTCTAAGGAAGTGGGAACCCTTTGCATGGGTGCCCTGGGGGGTTTATATAGGCCTACCCCCCAGGGGTACAATGGTAATTCGGCCGGGTGCTGGGCCCGACCGTCAGTGAGTCCGGCCTCCGGCTTCTCCGCTGACTATTGGGGCCCGCCACCTGGTGGGCCCCGCCGGCTGGTCTGGTACAGAGCCGACAGGCCGCCCCCGCCGCTGGCGGGTCTGGTTGGCGACTGCTCACTGTAGTCGTGCTGGTAATGACGCGGGCTTGGTCAGCTCAGTGTGGCTACAGTCCTGCCGCCTGGTAGGAGATCACTGTAGCCACGCCCGGTCTCATCAGGTTAATGGCATGCTTGCTTCGGGGCGAGGGACGACCGCCTGCTGGAGGCCAGCCCTCCTCAGGTCCGACTGGTTCGGCATCCGCCGTCTTTCGTGGCTTCACTGACCGATAGGGCCTGCAGCCGGCGGGCCATACCGATAGGTCGTCGTGGGGGACAGGACTCCACCTGTCCGGAGTGACGTCAGGGGGGAAGTGGCAACAGTGCCGCGCCGTGCGGAGATCTCCGCCTGTACGGGGCACTGTGGCCACGCCCAGCCCGAGATTCGGGGGCGAGGGGCTTCACTGTAGCCACGCTCTATCTCGTCCTCTTGATGGGGGCACAAACTCTAAGGGCGCCAGGTGGCCGCCCTCTCTGGGAGCAGGCCCGCTGGAGCCGGCCGCTCTTGGTACCGTCTGCTGGGGATTGGCCGTCCTCCGGTGGCCGGCGTTTGATCCAGTCGGCCCTCGGAGGGCGGAGCTTTGGCTTGGGTCACTGCGGGGCATAGCTGGCCCAAAGTTTTGTCAGGTCCAGGGACTCGGGTGAGGCCACCCGTGGCCCATTACTCCGACACTCACCGTGCAACTACACTGTCAACAGGCATGACTACAACATGGGGTACTGCCTTGTAGATGGTATCTATCTTTAGTGGGCGGCGTTTGTGATGACCATATCCAATCCCCATGGCAACAAACAAAAACACTTTGCAGCAATGCAAGAAGTAGTTAGAAAGAGGGCATTCAAAGTTCTCCAACCTCTTTGGGGAATTATTCATGGAGCTGCAATGATGTGGGAATCAGAAACTTTGCGGCGGATGATGACATGTTGTGTCATTTTGCACAATTGTCGAGAATGAGGTTAATTGAAGGGGCAGCCCGAATCCATGATTTTGAGAAACTCGGAGAACAAGTCCACATCCCGGATCAAGATCTAGATCAGATTATGAATTTCCTGTAGATGCATTAGAATCTTCGAGATGAATGGGTCCACGTGCAACTACTCAATGATCTTGTGGAGATTAGGTGGACCCACAACAAAAACAAAAGGAGGAAACCAAGGAGTTTAATGGTTGAATTGTGCACTTCAAAATTTTATGTTTAAACTATATATTTGAAGTATGAACTATGTTTGAATTGTGGAAGTACCCATGATTTCTTGTGATATTCATGTGTATGACGTGCATGGATTTGAGGGTTTAGATATGATGAGGAGCGTGGTTGTGCGAGAGGATTTTTAAGGTTTCGTCAGGTGCTGTTCACGGACGAGTCCGGGCGTGTTCTTGGATGTTTAGAGGGCCGGGTTTGCTAAGTTGACTGTAGATACTTTTTTGTGGGGTATTGACTATAGATACTTTAACCATATGCAACATGTTTCCGAAAAAAAACATATACAACATGAACCAAGCTTTTTGTACTTGCAGATTTCACCGTGGAGTCCAAGTACATGGTTGTCCGGTAGCTGAGCCAAACCCAACTGCCGCCACCATTTGGTGCAACAAATCCCCTAAAAAAAGGTGCAACAAATGAACACGGTTGGTATTGATAGATAGATGAACCCAGATGATATCCTCCTCTCTATAGTTTCCTTCACACAATGATCGAGCAAGCGCCTCGCCTGCGAGAGAATGTCACATGAAAATGAAGTTTAAAAAAAATTTCGTGGAAACCATATTTGAAGGTTTTAAAAATATCTAAAAAAAATGGAATGTTAAATGGGTGATGTTCAAATGCCTTGTGAAATTGCAAGTTTGAACACGTTACTATTTATGAATATGAAAATATAAATATAAGCAATGAATAGTGATGTTTACTTTTCTGCACTATTCAATCACTAGTAGAAAACATGGCTTTGGTTCAGGCCGGGCCAGCCCATTAGTCCTTGTGCAGCCCAGAACCGGGACCCATGGGGCATAGGTACCGTTTCGTGAGGCCAGGAGGCCGGCCGGGCCATCATGGGGCATTGGTCCCAGTTCATCTGGCACCTTTGGTCCCGGTTCGAGGCTTGAACCGGGACCAATGTGCCTAGCTCCTGGCCCACCACCATTTGTCCCGGTTGGTGGCTTGAACCGAAACCAAAGGGTGTCCTCTAGTCCCGGTTCCAGCCATGAACCGGGACCAATGATATGCCTATATATACCCCCTCGCCCACGAGCAGAGCAGTGGAGTGCTCTGTTTTTTAGGGAGAGGTGTGTTGTGCTCTAGCTCACCTCCTATGCACATGAGGTGTTCGGTGAAATGCCCGAGCCACACTTAAGCTTTCTCCTCTCGAAGCTCCTTGTCCAAGCTCCATTTTCCTTGAGATTTGTCTAGGTTTGGTGGTCCGTCCTGTACCGTCCCCGTCCTCACCACCGTTGATCGCCCGCGCCGATCTCATCGCCTGCACCACCGTGGTGAGCCTCTTGATCTTATCTTCTTTCTAAAAGAAAAAGTTCTTACTTTGTATGATTTAGATAGATACTTGTGTAGTGTTCTTACTTATTATTTTTTGTTATTATATAGTGCGATGGTTTTGGTATCCGCCTCTGTGGCCCTCGTTCTGTCTATGATTCAGATGTGGTATATATATTTTCTTTCATAACTATTAGTTTCATTTAGTGTTTATGAAAATTTTGTCGAGCAACGTGACATAGATTTTTTTTTATCTAGGAGGTATGTGAACCGGAAATTCCAACCGATCCTATTGTCGAGAGGTTAAATTTAGTTGAAGAAGAAAACAATTACTTGAAGGAAAAATTGAAAAAATTGAGGAGGAGAAGATGATATTGGAGTTGCATGTTGCGGATGTCATCGATGATCACAAGATCAAGATGGATGCAATGCGCTTAAAGATTATAAAGATTAGAAAATATGACATTCATACCGAGGCTTGGTATCATTATGTTGTTGGATCAATCGTTATCTTGGTTGTGGTTATGATCGCATTTGTTGTTGCATTGAAATGTTTTACATAGTTTCAATGTATGGTTTAATTAGATGCTATGGAGAGCTATATGTTGTTAAATGAGAACTATGTATGTACTTTGGGTTTAATGTGATGATGAACTTCTATTAGTTTGGTCACTTATCTATTCATGATGTACGCAGAGATGAACTGACAATGAATGTACGGTAACAGACGCACCTCCGAGTACATTAAGGGCGTGAATAATTTTCTCACAGTGGCTGAGGCAAGTAAGCAGAATGGTTTTATGTGTTGTCCATGCCCTATCTGTGAGAATACGAAGTCTTACTCTAACCGAAAAACCTTTCATACCCATGTTCTTTATAAGGGTTTCATGCCACACTATAATGTTTGGACAAAGCATGGAGAAAGAGGAGTTATGATCGAAGACAGCAAAGAAGAAGATGATGATGAAAACTATGTGCCCCCTGAATACGGTGATGCTGCAATAGGGGAAGCTGAAGATGCTGCAATGGGGAAAGCTGAAGATCAAGAGGAACCAAACGATGTACCCGATGATGATCTTCACCGGGTCATTGTTGATGCAAAGAGACAGTGCAAAAGTGAAAAGGAGAAGCTGAAGTTCGATCGCATGTTAGAGGACCACAAAAAAGGGTTGTACCCCAATTGCAATGATGACAACACAAAACTCGATACCTATCATGGAATTGTCACGTCAGATGTCCTAGCATAAGAACTTAGGTGTGGAGCCATAGCAACGTAGTTAGCTTGAAGGGGTTAAACGGGACGAGGGACGCGGAGATTTTATATTGGTTTGGCCCCTCGCGGTGGAGGTAACAGCCTAATCCAGTGTAGGGTGGTTATTGCTTGGGCTTCGATTACCAGGGAGTGAATATGCTTGACCTAGTTCTCGATCTCTTTCTTTCCTCCCTAAACCGCCGTCGGGTCGTCCCTTTATATACACTGGTCGATGCTCGGCGGCTTACAGAGTCCCGGCCGGCTTATAAACAACGTGTCCGGCTCGGTAACCAACTAAATCTGCCTTATAATACAAGTTATTCATATGGTGGTTCATCCTCTTGGGTTGTAAGTTTCCTCTTGGTCTTGGGCCATCAGCAGACTTACGGTGACCCGCCATCTTCATTGAACAATCACTAATGGTATAACCCAGCCCCTCTTGGGCGGTTCATACCTAGTAGTTATATCCCCAACATTAGGCCCCAGGTTGATTTGAACTTGTTCATATCAATCTTCAATACCTGACCTGTAAGAATCGGCATCACTTGTCGTAACCCGCCATGACATCAGCTCCCAAAATCTTCTTAAACCGCCATGATGTCATTTCGCATTAACTCCGCACGAGGCCCATCACATCTTAACTGATCCTTATATTAATAAATATCCCAAAAATCGAGGCGTCCCTTATGGCCATATGACCATTTCAGCTTCCTCGATTCCCATGCATGCCCTGTACTCGCTCCCCCTTATAAATAGGGGCAGGGGTCCTTTTCATTTTCCCCCTCGCTTCCTTCTTCGTCTTCCTCCTTCATGCAGCCGCATGAGCGCTCAAACTCCGCCGCCGCGACCTCCGACCACTGCATCAACCTAGGCTTCTGCATCACCCTGATCGGAGAAGAGAACTCCGACGCACCGCCGCTGCTCCTCATCACTGGTAAGCACCCTTCCTCTTTCATCTCAGATCTGTGTTAGGGTTTGGTTGTTCATTGGCGTTCTTGCTGTTCTTCCTCCCTTTCTTCCATTCCGATGGCTTTTGATCCAAAGATGTCGTAGATTTTGTGCGGAAGTAGTTTTACCATCATTTTCATTACTAAAACAGCACTTCCCCATAAAACACAAGATCTGAGCCTCAAAGCTTTCCACTATCGCCACCTTAGGTTTTATTTTCACTGTTTTTCCGAATTGCCATAGATCCAAAATCATAGCTTTAACTTGTGAAATATGTTTTTCCAACACTTAGTGATTTTCCACTTCACCAATCTGAAAAACTGATAACTTTGTAGGCGGCTAAACTCATAAACCGTAACCCGCCAGGTACCATTAGTCCCCTCTTAAGCCGCCAACAGCTCACCCTCCATAACTTTAATATATACTATCCTTCAGCTTAACATCCTTGCGTGTGTATCATTGTTTATCTTTAACCAACCATCGCCTTAACCACATAATCTTAAATTGGAATACTCTTCTTTTTCAGATCAAAAAACTCAAAGTCATATACCGCCTGCAACTGGGTTCCATCGCAGGTTACTGAACAAGATTTGGTTAATTTTGTTGCAACTGGCACCTTGGCCAAACAAGAAGACATCCACTCGACGGTCCCTGGCGACGACAATCATCCTACACCCAAAGATGGAGAAGTGGTTGTTTTTACTGACCACATGATTCGGGGGTTCAGCCCGCCCGGCTCAAAGTTTTTCTGTGACGTACTTCATTTCTTTGAACTCCACCCTCAGGATATTGGACCCAACTCTGTGTCCAACATTTGCAACTTTCAAGTATTCTATGAAGCTTATCTTCAAGAGGAGCCCACTTTTGAATTGTTTAGGGAGTTTTATTATTTAAACCGCCAGACAGAGTTCACTGAAGGTCCCAGCGTGGAACTTGGTGGCATTTCAATTCAAAAGAGGAAAGAAGCCAGCTTTCCCTATGCCAAGCCGCCGAGCCACCCTAAGGATTGGAATCAAACTTGGTTCTACTATCGAGACACCTCCCTTGCTGATGAAAATCCTCCGCCGGGTTACCGCGACCACCGACTTAGCAATACATATCCACTCCCTCCTCGGATTAGCTCAAAGGACCGGGCCAAATACACATCCGCTTTTTCTAAGCTTAGAGCCTTTATGGCCAATGGCTTAACCGGCATCGACCTTTTTCGGTGCTGGGTCTCCTGGAGAATATTGCCTTTAAGCCATCGCCCCAGCTTAATGTGTGAATACACTGGTGACTTAAAAGGTCCCTAGCACCACTGTGACGTTCAACTGTCTGACTCGGAAATCACTGATGCCACCAAAGCACTGACTATGGAAACTTGGGTAGACTGCAGTAAAACTGGTCTTAGTCCTTTCTGCACCTTCAACAAACCGCCAGCCGTAAGTGTTGCACACCTTTCACTTAACCATATTTGCATTAACACTGCCCACTTATAATCTTTTTTGGTTTCCACAGGCCGACTCTTCATTTTGGAAAAAGAAACCGCAAGATAAATCGGCCAAACCGGCTTGTACCAAGACCTAGGCCAACAAGAGGCCTGCTAAAAAGAAGACTGCTGACCCCATTGAGTTGAATTTGGACGACGCTGGTGATGATGATGAGTCGGAGGTAGAACTTGACTCTCTTGGCTCATTTTTTATACATCTCATTGACACTAATTGTTACCAGGAGGAGGCCGAAGCCAGCCGTGCAGGTGATGACAAGGTAATTGTTCTTTCCTCCGGCTCAGAGACTGTTCCAAAACAGAAAACTCACCAAGCAAACCGGAAAGTAAGGTTTTCTCATCCTTTTGCTTATTTGGACCCCAACTTTATTTTAAAGAAACAGCAACACGAAGCTCTTCACACAACTTGGAACAGTGGAAGTGGGATCCTTTCCTCCGGCTTACCGAACACCCCCGCTCCTCGCAAGCGTCCTCCAGAGGTTACAACAAACTCTGATTTATCTTACCCCAGAGCCGGTCTTTATCGACAATCACTTAATCCTTCTGATTCAAATTATCAGGTGACATCTCATTCTTCTTCTGGCGACTCAACGGGAACTCATGTCCCGGCCTTTAAATCGGTGCCAGGGTAAGAACATTAATCCTTTACCTTCAATTATATACTCAACTGTTGTACTAACATGAACTTGTGTTTTATTTATAGGGCCATGGCAAAGCCCAGCAAGAAGGCAAAGATGACCAAGACTCCTGAAAACCCTTCTGAGCCGGAGCAGCAGTCAGTAGACGCCACTCATCAAGCTCCTAAAGCCACAGCTGATGAACTGCCACTGGTTGATCATAATGCTGATGATGAACAAATGGACATTGATGCAACTGTCACCCACTCACCAAACCCTGATAAGCCGCCAAGCCCTGCCAAGCCTTCACAACCGAACACTGAAGAAGTTGTGGTCACTAGCGCTGGTTTTCAAGAGCCGGGGAATCCTGTTGCCCTGGCTAAACATTCTGCCAAGGAGGAGCTTGTTGAGAGGCGCAAGGTCAAATTCGACATGGCCAATTACTCACATCTGAGCATCAGTGAAATCTTCTCTAGCAATCTGAGTCAAGTACACAGCAGTCGTGATCTGGAAATTGACATGGTCAAGCACATGCATCAGAAACATGAGGTATTAATTCTCGTTCTCATATGAGATATATTCCTTTAGCCTCCAAGTCTACTGAATATGATAGGATAGAATATACTGTAGACTTGCTAGATAGCCATTTGCACTATGTCTCTGAGTCAAATCATGTAGCCCCAAGGGCCGGCTTAAATCAATAAGTTAAGTCGGTTCTTCACTTCATATACATCAAGTTAGCATCTGTAGCCCCCAAGGGCCGGCTTAAATTATTAAGTTAAGACGGGACTTATCAATCGATAAAAAATCTCTCTTAACCATCCTTGCCAACCTGGTAAACTTGGATAAATAATGAACCGGGGTCGCCTATCACTGCCTCATAAAACAAACTTTGCATCCATTAGCCCCCAAGTGCCAAGTGTTGTTGCTTACAAAGGGCTTGGGACTTATAAATATATGTAATTCCATAAAGAAACTTTATGCACCCATTAGCCCCCAAGTGCCAAGTGCTGTTGCTTGCAAAGGGCTTGGGACTTATAAATATATATTGCGTTAGAACCCTTTTATATCTGTTTGGACTTGTTCTTTCAGGAAGCATCCAGTCAATTTCAATCTCAGTTGACTGACTTGAAGACCCGACTTGAAGCACAAGAAGCTGAGACCTGGAAAGCTGACTCCAAGTTCAAATTTAGCTTGGATGAAAATGAGAAGCTCAAAACTGACTTTAATTCTGAGAAAACCGCCTGGACTGAAGAAAAGGCTGCCTTGATCCGAAGGGCCGAGAAAGCTGAGGCCTCCTTGGAGGAAGTCAAGACCGAACTTACCGGCTTGAAACATCATATCAACCAGATGGCATTTGCCATTTTCGATAAGATCTGCTTATATCATAATGACTCTTTGCTCTTTGTGTTATAAATCGCCAAATGACTCAATCATAATATGTCATGCAGGTCCCAGAAGCAGCAATCTTGGGAAAGAAATGCTAATAAAGATCAAGGTGGTTTATACGTCAGTACAACATTTGTATACTGGAGCTCAAGCTCAATAGCCGCCATCTCCCCGAGTAAACACACACCAGCTCTTCTTAGCAACGTATTAAGCAGCATTTCCATCTTGCCAGCCAGGATTGAAGAAAACAAATGGTCGACTGCAAGAGCTGGTGCCCTTACAGCTTTAAGCCGGGCTAAGGCATGGCAGTCAGAACTAAACCCGACCGAACTAGCTACTAGATGTCCCAGTCTTAAAGAGGACGGGTCTCCTTTTGACAAGAAAGGCTTTGATGCTTGTGTGAAAGTTGTGCATCCTCTGGCGAGTCTACTTGCTAAAGAAACTAATCTATCCAAATATCAGGAGGCTTATACCTCAGAAAATCAGAAGATGCCCACGCTGGCTTATAAAGTTGCAGATCTTATCCCTCCAATCCGTAAGCATACTTTTGCGCCGGATATTGATCCGTCTGAGCTTATTGATGATGATGCTGAATTTCAAGCCTTGACTGGTATCGATTGGTCATCGTCTGACTTCCAAATGGTGGAGGAAGAAGAAGAACTGGCGCAGGATGACCCGGAAGCTTCAAACCGCCAAGGCCAGGAGAACTGATCCGCTAGGCGGTTCTTGATTTGCACCACTAGGAACTGTTAAAAAACAATTTATTCACTTGGGCTCGCGGAGCAATGTAATAGGCTAGTTAAGTACTGATTTGTCGTGCCGTCATGCATGTTTTATTTGCATAACACTGTTGATCCATCATTGAGAAATCCGTCCCTTATGCTTAATGGTATGATCAATTATGCAGATCTGGCTTGTCGTTTTTCCTGTATAAACAGACAACAAGTGTCCTGGCAGTTTACCCCAGGGCGGGTCATAATACCCTATATAAAACCCACTGAGGACTAATCAGCCCATAATCAGGCCGGTTTATAAAAAACCTGATATAACAAATAAATATCATACCTGTGATATTTGTTCATACCACCGACTTATCATAAGTCATGTGGTAAAGGAAATAGCCTGTAGACAGAGGCGCAATACCCTGTTTCATACATTCACACTGCTGGCTTATAACGCAGCAAGGGGGTGATATCCCAAAACTTGAGCAAAAAGCTCTAAGCATATGCTCATTATATCCTGGCGACCTAAAGTCAAAAGCCAGGTCGGGTTAATAACACTCCGGACAAACATATACATGAACCGTAAGGCAACATGGCCATAATTGGTTTTTCAACCATGTATTATATGTGACAAGAGAAAAAACTCCAAAAAATGTTAAAAAAACAGAAAGCGAGGCTTTCATAGGCCGCCAAGCCTAAAACCCGAGTGCTTTCATGGGCCACACAACCGCTGAGTTAAACCTTAATTCAAAACCTTGTAAGCCGGGCCTCACAAGTTCACTGTCTTTATAAGAATAACTATCAAGAGTATAGTGGGTCATTCCAGGATTACCTGGTCGGAGTGGCCAACTTACCAAGGCAGGATAACCCAGAATTTTTGGTGAACACACCTAGGCGTCCAAGCCTAAAGGGTCATAGGTATGCTAGTGAGCCCCAAAGTTTTATTTCTGGTCTATAAACCGGAATCAGAGCTATGCTCCATGAGGAAGCCCCCAAGTATCTTTCAATCATGGCATATAAGCCGGATCGAGAGGGTAATCTTTAGCTATGCCCAGTGAGTAGGAAGCCCCCAAGTGATCATATGAAGTGACAATAAAGACTCATAATCTTGGAAATGAAACGATAGAGGCCCTGCATTGTCAGGGATGCCGGATTTATTATATTCATGACAATATATACATTGATAAGTATGTACATCTCAAGAGCCAGTGGCTCAGGTGTAGTAATGCCGAAGATGAGCAATATTCCACGGCCGGCGGGTCTCCTCCTCCGAAGTGCGTGAGTCCTTGTGGTCACGAACATTGATAAGATAGTATAACCCGTTGTTCAGATTCTTGCTGACCACAAAGGGCCCTTCCCAAGGTGGAGATTGCTTGTGCATGTCAGTTTGATCATGGATGAGCCGAAGCACTAAGTCGCCTTCTTGAAAGGTTCTGGTTTTCACCCGGCGGCTGTGATAACGCCGTACATCTTGCTGGTAAATCGCCGAACGAGCCACCGCAAGATCACATTCCTCATCTAACTAGTCAATAGCATCCTGACATGCTTTCTCATTGTCAGCTTCAACATAAGCCGCCACCCAAGGCGAATCATGACGTATGTCACTGGGGAGAACCGCCTTAGCTCCATAAACCATGAAGAAAGGCGTGTAACCCGTAGATATATTGGGGGTGGTATTGATACTCCATAGCATAGAGGGCAACTCTTCCACCCAACAACCCGGTGTTCTCTGCAATGGAACCATAAGCCGGGGCTTGATACCTCTCAATATTTCTTGATTTGCTCGTTCAACCTGACCATTAGACTGGGGATGAGCCACCGATGACACATCAAGCCGGATATGCTCTTGTTCACAAAATTCTTTCATTACTCTTTTAGACGGATTAGTACCATTATCAGTGATGATACTATGAGGATATCTGAAACGAAAGATCAGTTTTTTGATGAATTGAACCGCCATGGCTACATCACATTTGCTGACTGGCTCAGCCTCAACCCACTCTGTAAACTTATCAACCGCCACCAAGAGGTGGGTCTTTTTATCCTTAGAACTTTTGAAAGGCCCAACCATATCCAACACCCAAACTGTAAACGGCCAAGTAATTGGAATCATCCTCAATTCTTGAGCCGGCACGTGAACTCGTCTTGAGAATTTCTGACAACCATCACATTTACTGACCAGATCTTCTGCATCAGCATGAGTCGTCAACCAATAAAACCCATGACGAAAAGCTTTAGCAACGAGAGACTTAGAGCCGGCATGATGACCACAATCTCCTTCATGAATCTCCTTTAAGATTTTGTGGCCCTCCTCAGGAGAAACGCATCGCTGAAACACCCCTTGAACACTACACTTGTGGAGCTCACTATTGACAATAATCATTAACTTAGACCTCTGGGTTATCTGCCTAGCCAGAGTTTCATCCTCAGGTAACTCGCCCCGGGTCATATAAGCCAAATATGGAACAGTCCAATCAAGGATGGCATGGAGAGCCGCCACCAACTATGCCTCCGGGTCAGGAATGGCCAAGTCCTCCTCCGTAGGCATTTTAACTGATGGGTTATGTAATACATCAAGGAAAACATTAGGGGGACCGGCTTACGCTGAGACCCTAGCCATCTTAATGCATCAGCTGCTTCATTTTTCCTATGATCAATATGTTCCACTTGATAACCTTTGAAGTGACCAGCAATAATATCAACCTCCCGGCGATAAGCCACCATGAAAGGATCTTTTGAATCCCATGTTCCTGACACTTGCTGAGCCATCAAATCTGAGTCGCCAAAGCATCTCACCCAGCTTAGATTCATCTCTTTAGCCATCCAAAGACCATGGAGTAAGGCTTCATACTCAGCTTCATTGTTAGTACAAGGGAACATCAATCTTAAAATATAATGAAATTTATCACCTCGTGGGGAAGTTAATATAACTCCAACCCCCGAGCCTTCCAACTGCCTGGAAACATCGAAATGAATAGTCCAATATGTATGATCCAGCTTATCCTCAGGCATCTGCAACTCCGTCCAATCATTGATGAAGTCCACAAGTGCTTGAGATTTTATAGTCGTCCGAGGCACATATTTTAAACCAAGGGGTCCCAGCTCAATGGCCCACTTAGCTACCCGACCTGTGGCTTCTCTGTTTTGAATAATATCCTCCCAAAGGAGCAGAGCTAACCACAGTGATGGGATGACCAAGAAAATATTGTTTCAATTTGCGACTGGCCATAAACACATCGTAAACCAGCTTCTGCCAATGTGGGTACCTCTATTTAGATTCAATGAGCACCTCACTGACATAATAAACTGGCCTTTGAACCGGATACTCCTTGCCCGATTCCTTGCTTTCAACCAAAATGGCTACACGGACCGCCCTGTTGTTTGCAGCCACATACAACATCAAGGGCTCCTTCTCAATGGGAGCTGCAAGAACCAGCGGCTCAGCCAGCTGTTTCTTAAGCGCCTCAAACGCCTCATTAGCAGCGTCACTCCAAATGAAATCATTTGTTTTCTTCATCATCTGGTACAAAGGGGTAGCCTTCTCCCCCAGGAGGCTTATGAACCGGCTCAGAGCCGCAATACGATTCGCCAGACGCTGGACGTCGTTAATGCATGCCGGCTTAGCCAAAGAAGTGATAGCCTTGATCTTCTCCGGGTTAGCTTCAATGCCTCTCTTAGACACCAAGAAACCCAATAACTTGTGCGCTGGCACACCAAAGACACACTTGGCCGGATTAAGCATCATCTTGTAGACTCGGAGATTGTCAAAGGTCTCCTTCAGATCATCTATCAAGGTTTCTTTCTTCCTTGACTTCACAACAATATCATCCACATAAGCATGGACATTGCGCCCAATCTGGCCATGGAGGCAATTCTGAACACACTGTTGGTAAGTGATGCGTCTCCAACGTATCTATAATGTTTGATTGCTCCATGCTACTTTATCTATTGTTTTGGACTATAATGGGCTTTATTTTCCACTTTTATATTATTTTTAGGACTAACCTATTAATCGGAGGCCCAGCCCAGAATTGTTGTTTTTTGCCTATTTCAGTGTTTCTAAGAAACGGAATATCAAACGGAGTCCAAACGGAATGAAACCTTCGGAAACGTGATCTTCTCACCGAACGTGATCCAGGAGACTTGGACCCTACTCCAAGAAGTGCCAGAGGCGGTCACGAGGGTGGGGGGCGCGCCCTCCGCCCCTGGGCGTGCCCCCCCTGCCTCGTGGGCCCCCTGACGCTCCACCGATGTACTCCTTCCTCCTATATATACCTACGTACCCCCAACAGATCGGGGACGGAGCCAAAAACCTAATTCCACCGCCGCAACTTTCTGTATCCGCGAGATCCCATCTTGGGGCCTGTTCCGGAGCTCCGCCGGAGGGGGCATCTACCACGGAGGGCTTCTACATCATCACCATAGCCCCTCCGATGAAGTGTGAGTAGTTTACTTCAGACCTTCGGGTCCATAGTTAGTAGCTAGATGGCTTCTTCTCTCTTTTTGGATCTCAATACAATGTTCTCCCCCTCTCTCGTGGAGATCTATTCGATGTAATCTTCTTTTTGTGGTGTGTTTGTTGAGACCGATGAATTGTGGGTTTATGATCCAGCTTATCTATGGAAAATATTTGATTCTTCTCTGAATTCTTTTATGTATGATTGAGTTATCTTTGCAAGTCTCTTCGAATTATCCGTTTGGTTTGGCCAACTAGATTGGTAGTTCTTGCAATGGGAGAAGTGCTTAGCTTTGGGTTCAATCTTGCGGTGACCTTACCCAGTGACAGAAAGGGTTGCAAGGCACGTATTGTATTTTTGCCATCGAGGATAACAAGATGGGGTATTTATCATATTGCATGAATTTATTCCTCTACATCATGTCATCTTGCTTAAGGCGTTACTCTGTTTTTAACTTAATACTCTAGATGCATGCTGGATAGCGGTCGATGAGTGGAGTAATAGTAGTAGATGCAGAATCATTTCGGTCTACTTGTCACGGACGTGATGCCTATATACATGATCATTGCCTGGATAACCTCATAACTATGCTCAATTCTGTCAATTGCTCAACAGTAATTTGTTCACCCACCGTAGAATACTTATGCTCTTGAGAGAAGCCACTAGTGAAACCTATGGCCCCGGGTCTATTCTCATCATATCAATCTCCATCACTTTATTTACTTGCTTTTGCTTTTACTTTTTACTTTGCATCTTTATACCAAAATACCAAAAATATTATCTCTATCAGATCTCACCCTCGTAAGTGACCGTGAAGGGATTGACAACCCCTAAGCGTTGGTTGCGAGTAGCTATCGTTTTGTGCAGGTACGAGGGACTTGTGCGTGGTCTCCTACTGGATTGATACCTTGGTTCTCAAAAACTGAGGGAAATACTTACGCTACTGTGCTGCATCATCCTCTCCTCTTCGGGGAAATCCAATGCAAGCTCGAGACGCAGCAAGAAGAATTTCTGGCGCCGTTGCCGGGGAGGATTACGCAAAAGTCAACATACCAAGTACCCATCACAATCCCTATCTCCCGCATTACATTATTTGCCATTTGCCTCTCATTTTCCTCTCCCCCACTTCACCTTTGTCGTTTTATTCGCCCTCTCTTTCCCAATCTCCTCCTCTTTTTCCCTTTGCCTTTTGTTTGCTGGTGTGTTAGTTTGCTTGTTCGTCGTGATGGCTCAAGATGCCACCAAATTGTGTGACTTCACCAATACCAATAATAATGATTTCCTTAGCACTCCGATTGCTCCTCTTGCCAATACCGAATCTTGTGAAATCAATACTGCTTTGTTGAATCTTGTTATGAAAGATCAATTCGTCGGCCTTCCTAGCGAAGATGCCGCTACTCATCTGAATGGCTTCGTTGATTTATGTGATATGCAAAAGAAAAAGGATGTCGATAATGATGTCGTTAAATTGAAGCTATTTCCTTTTTCGCTTAGAGATCATGCTAAAGCGTGGTTTTCATCTTTGCCTAAAAATAGTATTGATTCTTGGAACAAGTGCAAAGATGCTTTTATCTCTAAGTATTTTCCTCCCGCTAAGATTATCTCTCTTAGGAACGATATTATGAATTTTAAGCAACTTGATCATGAACATGTTGCACAAGCTTGGGAGAGAATGAAATTAATGCTACGTAATTGTCCTACTCATGGTTTGAACTTATGGATGATTATTCAAAAAAATTATGCTGGATTGAATTTTGCTTCTAGAAATCTTTTAGATTCGGCCGCGGGAGGCACTTTTATGGAAATCACTTTAGGAGATGCTACTAAACTCCTAGATAATATTATGGTTAATTATTCTCAATGGCATACTGAAAGATCTACTAATAAAAAAGTGCATGCTATAGAAGAAATCAATGTTTTGAGTGGAAAGATGGATGAACTTATGAATTTATTTGCTAAGAGTGTTTCTTCTGATCCCAATAATATGCCTTTATCTACCTTGATTGAGAATAATAATGAATCTATGGATGTGAATTTTGTTGGTAGGAATAGTTTTGGAAACAACGCGTATAGAGGGAATTTTAATCCTAGGCCTTATCCTAGTAATCCTTCTAATAATTATGGAAATTCCTACAACAACTCTTATGGAAATTTTAATAAGATGCCCTCTGAATTTGAGAGTAGTGTTAGAGAGTTTATGAATTCACAAAAGAATTTTAATGCTTTGCTTGAAGAGAAATTACTTAAAGTTGATGATTTGGCTAGGAACGTTGATAGAATTTCTCTTGATGTTGATTCTTTAAAGCTTAGATCTATTCCTCCTAAGCATGATATCAATGAGTCTCTCAAAGCTATGAGAATTTCCATTGATGAGTGCAAAGAAAGAACCGCTAGGATGCGTGCTTCCAAAGATGAAAACCAATATTAAAGCGTGTTCTTCTAATTCCTATGAAAATCAAGATGAAGATCTAAAAGTTATTGATACGTCCCCTATTAAATCTTTGTTTTGCAATATGAATCTTGATGAAGCTGAATATGATCTTCCTTTACCTAGAAGGCGTTCTAAGAATTCGGAGTTTTTAGATCTTAATGATGAAATTGGTAAAAGTGGGATTGAAAGAAATAGAAATCTAGATGTTGCTAAACCCACTATATTGGATCTCAAGGAATTTAATTATGAAAATTGCTCTTTAATTGGTTGTATTTCCTTGTTGCAATCCGTGCTAGATTCTCCTCATGCTTATAGTCAAAATAAGGCCTTTACTGAACATATTGTTGATGCTTTGATGCAATCTTATGAAGAAAAGCTTGAGTTGAAAATTTCTATCCCTAGGAAACTCCATGATGAGTGGGAACCTACTATTAAAATTAAAATAAAATTTTTGAGTTTTATGCTTTGTGTGATTTGGGTGCTAGTGTCTCTACTATTCCCAAAACTTTGTGTGATTTTCTAGATTTCCGTGATTTTGATGATTTCTCTCTAAACATGCATCTTGCGGATTCCACTATTAAAAATCCTATGGGAAGAATTAATGATGTTCTTATTGTTGCAAATAGGAATTATGCGCCCGTAGATTTTATCATTCTTGATACAGATTGCAATCCTTCATGTCCTATTATTCTTGGTAGACCTTTCCTTAGAACGATTGGTGCAATTATTGATATGAAGGAAGGAAATATTAGATTCCAATTCCCTTTAAAGAAAGGCATGGAACACTTTCCTAGAAAGAAAATAAAATTACCATATGAATCTATCATGAGAGCCACTTATGGATTGCCTACCAAAGATGGCAATACCTAGATCTATCCTTGCTTTTATGCCTAGCTAGGGGCGTTAAACGATAGCGCTTGTTGGGAGGCAACCCAATTTTATTTTGTGTTTTTTGTTTTTGGTTATGTTTAGGAATAAATAATCCATCTAGCCTCTGTTTAGATGTGGTTTTATGTTTTAATTATTGTTTGTGCCAAGTAGAACCTATAGGATAAGCTATGATGATAGTTGATTTGATTCTGCTGAAAAACAGAAACTTTGCGCTCATGAGAAAAAAATCAATAAATCACAGGAACGCGCTTTTGCATTGATTCTTTTTGATTCTGATCAATAAAGAAATTTTCCAGTACGTACTATTTTTGTACAATTTTTTGGGTTCCAAAAGTTTGCGTTAGTTACAGATTACTACAGACTTTTCTGTTTTTGACAGATTCTGTTTTTCGTGTGTTGTTTGCTTATTTCAATGCATCTATGGCTAATAAATTAGTTTATAAACCATAGAAAAGTTTAAATACAGTAGGGTTAACACCAATATAAATAAAGAATGAGTTCATTACAGTACCTTAAAGTAGTCTTTTGTTTTCTTTCTCTAACGGAGCTCACGAGATTTCTATTGAGTTTTGTGTTGTGAAGTTTTCAAGTTTTGGGTGAATTCTTTTGATGGGTTATGGAACAAGGAGTGGCAAGAGCCCAAGATAATCCAAGGACACCAAAAATTCAAAGCTTGGGGATGCCCCGGAAGGCATCCCCTCTTTCGTCCACTTCCATCGGTAATTTACTTGGAGCTATATTTTTATTCACCAACATGATATGTGTTTTGCTTGGAGCGTCTTGTATTATTTGAGTCTTTTCTTGTTAGTTTACCACAATCATCCTTGCAGTACACACCTTTTGAGAGAGCCTTATATGAATTGGAATTTGATAGAATACTCTATGTGCTTCACTTATATCTTTTGAGCTTGATAGTTTGCTCATAGTGCTTCACTTATATCTTTTTGAGCGTGATAATTTTTTCTCTAGTGCTTCATTTAGATCTTTTAGGGCACGGTGGTGGATTTGTTTTAAAGAAACTTGATCTCTCATGCTTCACTTAGATTATTTTGAGAGTCGTTAATAGCATGGTAATTTTCTTAATGTTAATATACTTGGTGTTCAAGATATGTGAAACTTTCTTTTGAGTGCGTTGAATACTAAGATAAGTTTGATGCTTGATAATTGTTTTGAGATATGGAGGTAATAATATCAAAGTCATGCTAGTTGATTAGTTGTGAATTTGAGAAATTCTTGTGTTGAAGTTGGTAAATCCCGTAGCATGCACGTATGGTTAAAGTTGTGTAACAAATTTGAAGCATGAAGTGTACCTGGCTTGTGCATCCTTATGAGTGGCGGTCGGGACGAGCGATGGTCTTTTCCTACCAATCTATCCCCCTAGGAGCATGCGCGTAGTACTTGATTTTTGATGACTTCTAAATTTTTGCAATAAGTATATGAGTTCTTTTGACTAATGTTGAGTCCATGGATTATACGCACTTTTACCTTTCCGCCATTGCTAGCCTCTTCGGTACCGTGCATTGCCCTTTCTCACATTGAGAGTTGGCGCAAACTTCGCCGGTGCATCCAAACTCCATGATACAATACGCTCTATCACACATAAACCTCCCTATATCTTCCTCAAAACAGCCACCATACCTACCTATTATGGCATTTCCATAGCCATTCCGAGATATATTGCCATGCAACTTTCCACCGTTCCGTTCATCATTATTATGACATACATTACTTTTGTCATATTTCCATTGCATGGTCATGTAGTTGACATCGTATTTGTGGCAAAGCCACCATGCATTATTTTTCATACATGTCACTCTTGATTCATTGCACCATCCCGGTACACCGCCGGAGGCATTCATATAGAGTCATACCTTGTTCTAGTTTCGAGTTATAATCCTCATGTTGTAATCAATAGAAGTGTAATGATCATCATTATTAGAGCATTGCCCCAAAAAAATGGAAAGTCCAAAAAAAAGGAAGGCCCAAAAAAAAGGGCAATGCTACTATCTCTTTTTCCACACTTGTGCTTCAAAGTAGCACCATGTTCTTCATGTAGTGAGTCTCATATTTTGTGCTTCAAAGTAGCACCATGTTCTTCATGTAGTGAGTCTCATATTTTGTGCTTCAAAGTAGCACCTCGTTCTTCATGTAGTGAGTCTCATACATTGTGCTTCAAAGTAGCACCATGTTTTTCATATAGTGAGTCTCATAAGTTGTCCTTTTCATACTAGTGGGAATTTTTCATTATAGAACTTGGCTTGTATATTCCTACGATGGGCTTCCTCAAATGCCCTAGGTCTTCATGAGCAAGCAAGTTGGATGCACACCCACTAGTTTCTTTTGTTGAGCATTCATAGCTCTAGTGCATCCATTGCATGGCAATCCCTACTCCTCATGTTGACATCAATTGATGGGCATCTCCATAGCCCGTTGATTATCCTCGTCAATGTGAGACTTTCTCCTTTTTTGTCTTCTCCACACAATCCCCATCATCATATTCTATTCCATCCATAGTGCTATATCCATAGCTCACGCTCATGTATTGCATGAAGGTTGAAAAAGTTTGAGATTATTTAAGTATGAAACAATTGCTTGGCTTGTCATCGGGGGTATAGAAGTTGGGAACATCTCTGTGTGACGAAAATGAAGCATAGCCTAACTATATGATTTTGTAGAGATGAACTTTCTTTGGCCATGTTATTTTGAGATGACATAATTATTTTGATTAGTGTGCTTGAAGTATTATTATCTTTATGTCAATATGAACTTTTGTCTTGAATCTTTCGGATCTGAATATTCATATCACAATTAAGAAGATTTACATTGAAATTATGCCAAAGTATCACTCCACATAAAAAATTCTCTTTTTATCATTTACCTACTCGAGGACGAGCAGGAATTAAGCTTGGGGATGCCTGATACGTCTCCAACGTATCTATAATTTTTGATTGCTCCATGCTACTTTATCTATTGTTTTGGACTATAATGGGCTTTATTTTCCACTTTTATATTATTTTTGGGACTGACCTATTAACCGGAGGCCCAGCCTAGAATTGCTGTTTTTTGCCTATTTCAGTGTTCCAAAGAAACGGAATATCAAACGGAGTCCAAACGGAATGAAACCTTCGAAAACGTGATCTTCTCACCGAACGTGATCCAGGAGACTTGGACCCTACTCCAAGAAGTGCCAGAGGCGGTCACGAGGGTGGGGGCGCGCCCTCCCCCCTGGGCGCGCCCCCTGCCTCGTGGGCCCCCTGACGCTCCACCGACGTACTCCTTCCTCCTATATTAACTACGTACCCCCAACAGATCGGGGACGGAGCCAAAAACCTAATTCCACCGCCGCAACTTTCTGTATCCGCGAGATCCCATCTTGGGGCCTGTTCTGGAGCTCCGCCGGAGGGGGCATCTACCACCGAGGGCTTCTACATCATCACCATAGCCCCTACGATGAAGTGTGAGTAGTTTACTTCAGACCTTCGGGTCCATAGTTAGTAGCTAGATGGCTTCTTCTCTCTTTTTGGATCTCAATACAATGTTCTCCCCCTCTCTCGTGGAGATCTATTCGATGTAATCTTCTTTTTGCGGTGTGTTTGTTGAGACCGATGAATTGTGGGTTTATGATCCAGCTTATCTATGGAAAATATTTGATTCTTCTCTGGTTTCTTTTCTGTATGGTTGAGTTATCTTTGCAAGTCTCTTCGAATTATCCGTTTGGTTTGGCCAACTAGATTGGTAGTTCTTGCAATGGGAGAGGTGCTTAGCTTTGGGTTCAATCTTGCGTTGACCTTACCCAGTGATAGAAAGGGTTGCAAGGCACGTATTGTATTGTTGTCGTCGAGGATAACAAGATGGGGTATTTATCATATTGCATGAATTTATTCCTCTACATCATGTCATCTTGCTTAAGGCGTTACTCTGTTTTTAACTTAATACTCTAGATGCATGCTGGATAGCGGTCGATGAGTGGAGTAATAGTAGTAGATGCAAAATCATTTCGGTCTACTTGTCACAGATGTGATGCCTATATACATGATCATTGCCTGGATAACCTCATAACTATGCTCAATTCTGTCAATTGCTCAACAGTAATTTGTTCGCCCACCATAGAATACTTATGCTCTTGAGAGAAGCCACTAGTGAAACCTCTTGCCCCCGGGTCTATTCTCATCATATCAATCTCCATCACTTTATTTACTTTCTTTTGCTTTTACTTTTTACTTTGCATCTTTATACCAAAAATACCAAAATATTATCTCTATTAGATCTCACCCTCGTAATTGACCGTGAAGGGATTGACAACCCCTAAGCGTTGGTTGCGAGTAGCTATCGTTTTGTGCAGGTACGAGGGACTTGTGTGTGGTATCCTACTGGATTGATACCTTGGTTCTCAAAAACTGAGGGAAATACTTACGCTACTGTGCTGCATCATCCTCTCCTCTTCGGGGAAATCCAATGCAAGCTCGAGACGTAGCAGTAAGTCGCTTGGGCGCTCTTGAGCCCAAAAGGCATAGACACATAGTAGAAGGCTCCAAAGGGAGTGATGAAGGTTGTCTTCTGCTGGTCCTTAACTGCCATCTTGATATGATGATAACCAGAATAAGCATCCAAAAAGCTCAAATGCTCATAGCCCGCTGTAGCATCAGTAATTTGATCAATACGAGGGAGAGCGAAGGGATCAGGCGGACAGGCCTTGTTAAGGTATGTATAATCCACACACATATGTCGCGTTCCATTTCTCTTAAGTACTAGCACCGGGTTAGCCAACCATTCAGGATGAAAAACTTCAATGATGAACCCTGCTGCCAAGAGCCGGGCCACCTCTTCACCAATTGCCTTGCGCCTTTCCTCATTGAACCGGCGAACAAATTGCATGACCGGTTTATAATTTGGATCCACATTAAGAGTGTGCTCAACGAGTTCCCTCAGTACACCTGGCATGTCAGAAGGTTTCCATGCAAAGATGTCCCGGTTCTCACGGATGAACTCGATGAGCGCGCTTTCCTGTTTCAGATCCAAATTAACACTGATGCTGAACTGCTTTGATGAATCGCCAGGAACAAAATCAACCATCTTAGTATCATCTACCGACTTAAACTTCATTAAAGGCTAATTCTCTATGGTTGGCTTCTTCAAAGGCGTCATGTCCGTCGGGTCAACATTATCTTTATAAAATTCCAGCTCCTCAGTGGCACAAGCGAACTCATCCTCACAAACTAGAGCAATCTTCCTATTCCCATGCACTGTGATAGTGCCTTTGTAACCCGGCATCTTAAGATGCATGTAAACATAACACGGCCGCACCACAAACTTGGCATAAGCCGGCCTCCCGAACAAAGCGTGATACGGGCTTTTGATCTTGACCACTTCAAAGGTCAACTTCTCTGCTCTGGAATAATTCTCATCTCCAAATGCCACCTCCAGTGTTATCTTACCTACTGGATACGCCGACTTACCAGGCACCACCCCATGGAAAACAGTAGATGATGTTTTAAGATCTTTATCAGTCAAATTCATGCGACGAAAAGTTTAATAATAAAGGATATTAATGCTACTGCCTCAATCCATGAGCACCTTTATGAGATTGTATCCTCCCACTTGTGGAGCAACCACCAATGCTAACTGACCCGGATTGTCAACCCGGGGCAGGTGATCCTCACGGCTTCATACAATAGGTTGTTCGGACCACCTTAAGTAACGAGGCACCACCGGCTCAACAGAGTTCACCACCCGCTTGTGTACTTTCTGATCCCGCTTGCACAAACTCCTGGTGAACACATGATATTGACCACCATTCAATTGCTTTGGATGACTCTGATAACCAGACTGCTGCTGCTGATTCCCCTATCCAGACTGCCGATGAAAACCACCCTGATTTCCTTGACCTTGAAAGCCAGAGCTTGAACCACCACCACCAAAACCAAGCCTGTGAGATCCGGATCCAGAACCGCCATTTGGGCCATGATTGAGAATTTTGGCATTCCTAAACTCCTTCATGATGTATCAATCCTTCCATAGATGACCAGATGGCTTATCGCACGTGTCGTGCTTTGGACAGGGTTAATTCAGCATTGCCTCAAGGTTGAGTTTTGACCCTTGGGGCAGTATTCCCTTGCGACGCTGATTATTATTCTGCACATTGGTGTTAGCCATAAAATCAAAATTACCATCAGCCTTACGCTTACCGTTGCCAGCTTGGCTCACTGGGTTATGTTGTTGTCCTTTTGCATTGCCGCCCTTCTTTCCCTTCCCCGGCTTATCATCATCAGACTCAGGATTCTTGGTACTGTCAGAGTCAGCGTATTTGACGAGAGCCGCCATTAGCTTCCCCATGTCGTTGCAGTGGCGCTTAAGCCACCCCAGCTTCTGTTTAAGAGGGAGGAAACAACAATTCTTCTCTAGCATCAGGACTGCAAAACCGGCATTGATACTATCCGACGAGTGTATGATTGATGAGATCCGGCACACCCAATGGGTTCTTGACTCGTTTTCACCCTTAACACAAAAATCTAAACCCAGAATCGACATAGGTTGCTTGCATGTGTCTTTGAAATTTTGAATAAAATGTTTCTTCAACTCTGCCCATGACCCAATAGAATTAGCAGGCAGGGTTTTTAACCAAGTACGAGCCGGTCCATCCAACATCATGGTGAAATACTTAGCACAAGCAGCATCACTAACATCCAACATCTCCACGGCCATCTCATAAGTCCCAATCCAAGCCTCTAGGGGTTGATCCGGCGTATAGTTAAGCACCTTATGAGGACCCTTGAAATCCTTAGGTAAACGTTCATTGTGTAGATCCGGTGGTTAGTTTCGAGCTGGTGTTCATCTTGTCAGTTTCGAGCTGGTGTTCCCACCATCCTTCTTCAATATCATGACGCACGTCCTAGTTCATCTAGTGGACGAGATTGTCATTCTGGACCCAGTATTTCTACACAATATGTTCCCCTTTGAGAGGTTCATGGGAGTCCTAAAGAAATATGTTCGTAACTGTGCTAGGCCAGAAGGAAGCATCTCCATGGGCCATCAAACAGAGGATGTCATTGGGTTTTGTGTTGACTTCATTCCTGACCTTAAGAAGATAGGTCTCACTCAATCGCGGTATGAGGGGAGACTGGGTGGAAAAGGCATGCTAGGAGGGGACTCAATAATATGTAGGGACAGGCATTCTTGGTCTCAAGCACACTACACAGTTCTACAAAATTCTACCTTGGTGACCCTGTATGTCGATGAACACAAGAACGTTCTGCGCTCCAAACACCCAGACTAGTGTGACGACTGGATTACATGTGAATACATCAGGAATTTTGGCAGTTGGTTGCAAACACGTCTCAAGGGTGACAACACTGTTTCTGATGAGATGTACTCGCTGGCAAGGGAACCATCTTACACTGTAATGACTTACAAAGGGTACGAGATAAATGGGAATACATTTTACACGATCGCCCAAGATCAAAGGAGCACCAACCAAAATAGTGGTGTCCGCTTTGATGCAGCAACCGGGAGGGGAAAGGACACATATTATGGTTACATAGTGTACATATGGGAACTTGACTATGAATATGATTTTAAGGTCCCTTTGTTTAAGTGCAAATGGGTCAATCTGTCAGGAGGCGGGGTACAGGTAGACCCAAGGTACGGAATGACAACAATGGATCTGAACAATCTGGGGTACACAGACGAACCATTCGTCCTAGCCAATGATGTGGCGCAAGTTTTCTATGTGAAGGACATGTCTACCAAACCGAGAAAAAGAAAAGATAAGGAAGCAGATACATCATACGATGAGCCAAAGCGCCACATAGTTCTTTCAGGAGAAAGAGACCTCGTGGGATTGGAGGGCAAGACAGACATGTCTGAAGATTATGAAAAGTTTCAAGAAATTCCTCCCTTTAAAGTCAAGGCTGACCCAAGCACCCTGTTTAAACGATGAAGATTATTCATGGTTACGACGTAATAAGCAAAGGACACAAGAGAAGAAAAAGTGAAGACTTTCTCTCCACAACTATTATGATGATGCCTTTGATCTAGAATATCACTGCAGTTACATGTGAAGAAATGAAATGCCTTTTGTAACAGATGAGTTTCCGTCTGAAACCCTAATCATTCGAAAGAGATTGTCCGTTTTGTACACGAAGTGCATCCATGTTTTGTCATAACCCTCTCAATGTTTTAGCACATGCTATGTGGGTGAAATGATGATACCATGCTAACTTGTAGTGCTTTTCAATTTAAGGGTCATTTTTAGCTGAAAGAATGAACTAATAGCAAAAAGAATGAACTAAAAATAATCAATTAAAATATTCTGTTATGATCAACTAAAACAAAGCTATAATATCCTTCAATAGCAAAAAAATCAACTAAAAAGCTTTTATAAAACTACAATAGCAAAAGGAATCAACTCAAAAAACTTTTATAAACCTCTAGTATTATTGAAACTAAAATTATATAAATTTTACACAACCAAAATTATCAAATTATTTTCTGTTCAAAACATTAAAAGCAAAAATAATTTTCATAAATAATTTGTTAGAAACTAAAATAACAAAATCTTTTTTTGAATATAATGATAAAACACAGTAATATTAAATAGCAGGAAAAAGAATCACTCAAAAATCTATTTTTATAGTAAAGTTATTCAAAAACTAGTGATTCACACAAATTTAAAAAAAATTCAAATTTAAACTATTCAAATTGGAAAACAAATGACACTAACAGAAAGTTTATAATTTTTATTACCTAAAAGCAAAAGGAACTAAAAAATAAAGCAAAAAACAAAAGAAAATAATTAATGCAAAAAACAAAACAAAAAATGGAAAAAATAAAAAATGCCACCTACTGGGCCACCACGGCCTGAATATGACTAGAACCCAACCATGGGCCAGGATTCAGGCCCGCAGAAGGCTCAGTAGACCCACAGGCATAGCAGTGTCAGATTAGGCCTATAAGCCTGCATTGGAGAGGAGCTCAAAGTGGTCAGCGCAGCCGCGCTTATAAACCACTCCGAGCCCCTCTCAACTAGCAAGGTGGGACTAAACATTTTGGCCACGGGCAGCACAAGGCCTTTGGTCCTGGTTGGTGGCACCAACAGTGACTAAAGAGGTGCATTGGTACCGGTTCGTGGCACCAACCGGAACCAATGCCCCCCTTTACTCCCGGTTGGTGCCACCAACCGGGACCAAAGGTCTCCTTTCCCCGACCTTTGGGCTGCTGAAAAGAGACCTTTGGTCCCGGTTGGTGGCACCAACTGGGACTAAAGGGGTGCATTGGTCCCGGTTGGTGCCACGAACCGGGACCAAAAGTGTGGCTATATAAACAACACTTAGCAGTTTTCCATTCACATCGTCCTTCGATCTCTCCTCTCCCCGGACGGCGCCGCGACCACCTCAACACCGCCAGGCTGCCAGACTACATCGTCGCCTCCCCGAGCACTGCCCCGACGCCCTCGCTGGTCCTCCTGCCCCGACGCCCTCACCGACGCGCCGGACCTCCTCGTGCGCCCTCCTCTCCATCGTCGCGCGCGTGCCCCCGAGCCCGCCGCCAGCCTCCTCCTTGTCGCCGAAGCTCACCCCCGACGTCGTTGCTGCACCGCCCCTGCCCCGACACCGTCGCCGTCACCGTGCGCGCCGCCCCTGCCCCGACCCCGTCGCCCCTACCGCGCGCGCCGCCCCTGCCCCAACCCCATCGCCGTCGCCACACGCGCCGCCCCTGCCCCGACCCATCGCCGTCGCCGCGCTACGGTCCGGCCCGCCGCCCTATTCATATGTTTTTAATGTATTTTTATGTTTTTAGATGTATTTTTATGTTCATATGTTCATATCATTTGTTCATATGATTTTTATGTTCATATGCTTTTTAAACTTTTTATGTATGTATTTTTAGGTGTATGTGTGTATGTATTTTAAAAAAAATTATATATATAGAAAAGATGGTCATTGTGATGTTCAATATTTGTCTTTATAATTTATTTAGACTTCATTTTTATGTTTATTGTGATGTGAAAACTTGGTCAATATGTATAGATGAATTTTCCTAAGTTTAGATGCATTTTACTAATTAAGTTTAGATGTGTAGTTATATTTATTTAGATGTGTAGTTTAGATGTGTTCATATTTAGAAGAAAAAGAAGGAGAGGAAAAAGGAAAATAATAAGAAGAGGAAAGGAGAAAAAGAAGGAGAAGAAGAGGAGCGGAAGAAGAGGAGAAATAAATAAGAAGAAGAAAAAGAAGAAAAAAGAGGAGAAGAAGAAAAAATATAAAAAAATTCTATTTTTTCTTCTCCTCTATTCCTTCTTCTTCTCCTCTTTTTTTCTTCTTTTTTCTTCTATTTTTGTTCTTCTTCTTCTCCTTTTTTTTTCTTCTTCCTCCTCTTCTTATTTTTTATCGGGAATGAGGGTGTCGGAAACTACGGTAGAGGGTTGTCGTGGATTTGTCACGGCAGATGTCCTAGCGAAGGGACTTAGTCGTGGAGCCATCGCTACGAGTTTACTTGAAGGGGTTAAAG